>NC_141549.1:74686785-75003214 GCF_021556685.1 Rattus norvegicus | reverse complement strand
GAAAAAGTTCCAAGATCCCAAAGAATCATCATTTCTAGTCACCAAACCCCAACCTCTGCCAAGGCATAGCAATAAAAGCGATCAGGATAGGCAGGGTGGTCTCAGCTTTAATCCTGAGACTCTGGAGGCAGAGGAAGGTAGATCTCGGCAAGTTTGAGGCCAACCTGGTCTGCATGGTTGGTTCCAGGACAGGGAAGGTTACATAAAGAGTCCCTGTCTCAAAAATAAGAAACAGCTGGGGATTTAGCTCAGTGGTAGAGCGCTTACCTAGGAAGCGCAAGGCCCTGGGTTCAGTCCCCAGCTCCGAAAAAAAGAACCAAAAAAAAAAAAAAAAAAAAATAAGAAACAGAGTGGATAGAGGAGAGAGGGAGAGAGACAGAGACAAAGACAGAGAGATGGAGAGAGACAGAGAGAGACAGAGACAGAGAGAAAAAGAGACAGAGACAAAGACAGAGACAGAGACAGAGAGACAGAGACAGGGAGAGACAGAGAGAAAGAAAGAGACAGAGACAAAGACAGAGACAGAGACAGAGAGACAGAGACAGAGAGAGAAAGACAGAGAGAGAGACAGATGGGGCGGGCGCAGGGGGACTTGGTTCCTCATCTTTATGCCTAGTCTCCACAAGATATTTAAGGCAATGACTTCTCCTTGCCTAGGGGTAGATTGCAAAGTCCAGGACTCCTCTGTGGCATGAGGAAGCAATACCAGGTGACCTGGAAGGTCACTGTCAACCAAAAACTCCATGACTTCCTGATTCAAGAGACCAAAGAAGTCCCATATTGTCCAGCTCAGGGAACCAGATCATATTCTCGGCTAGGGAGGGGCCCCAGACTGGAAGAGCAGGAGCAGTCATTAGGCCACAGCCCTGAGGGGTGAGGGGAAGCGAGTCAGATCTGAAGGACACTGCTGCCTGACTTTTCCCGAGCATTAAATTCCTGCGTACAGATCTAGGGCTAAGAGACTCTGTCTCCCCCAGATCTGCTCCTCAGTTTTCCTCTCCCTCTCTCTCTTCTTTCCCCCAGTCTAACGCACCCTACTCTGGACTAAATCAAAATTCTCCTATCTGCTAAGCACACACACTACTGAGTGTGTGAAAGTTCCCTTCGTTAGATGTACCTATTGGCCTGTGTTGGAGGATCTCTCGATCCTTACTGAGGTCCTTTGAGAGAGATCCACACCCCGCCACCCTCCCGGCTGTGGCGGAGGGTAGGGCAGCCGCCCTGTCCCCTTCCCATGTGGCTTCTCACCTGGGGGTTGTCCATGTACCAGAGGAGGCAGTTGGCCTGGGTATCCAGGATAAAGTATCTTCGTAGGAACTTGCCACTGTTCTCATTGTCTTCAATATCCAGAAACCCACAGATTCGGTTCTGCCGATCCACATAAGGCATTCCTGGGCTCTGCTCACATCACCCTGCACCACAGGAGGGAGAGAGGGTGAGAAGGAGGGGGAAGCAGGCTCTGTCCTAGAGCCTGGAGGAGCCTCACTGTCCCTGTTTGACACACCTCTGTGACATGCTAGACTCCTTGCTACCAGCTTTCCTCCCCTGGGCACCAAACGGCTACCCCACTGGACCCCGGAAACTTCTACCAACTCTGAACAGTCATTGAAACCCATTAGAATCAACTGAGGTCCTACTGTGTACTGAGCACAGTGACCTGGGGGTTGTCAGCTTCGTCATGCACCAGTATGCGCTCGTGTATCAAGAGGCTCAACTTAGTCGGTATTCTATATTGTCACTAATTACTTCTTGATTTTTCTGCACCCCGGCTCCTGTTCCTGTGAAATGGGAATAATCGTTGTACCACACCTTACAGGATTTTTTGAGAAGCACTTCCTGGTTACTACTCTTTACAAAGCCTCAGGAAGTAATAGTGACTTACTTTACACATGGAGACACTCTCTCAGAAGATACCTCCAAAACACAACAAAAACAACAACATCAACAAAACACATCCGGGAATTCAAACATAAAGAAGCTTGAGTGCCTAGGGATTAAATGCTACTGTGGGAGGTTCTTGGAGTGAAGGAGGTTCTCCTTCTCCTAGTGAAGGAGAAAGGCAGGCCTGACACATCCACCCCTGACCTTGCTCTTCTGGTCTCCAGACAGTAAGAAAACACCTTCCCATTGTTCCAGCTCTCTGGCTGTGGTACTTTGCCATGACAACCTGAGCTGCCTCCTACAGCCACCAAATGCCCACCGGTTTGATTTTGCAGGTCAGCGTAATGCATTCCCTGGGCTCTGCTCATATTATCCTGTGTGGGAGGGGGAGGGGCCTGGTGAGGAAGAGGATGAAGTAAGCTTTATCCCAGGGCCTGGATAAGCCTCACCTGCCTGACTCATCTCAGTTGCATGCTGGGAATGAACAGAAAATAGTAATCGCAAGTCCAGAAGCCTGGAGTACCTTCCCTGACTCCAGGGCCTCTGGCGATGTGAGAAGAGCCACATGTCCTGGCTGCTTCATCCCTCCAGAATGTACTCTAAGAGCCTACGGGAAAGGGGAAGAACTCCAGAGCCCTTAGAGGAGAGAAACAGCCAAGACACCTGGTCTGGACTCAGGGACCGTGAGGAAGTAGGTTAGAAGCCCCACAGGGCTACAAAGGGTCATATCATCTTCAGACTTCCAGAGCCAGCTAACATCCAACCACTGAGCTCTGACTCACTTCAACAGAGCGGGACTTACAATGGCCCCAGCCACAGAAGCCCTGCGGCCAAGTAAAAGTTCAAGGTGGCTGATGAAGGCACCCTATGACCCAACACAGACTCAGAGAACCTACTATCCCAGCCTTCTAAGCCCAGAGGGGGGACAAAGCCCCAGGAAACAAGGGGACCCGTTTCCAGGTCAGGTTTGCTCTATCCGTGGGGTGGGGTGTCCTCTAACTCTCCAACGAGCCTGCAGTACTGAGAGGGTACACCAGGAAACAAGGGCCACATACATGCAGGCATACACACACACACACACACACACACACACACACGCGGACCACAGAGAGCTATCAGTGAACCCTGTGGTTCAGGCATGTGTCAGTCAACTCCAAAGAGCAACAGAAGCCTCGGACATCTGGAGATCTCATGGCTACTCATAAGGGGTGTGGGGATCAAGAAGAATAAAGCAGACAGACAGCCAAGAACAATCCACCATAACAAAAAGGGAAGCAGAAGAGGAGGTGAGAAAGGGATCCAAAGTAGGAAGACGAGGTTTTGAAAAGGAAGCTAACTGTGTAGCAGAAGTGAGGGCCGTGGAGGGGTGGAGGAGGGGCACCCTGCACAAAGCGACTGACTCTAGAGGTCTTACCCAGGGCCAGTCTCAAAGTGGAGCACGTTTAAGGGCATAGATGTTTTCAGGAGTCAACCCAAAACACACACCGGGTCGTGGGTAGAAGGCCCGAGAGGCTGTGAATGCCTGGGAATATATATGTCTTGTTGGGAGCAGGGATCTTGAATAGAAAGACAAAGCAGGGGTAGGGGATTTAGCTCAGTGGTAGAACGCTTGCCTAGCAAACGCAAGGCCCTGGGTTCGGTCCCCAGCTCCGGAAAAAAAAAAAAAAAAAAAAAAAAAAAAGAAAGACAAAGCCACTAAGCATGGAAAGGTACAGAACCTTTGGGTGAGGACGGGAGAGACACCCACCCACAGATGCTAACATAAGCTCTAAGAGCAGAAACTCCAGAGACCACAGGGCTCTGAGTACTCCGATGAAATCTCTTCCAACTTTCATCAGAAACAGGGTCTGACTGTGCAGCCCTGGCTCAACTAATGCAGCCCGGGGTGGTCTAACTCCTGATGATCCTCCTGCCTCGGTCTCCCTAGTGCTAGGATTACATGCCTCTGTCAACATGCCCTGCTCTCCAGTGTAACATCCAAGAAAACACGCTCAGCTGCCCGGGTGAGCAAAGCTGACTGGCTTGGGGCTGGGCAGCATAGTGTCCAAGAATGCTGGCTTTTGAAGTTCCCCTTTTCAGCCTGCAGGATTTACCAGTTCCTGCTTCTCCCTCAAGACAGAGGCTGGAGAAGGAGGCTTCTTCCTCCAGAACTGTTGTCTGTTGAGGGACTGCCCATGCGCATGGATACATAAGATGGGGCTTCCGTGCAACAGAAGGAAAGATCTGAAGCAGAGCTCTGCACATAACATCAGGAATGAACTGAGTGTGCGTGCGTGCGTGCGTGCGTGCGTGCGTGCGTGTGTGTGTGTGTGTGTTGGGGGGAGGGGATCCCCAGATGCCTAAGGCAGCTCTGTCACACAGCTCGTCAAGACTGTGGGAGGGAGTCAGTGGCTCCATACTAGGATATGGAAGCATTGTTATAACCACTCCACTTGTCCATCAACACTTAATCATTTCTTTATACTAAATAAGTGAGTCTAGAGCCAGATTTTCACTATTATAAATAATACCAAAACTTTGTTTCTGCTTTATATTTTCCATATGTTAAAGATTATGTTAAAGATAATAATATGGGGAATAAAAAAAAATGGTCTACACAAGAAGCTCAAGAAGAAGGATGACCAAAGTGCAGATGCTTCAGTTCTTCTTAGAGGAGGAAACAAAAATATTCACAGGAGGAGATACGGAGACAAAGTTTGGAGCAGAGACTGAAGGAAAGGCCATCCAGAGGCTGCCCCACCTGGGATCCAGCCCATATCCATACAGCCACCAAACCTAGACACTATTGCTGATGCCAAGAAATACTTGCTGACAGGAGTCTGATATAGCTGCCTCCTGAGAGGCTCAGCCAGAGCATGACAAATACAGAGGTGGATGCTCGCAGCCAACCATTGAACTGAGAACCTGATCCCCATTGGAGTTAGAGAAAGGATTGAAGGAGCTGAAGGGGTTTGCAACCCCATAAGAACAACAATGCCAACCAACCAGAGCTCCCAGGGACTAAACCACCATCCAAGGAGTACACATGGACAGACCCATGGCTCCAACTGCATATGTAGCAGAGAATGGCCTTGTTGGGCACCAATGGGTGGAGAAACCCTTGGTCCTGCCAAGACTCGAACCTCCAGTGTAGGTGAATGTCAGAGTGTGGAGAGGGGGAGGGAGGGGTGGATGGGCAGGGGAATACCCTCATAGAAGAAGGGGAAGGGTAGATGGGATAGGGGGTTTATGGATGGAAAACCAGGAAAGGAGATAACATTTGAAATGTAAATAAATTTTAAAAATCCAATAAAAAACAAAACAAAGAAAAAAGAAAGAAAGAAAAACTGGTCTGTGGTTAAGAGTGCTTGTTCTTGCTTTCCAACACCAACTATCTGGGCGCCAGGCACCACAGGGCACATGCATGCATGCAGACAAAACACACTTTAATATACACCAAGTAAAGGCAAATAGATATTTTTAAAGGGTAGTGTGATTACAGCACCGGCTATGTGATTATTTAGTGTTATTGAGACCTAATCGATTCATCATTAGACCTTGTTTTAGAAAGGGTCTCACTGTGTAGACTTGGCTGGTCTGGAACGCACTATGAAAAGCATACTGTTAACTAATTCACAGAGATCCCCCTGCCTCTGTTGGGATTGAAGGCCTGTACTATGGCCACGCGCCTACACACCATGTCTGACTCTGCCCTTCCCTGGACTGACGCTCTTACTACTTGAGTTCCGAGTTGGAAATGCATAATGGTGACTGGTTAGGATGGATGCTCAAATTCGTTTCTTATTTTGTGTATTTTAAACCTTTGGCCAATCCCCCCCCCCCCCCGCTCACGTCCACCACCCCCAACCCCTCAACCCCCACCTATCCGCTTGCCTCAGCCCACATAGCAGCAGCCTCTCTAAGGGAAGTTCTTGATGATCCAGATGTCCCGGGTGGAACTTAAGTTATAAGCATTACTATAAATGAAAATAAGTTAGACATTTCATTAGTATGAAAAATGGCACGTTCCTTTAATCCAAAGAGTTAGGAGACAGAATCAGGCAGATCTCTGTGAGTTCAAGGCCAGTCTGGACTATGAAGTTCATTCCTGGCCAGCCAGGGCTACATAGTAAGATCCTGAATTAAAAGAAAAAAATTAATTTGAAAAAAAAATATTTAAGTCAAATGTAGAGAACGAGAGTTGTCTGAGTTTGCCTGGGGTAACTAGCAGCAGGAAGAGGGCTAACTGGTCATTCAACTGGAATTCCTGACCATAGACAGTGAGAAACTCTTGTGATAGCCCAAGGCTGCCCATTCCCACCCTGTAATGAGTGGCCCCCAGAAGCTCCCACCCCAAAGTATTTCTTTGACCACTAGATATGCAAACCCAGAAATTGTGAGCTTTAATAGGCCCTGTATCCTAACAGAGACAGATACAACAGAGCCCTAAGAAAGCAGACCACGCCCTGGAGAGTAGACAGAGTCACCAGGGAGGCTGAGCTCTGAGAAGAGTGAGCTCAAAACAGAGGAGTTCCCTTGGGAGGGTGGGGGTGGGAGGTCCTAGGAGTTTTATACACCTGGGACCTTTCTGAAAAGCAGTTTGGCCATATGTAACAAGACAGCTAAAAATGTCCCTGCTCTTTGACCCAGGATTTCTAGTCTTAGGATTCTATCCAAATAAACAGAAGTAGAAAGATGAAAACTGCATTCAAACTTGTAACAAAATAGTTGAAAATCACCCAAACAGCTCAATGACCAAGTAGTAAATAATTCAATTCACAGACACTTGAGTATATTAAAGATATTGAACAACTGTTTTTAACACTGCCTTCAAGTAATTTTTTCTGGGGTGGTGTGCATGTATGCGTGCGTGCGTGCGTGCGTGCGTGTATATGTGTGTGTGTTGTGTGTGTCTATATGAGTGTGTCTATATGTGTGTATGTATGTATATGCATGTGTATATGTGTATAAGTGTGTGTGTACACACACATGTGCATGTATATGTGTGCGTGTCTATGTGTGTGTGTGCGTGTGAGCATGTATCTGTATGTGTGTGTGCGTGCACGTGTGTATACAGTCTTGTATACAGTTGTCTACATGTTCTATAATAAATGTGTGCTAATTTATTTAGAGGAGAAGGCTGAGTGATTCCATAAACACTCCCCGCAGCAGAGTTGAGCTTCTCCATCCTCCGTAATTCTGAAACACAATCTCAGCTAAAATGCAGCTTTTTGGTGTTTCATGGACTCCCGTCTAATAAATCAGGATCCTAATCACCCAAAGCCAGATCCCTGCAGGAAGGGTAGGCTCCCTCTACCCTTTAAGTTGGGTTTCTTGTTTCCTTCTCCCAAGGACTCTAGAGGCTCATTCTTCCCCAGCTGGTTTGTTCTGAAGTCATCTTAAGAGGGTCCACGCGCTCAGGTCTAACCAAGCACTAAGGCCTTGGCTACAATATCTGACCACTGTTCTGAAGAAAGGAACTGGGAAGCCTCGTAAGAGCCCCTAGGGAAGTCAGGTGTGGTGACTCATGACTAGGCAGCTGAGATAGGAGGATTGCTATGAGGTCCAGGCCAAACCGGGCTTGACTCAAAACAGCAAAAACATCGAAAAGTCACCATAAGCACAATGGCTTTTCCTTGTTAAAACTTGGGAGTGGGCTGGGGAAGTGGCTCAGACAGTACAGTCCTTATGTCACAAACACCTATTTCAATCTCCTAACCCTAAAATCCCCAAAATGTAGGGGTGTAAGCCTCTAGTCCCAGCAATGGTGAAGAGGTGCAGGCATGTCCTGAGCTCCCTGCCCAGCCAACCAGCCTAGTTAGTGAGCTCCAGGTCCCTGTAAGACCCCAGTCTCAAAACCGAAGGTGGAGCTGGGGAGACAGCTCAGTGGGTAGGGCTGGAAAGACTGCTCAGTGGGTAGAGCTGGGGAGATGGTTCAGTGGGTAAAGCACTTGCTAAGCAAGTATGAGGACTAGATTTGGACCCCAGCACTGAGGTACAACTTGTTCTCATCTGCAACCCAAGTCCCCGGGTTGAGGACAGACAAGCATATATTGGGGACTTGCTGGCCAACCAGCTTAACTGAAACATCAAAAAACTTGGTTACCAACACTGACATGGTTTGGTCGTTTGAATAGGAATGGCCCCATGGACTCATGTGTTTGAGTGCTTGGCCCATAGGAAGTGGCACTATTAGGAGGTGTGGCCTTGTTGACAAAGTGTGTCATTGTCAGGGCAGGTTTTGAGGTCTCATATGCGCAAGCTATAGCCAGTGTGGCTCACAGTCTCCTGCCTCCTGTAGATCTTCTCCGGCACCATGTCTGCCTGCACACCACCATGTCCCACCATGTTCAATCCTGAACTGAACCTCTGACACTGTAAGCCAGCCTCAATTAAATGGTTTCCCATATAGGAAGCGCCATGGGCATGATGTCTCTTCACAAACCCTAACTAAAACACATAGCCATTCATACTCATGCAAAACCCTAGTTCAGGCAGTAGAAGCAAAACAGTCATGCACATAAGTAAATAAACCTAAAAATCTTTAATTAAATATTCAGCTGAACAAGTAAAAGGTGACTAGACAATCCCGCATTCGAAATAAAACTTTATAGAGAGCTAGGGGTGTCGCTCGGATGGTTGAGTGCTTGCCTACCATGGCAACCCTTCCACCACAGGAACTGGGCATGAAGGAGCACACTTGTAATCCCAGCACTCAGGAGGTAGACACAGGAAGATCAGAAATTCAAAGTCATCCTCTACTCTATATTGAGTTTGAGGTCAGCCTGGGCTCCGTGAGACATTGTCTCAAAAGAGATAAAACTCTAGCGTCATTAGATGATGCAAGCTGCAGTTGGCCAGGACTAAATAAGTTTCCTAAAATGCACATGTATGCAACACACACACACACACACACACACACACAGAGAGAGAGAGAGAGAGAGAGAGAGAGAGAGAGAGAGAGAGAGAGAGAGAGAGAGCTCTAACAGAGAGATAATGCCTCTCTCAGACACCACAGAGTAGCAGAAAGAAAATCAGGTGTAGGTTACCACTTTTTGAGTTGTTGGTCACTGAGGTCCCTAGAGGCCTCTAAATATTACAAGCCATTGGGTGCTCTTTATTGTACCCCAGAACTTGATGGTTCAACCCTATTGCTAAAAAGACCATGGACCTGAGTCATAGAATGTGGAGAAGTCAAGCTGGTACTGACCTGGAAGCTTCGTTCCTACTGGCTAACCCTTCATAGTGCCCAGAGGTTCTATTTATGCCGGAAGAGAAAAGTATTTGACAATCTTACTTGGTGTGAACCCTACCGGCTACAGCAATGGCTGACCTGGTAAGACCTGTCCACTAGCATAACAGTGGCATGAATCCTATGAGAGTAGCCATGACTGCAAGGCTAGCCCATGCTCCGGTGGAGGCTTCTACATTCATGGACACACAGGCAGCAAGAAGTGAATTCAGTGTGGGGGTGGGGTGGGGGTAAGGATATGATGAGGTTAGGGGATGTGGGGGGGGGGATTAAAGGGAAGGGAACAGGGAATGGATTTGATCAAAACAAAACACATATGCGTGAAAAAAGTTGTGGTTTGGGCCAGAGTGTGGCTCAGCTTTAGAATACTTGCCTAGCATGGACATAGCTCCCCCTACACACACACACACACACTCACACACATACTCACACACACACATGCACACACACTCTCATACACACACTCACACACATACACATTCACACACACTCACATTCACACACACTCACACACATACATGCACACACACTCTCATACACACACAATCACACACATACACATTCACACACAGTCTCATACACACACACTCACACACACACTCACACACATACACATTCACACACACTCACATTCACACACACTCACACACACACATGCACACACACACTCTCATACACACACACTCACACACACACATGCACACACACAGTCTCATACACACACACTCACACACACACATGCACACACAGTCTCATACACACACACTCACACACATACACATTCACACACACTCACATTCACATACACACACTCACACACACATGCACACACACACTCTCATACACACACACTCACACACACATTCACATACACACTCTCATACACACATACACTCTCATACACACACACACTCTCATACACACTCTCATACACACATACACACTCTCATACACACACACTCACACTCACACACATACACACACATGCGCACGCGCACACACACCCACACACACACACACACACACACACGGAGGAAATGTTGGTGCCTGTATCATCTCCTCGATTCCTGGTGTAGTTAACGTGGTTTGCAATAAGAGAGATTCACTTGCTGGACTATTCTGATGTGTGTTGGGTCAACAGGGCCGAGAGACAGTAGTAATAGAAACCTTGCCTCACATGGTGTCGTCCATCTTAGAAAAGAAATCTACAAAAGAATATTCTGTAATCCCAGCTCAAAAATGATCTGTTTGGGGTTGGCAAGATGGCTCAGCAGTTAAAGCTCTACCACTCTTTCAAGAGACCAGAGTTTGATTCTTAGCACCCACATAGGGTAGCTCACAACCATTTGTAACTCCAGACACAGGGGATCAACAGCCTCTCCTGCCCTGGGCATGTACACACAAGGGTACACACACACACACACACACACACACACACACACACTTAAAATGTTTTAGTAAGAAAATGCATTTTGTTAAAGATTCCTTTTTGTTCATATTTAGAGATTTCTTTTCACATTGGTCCGTGTTAACAAGACAGAAACTTTCTAGAATTATGACCTAGTAAGAGCTTAGATGGTGGCTCTGGATGTGTCTTCCCTCGTTCCCCTCCAAGAGCATAAGATCTGGAGAGACAGCCCCAGCCACAGGAGGGAAGACTCTGACCTGGATCTGCTAAACTCACAAGAGAAGAAAGTATATAGGAAATGACATCAGAGGTCTCAGACAGGACCTGGGCGTGGAGGTAAGAGCAGCAGCAGCCGAGTACACACCTACTTCATAAGCGCGCAGTGTGCCCACAGATCTGCAAAGCCTTAGCAAGGCTAACGGCCCTGGGGGGAAAAAAGAGCACACAGCACAGCTGCTCCCCAGATCATCCCTTGGCCTGGCCACAGAGCAGAACCTGGGAATGAGTTTCCAGAATCCGGCTACAGGATCCTCCAATTTTGCAGGAGGCACAAGAGCAAATTCCAAACCGAGAGTGGAGGAGTAACACTGAAGGGAAGGGAATGTACCGGCCGACCGGGTCCTGTGTCCCCAGCGGAAGCATGGGTGAGGAATGCAAACATCTTCTGGAATGGGGAGGTTCAGAAAGAGTGCCGCCACTTTGACCCTCAGACAGCCTGACCTCCTCTGGATCCCAGGATTTGGGGGAGGAGGAAGATACTTAGTCGGAAGAAAATTTTAAAAGAAAAGAATATTGGAAGGAAGACAAACAAAGACAAGGCCAATGAGCTATTTTAAACCTTCTGGACCTCTTCTCTCATGTACATAGGGAGAGAAGGCAGTCAGAATAAAGGCTCATCAGGTCACCTTCTCAGAAAGGTCCCTGAGCAGGGGGCAGCCACATCTGGGATATGAACAGCATGGAGAGGCTGAGCTTCACCGTGCTCAGAACCTGAAAGCCCCAACTCAGGAGAGTGAGCAATAGGCTCACCGTGGGGGCTTCCTCCTGGCAGCTGCTGGGGACTGCAAAAGAGAAGGAAGTGCCATTACGTTTCCTCTCAGCTGCCCTTCTGCAAAGTGTACACTATGACCTACGAGTGTCTGTTTAAATCCTGTCTCTAGATTTAGGGAAGGAAGAAGGGTTGGGTGTGGCAAGGCTTAGATAAGCAGGTGACAAGAATCAATATGTGCATTTTCAAAGGAGAGAGAGAAAGAGAGAGAGAGAGAGAGAGAGAGAGAGAGAGAGAGAGAGAGAGAGATCACCATAAAGAATAGGCTGATTTCTGTCAGCCTCAGATCACAGGAAGCTCTAGAGGGTTTAGAGTGAAGAGAACCTGGGTCCGAACATGGACAAGCCGATGAACTCCTGAACCTGTTTCCTCATTTGCAATAGAGACTATCGCTCTGAGGATTAAATAAATAATGTGTTGAGAATTCTTTTTCTTTTTTTTTCTTTTTTTCAGAGCTGGGGACCGAACCCAGGGCCTTGCGCTACCACTGAGCTAAATCCCCAACCCGTGTTGAGAATTCTTAACTGCTTACCAGTGAATACCAGGCAAAAGCTGTTGTTTAAACCTGCATGTTCGGTGGGAATGCATGTGTTTTGAGAGATTCTGGGAGTCAAGATTTGCATCAAAGTTCTCACAAATACAATCCCCCAAGTGTTGGTGTCCCTGTATTCCCATTCTAGCTGATCCTTTCCCTTGGTAATGGGCTTTGGCAGGGCATGGCAGTGGCTTTTCTCTCCCCACAGCCTGTCACACTGTAATAATGTTTGTTCTGCTTCCTTCCTTTCCAAAGCCTAGCAGATTAGATTGCTAAGTCCTATCCCGGCGGAACCAAGACAGACAAGAAAGTGAAAGTAAGATTGCCCTAACTGTTCATGGGGGAAGAGACCTCACTCACAGGAGCAGCGCTGTACCCAGCCCAAAGTCCTAGCAACCAAGCCCCTGAAGGGGACAGAATAAAAAAGCCCCCTTGCTTTCTGAGACCCCAAAAAGCAATAGCGGTCTACATCCAGTTCAGTCTGAGCCATCCAGCCTGTGACGGGGACATCGCCCAGCTGTGTACCTGTATCACGACAGGAAATCCAAGAAGTATCAGTGAGATGCACGCATGGTCACACTTCTGCTACTTGGTCTGTCCAGTGTTCTAGCACGTGCAGCAAACACCTGGGAGGAAGGCAGCGCCGCTCTCCTGGGGTTTGACCTAACACTGGTCTCCATCCCTCACCGCCTCTGGGGCTGGAGGGCAAGGGGGTGGGGTACGGGGACTTGCAAAGCAGGCTCTCTATCCCTGAGATACACTCTGCTGCCCTTTTCTCACATTTGCAGATCCGCTTCAGCAGCAACCAACAACCAAAGCCTGCCTGTGTTCAGGATTGATTGTGTCCCACCCCCCCCACCCCCCAGTAAAATCCCAATCTGAAGCGATCTGAGTTCAGCTCACTGTGATGACATGAGGGAGGTTGCAGGCCCTACTTCCTTTCACACAAGAGAGAAGCAGCTAATAGAAGGGAAGAGAGAGAGAAGGGTGTGCCGTCGCTCTCCGCCAACAGCAGGCAGTTCCCAAATCGATGTCTAGAAATTTGCCAGCTATGAGGTGGGCAAGACTCCCATGTAAGCCAGCTAAAACTCCACTAAGGTACGGGTAATCTGTAGAAAGATGTCTGCAGATACAGCCCAAAGGGTTCATCCGTCTAAAGACAACAGCTACAGAAAAGTCCTGTGACCCAACCTGAGGCCCCATGTTTGCTCTTAGTGATGGCTTTCATTCATTTGTTCAACAAACTTTATACTCTTGCTAGAACCCTGGCCCGAGCAGCACCCAAGGGGAGCTAAACTCTGCTGTGCCAGGGATTAACTGTGCTTTGAAAATCCTCCTCTGTCTTCTCCAAACATCAGGGGCTCCAGTTTGATGTTCTAGGCACCCTGCATAGCCAGGGTCCTTCGCCAGTCTGACAGCTCCCTAAAGACCGGGTTGAGCTGCTCGCCAACTGCTAACTCAATACTTTCTTATTACCAAGTTATTATTATTAGCAAGTCACTGGATGCAACCAAGTTAGAGATCAAACTTCTCCCCTTCCCATGTCCTTTGCTTAGCTGTTGTTGAGAGCTTTGTACTCCTCCTGGGGTGGGGGTGGGGGAGGGCACAAAGAAAGGGGGGGGGAGAGCTAATCAAAGATATTAAGAACACTAGTACTATTTTGGAACTTCAACCCCTACGGCAAAGTAAAGCGCTCCCAGGAGCCACAATGGTTCGGTCTCCCTCCCTGCTCCTCCTCTAGTGTTATGCTCCTCGGAAAAACTCTTGAGTCCAATCGGGGACAGAAGGAGTTACAAACGGAAGATGCTCATGAAGGAAGGAAGCCTTAAAGGTGAAAGATTCGGGGCAGAGCTGCCCACGGCAGAAGGTGAATAAGGGTGCCCTGGTCATGCCCGGATACTTTTTTTTTCCCCACACAATCTGGCCCCATCTCTCGTTCTTTTCTTTTCTTTTCCTTTTAAATTTTAAACGGCATAGTCTCTGTGGCTGAGCAGAACAGGGAAGCGCGGACGTTAAAGGAGACGCAAGGCAAGCTTCCCCTCGAAAGGGTTACCTAACCTGGCACCGACCTACGTTTTCCACCAAGTCACCTCCATTGCCAGAAATCCCAGAAGCCCATGGCGGGACTAGACGAAAGGAGGAGTCTCCCCGGGGTAGCATTCTAGGCCCGCCAAGTTAAAAGAAATGAGAAGGAGAAGGAAGAGGCTCCAGCACCCAGCTCGTGCCCGAGGGACTTGCCTGGGACGTTCTCTGCGCTCCTCCCCTACCCGCTTCCCGGGCAGTCCTTGAGGGGCTACTACCCCTGTGCTTGAACCGCCGAGAAGTTTCGCTGCTGCAAACGTGAGAATATGCAGCTCCGCAGGACGCCGCCCCCACACGCCCCACCCCACAGCCCGACCCCTGGCGGTGGCGACCTTGGTCACCCTGGAGGCGCCAGTGCACTGGAGGAGGGGCTGCATTTGGGGCTTTCCTGGGAGCTAGGGAGGTGGCCCACGGGCCACCTCCGGTCGCCGTCCACCACCCGGACTGGCGCCACCAAGCCCAGGAGCCCTGCTCCCCTCTGCCCGCTGCGCCCGGCCCTTGCGCCGCGCGCCTCTCTGCCCGACTCACCGCGCTCTGCACAGCAAGGGTCGCCTCGGGTCCCAGGGCTCTACGCCTCCGAGCTGTGTCTCCCGCCTGTCCTGCTGCACACTTCTCCCCTACCCTCAGATGTCCTCCAAGGCAGTCTCTCGACTCTTTTTTCCGGGTTAATTACGTTTCGCATTAAAGCAAAACCCAGCCCCGGATGTGAGTACAATGCTCCTCGGGCCTCCGGGGGGGAGGAGAGGGGTGCGGAGACCTCAAGGGGACAGCAGCGGGGGGTGGCGGGGGAGAAGGGGTTGGTGGGATGTAACCCGGCTGCAGCAGGTGTCCGCGCTGGGGTGTGCGACCGTCACGTCCCGAACCTACTTCTCTGCACCCTACAGCCAGCCCAAGCTGCGGCTGCCCGGAGGGCGAGGGGGCGTTGAGTTTAGGGGTGGAGAGAGGAGCGCATCGCCCCCAGCGGTCTGCAGTGCACCCCCGGAGCGCAGAGGGTCGCCAACGCCCTGGCCCAGCTTGCCTGGCCCTTGGAGCACAGAGAGCAGTGGGAAACAGAAGCTGGATTCAATAGGTTCAGTCTAGGGTGACCAGACAGAACTCCTGCGCCCTGCCCTACAGCCACGCAGCAACCCATAGGTATTAACCCGGTGCTGGTGCCGATGAGGAAACCGAGACTCCAAGTCATTAGGTAACTTCTCTAGGTCCCCAGTCAGTAGAGGGCAGGTCTGTCCGGTCTAACGCAGGCCTCCCTCGTAGAGACATTGACATTTAAATATAAGTAAAGCCAGGCGGACAACATCCGAGACCTAAATGTGCTGGACTCAATTGTACGTATCGTCAGCCCATGGACCGAGCACTGGGAGATGCGGCATTGGGGCGGGGGGTGGGGGTGGGGGATGGTGATGTCAGCCGCGTGGGTCCAAGGAGTCCTCGAGGGAGTAGTGAGAAACTCGCCCCAGGAGGCTCTGCAGGACCAGGCCTGGATTCCGCGGGTGGGAAGTCCGGTGCAAGGCAAAGGCAGCCTGGTAGCATAACCTGGGGGGCTGAGGGCCGCAGCCAGGTGAGCGGGCAGGAAGGCGGGACGGCCTGCAGCACACGCCCTGAAAGCTCTCCCGCTGAAACCGCAGGCGCTTCCTCTTCTATTTTGATAGCCAAAGCGAAAATGAGCCGCCCAGTTCGCTCAGGTGTGAAAAAAGACGTTTGCTTTAGAACATTTTGCTCTGAATGAGGAAGGAAAAGACTCGAGGTGGGGGGCGGGAGGGGGCGCGGCCGTTTCCCTTGAAATAAACATGAACGTCAATTTTGCACGTTCATGGAGGTCTCTTGCCCTGCGTTAGGCTTCAAGCAGCGTTACTCCAAGGGGGCTCCCATTCCTTAGGCAGCTGGTGACCCGGAACCCCGCTCAGTGCCTCAGTTTCTATATGTGGGTCAAGTGAGTCAATTCTTTCCTACACAAAGGTGCTATGTAATTTTTTTTAACGAGATGGTCATTTTTACCGTAAAATGGAAGCTGCTATAAACCATCAGCTCCGGTCGAACTTGCTGAATGAGTGCTGCCGAAAAATCCCGCTGGGATGATAGTTTAGCACCAGCGCGGTGGAGCATCAGATTTCATGGTATGGTTCTTATTAAAACCCATAAAACTGCTCCTGTGGGGCCTGCCTGACTCACGCCCAGTCACAGACCCACAAGTATTTTCTGAGCACTACTGTATTGGCTGCCTGGGAGGCAGAGAAAGAGGTGGGATGGCAGGGGAATCCGCCTTCAATATTCCAGGGAGCCAGAAGAGCCTCTGTGACTGGTAGTGGTTTTCACAGACTGTAGATCTGTGAGCTTCGAATGAGCTTAAGTACAGCTGAGGTCAGCTTTACTCCCTGAGGGAGAGCGAGACCGGGAGCTGAGGAAGGGTCATAGTTCACTGGGAGCCTCATTACTGCTGCTTCCGTCCAGGTAGGGACTAGATGATAATTTCTGCACGGAAACTCCTTCTAGCATCCTGATTTCCCATGCTTCTCAGATAACCTCTCCATGTCCTCTAACAAGCACCTTGGAGCAGGGCTTCAACTCAACTTGCTCTAGTCTGTCTGTCTCTAAAAATACATATAGCAGACATGGCGCCATTTTAAACATTTTAATGAGCGCGTGGTGACATCTGGCATTACTGCTCACCTGTGGCCACTGTACAGTTCCTGACAATATCCATCCTCTCCTCTCTTCTTCCAGCCTTGAGTAAACACTAATTTGCTCTCTGCCAAGTCTACATATTTGGGACATTTCGCATGACGGAAATGTCAGCGGCTTTTGTATGTAGCTTCCTCGTGCATTTCGCATCTCTTGATAAACTCATTTTGAAATATTTTCCACGTCTTGACTTTAGGCATTTTCCCTTTTCCTCACTGTACTAAACCAACGATGCGAGTCTCACCTGTAGGGAGAGGGACATCAAAGACCATTTCGGTCACCTCCCTGGATCAGAGTAACATAAAGTTCGGAAATCTGATGAAGATTTTGTGGCTACTCTCAGTTGGCTCCAGAATGCAGGGCTTAACTACTCTTAGAATCTTCCAATAGAGAAATGTACCCTGAAAACCTTAGTCAGAACCTAAGCACCGGAGGGGCCCCGTGTCTAAGGCAGCTGTTCCAGTGTGTACTTTCTATTTTAAAGCTAATGGCTGGTGACCTAGACAGGCTGATGATATGCAGTGGCAGCCGTGTTCCCTCCAGGGAGCTCTGCCCTCGGAGGTCCCTGTTAGCAAGGTTCTGAGCTGCAGCTGGGGCTATTCACTTGACGAGGCCAAAGTCAATTCGCTTGGTCCTCCTTCAACACAGCGAGTATTGCCCAGAGATGAACTGCTTTGGGGACGCGTAGTACTCCTCCAAGATTCGGTGGCCATTTTTCTAGACAGTCATTATTTGTTTTAATAGCAGTTAAGCACTGCACCATCCAACTCTAGGATTGCTCAAACTACTATCATTCTGCTCAGATTTTGAACCAATTATCATCATTTTCCTTTCCAAATCCATTCTCTTTTCTAGGCACTTACTGATAATTGACATGCATATGTATCGATACATATATATATACATATATACACATATATATCAATATGTATGTATATATTGTTGGCATTCTGTCTAAGCTCCACCCCCACAGCTACCTGGGAATAGCCAGGTACGCTCTGCCCCACAGTTGCCAGGCAACAGCCAGCTGTGCCTGACTATAAAAGGGGCTGCTTGCCCCCCTTCTCTTCCTTGTACCCTCTCTTACCCCCTCTTGTTCTTTCTTCTTCACTGCTCTTGCCCCCTTCCCCATCCCCCCACTTCCACATGCCCATGGCTGGCTGCCTTTCCTCTCTTCTTCTACTCTTCTCCCATTAAACCTCTCCACGTGGAACCATGATGTCTGGGTATGTTCTATCCAGGCACGGGGCAAGGTTTAAAACCTAACATATACACATACCCCAAGTCTTACAATGACACTGAGTTCCAGAAACAATTATTGCCCCATATCTCATTGAGATGACTATTAACAGCACAAAGATGAAGCCCGGGGAACAGAGCTTAGCACTGAAGCCAGTGTCTGACCTCCTTCCCCTAAGCTACACTGACATGTAACAGGCCTTACAAAGAGCTCAGGACAGAATGCAAGATCCCTCCCCCTCAGTTCTGGTCATCACAGTTCCACTTCATCTACAAGAAGATGTTGAAGGGGACGTCCTAAAGGAAGTCATGGTGACATAAATGCCAAGATTTTATTTGCATATTCAAATGTGTCTGTGCATATTCATGGAGGCATTGCTCACCAGTAAGAACTGGAATCATTTAAGGGGTTACACAGGTCAACACTGGCACATGCATACGTTCTTATACTATGCCCCGGCCAAAGAAGACTATAGCTGGCTTGGGAGCATTGTTTCAGTGGTCCTAGCACATGCTAAACAAGCATTGGGAAAGCCCACGGTTCAGTTCAGAGAAATAAAGGAAGAGATAAAGAAAGAGAGGGAGGAAGGAACAAAGGAAGGGAGGGAAGGAGGGATGAAAGGAGGAAACCCTATTAAAATAAAAATCATTTCAAAGTCATGTATATATATATAATACGAGAATAGAAATGTGAGTGATTTATTTTGAATTCTTAATCACAGTCCCCCTTTGGGCAAGCAGAGGGTCTTAATGGCAGATTTAGCTTTTAAGATAATGTATTCCACAGTGTTTAGGGTTGTGTGTGTGTTTATCTGTGTATTGGCACGCATGTACGTGAGTGAGTGTGTGTGTGTGTGCATGCCAGTGCACACTCGTGCAGTGCATTTGAGAGTGCTTTCGTGTGGAGACCAGAGGTCGTTAGAATATCTCGCTCATTGAATCCTGAATTTGCTGATTCAGCTAGTCTAAGTAAACAAGCTTTCACTGGGAATCCCCTGTCTGTGCTTCTCAAGTGCTGGGTTCATGGTAGGTCACAGTGCCTACCCAGGTCCTGGGTAAATTTTAGGACTGGAGAGATGGCAGTATTTAAAAGCACTGGCTGCTCTTCCAGAGGACCTGGGTTCAATTCCAAGCCCCTACGGGGCAACTGAGTACTGTCTGTAGCTCCCATCCCAGGGGATCTAAGAGCCTCACACAGGCATGCAGGCAAAACAGTAATGCACATACAATTTTTTAAAATAGCAAATAAGTTTTAGTGCAATTTAAAAGTTCTAGAAGATGGAAAATCACATTGCAGTCCTGGGGTCGGGGGGGCACCCCATTAAGTGGAGTGGAGATATGACAGGTAAGGAAGAGTTAGCATAACAGACAGAGGCACAGAAAGTAGGGGAGAGATTTGAGGGAGACAAGGCAGCTGCAGTTACGGATACTAAGGAGACAGGACTTTGAAGAGACCTTGAAAGATGCAAAGGTGAAAAGAGGATTTGGGACCAAAAAGCCATCAAATGCTGGCTGAAGTCAAGCTGGTAAAGTGCTTGCAAGGCAAGAACCCAAGTTTGTACAACCAGACACAAACAGTTGAGTGCCTATAATTCCATCACTGGGGATTGAGAGACAGGAAGATCCCTAGGGCTTGCTGGCCATACAGTTTAGCCAGATCAGTAAACCACATGTTTAGTAAGAGACCCTTTAAGGGGAAAAAAGTACAAAATCATTGAGGAACATGATTGGCAACAACCTGTGGTTTCCACACACAAGTGCTTATGTGTTCACATGCGCGCACGCGTGCAAACACACACACACACACACACATTAGTGCAATACCCACCCACACATAAAGACTGCTCAGAAACAAAGTTGGTGTACAAGCCCTGATGGGGAACACAGCTGACCAGCTCCAGGGAAGCACAGTTGCTTTTTTGGTGGTTGTGAGGAAAAAGCCAAACAAAAACAGCTGGAGGAAGCAAGGAAGAGGGGTTGGCTTACAAGCAGTAGAGTTGTCCCTGGTGGCAAGATAGTTATAGAAGCAGGAACTTGAGGAGGCCTGGTCACCATGCACCCATTGACACAGCCCAGAGGGGTGAATGCTTATTCTCTGTTCACTTTCTCTTTCCTGTTCAGCCTGGGACCACAGCCCGTGGGATGGTGCTACCCATATTTAGACTTGACCTTTTCACCTCACACCAACCCAGTCTAGAAAGTCCCTCACAGACAGGCCCAGATGTTTGTTTCCATGGGGACCCCAAATCCCATCTTGTTGACCATTTTAAACCATCACACAGGTACAAGGAGACTTTAATGGAAACAGGAGGGAGATGGGGAGCTATGGAGTCCCCCAGTACTGAGCGAAGGCTTCTGCAGTCACTGCTTCAGGCTTCTGAAGCCACTGAGGGTTCCTGAGCCAGGAAGGACACAATGAAACAGAAAAAAATCTCATAGCAGATGACCATTTAGTAATAGGATCCCAGCATCAAGTGACAAGGGTTTGACTCCCTGTCTGTCATTAACTAATGGGACAATCAAGGGACTGATTACTTTCCTTCTGTGTCTCTGCAGAACAGCTGTGTCTTTTTTCTATCATTAATGGGCACCAGTGGGATCGTGCTTTTAGGGTATATGCTAAGTCTCCAGGATGTCAAGGGCTGCACGGGCAGCTCAGAAGCAAAGCACTTACCCAGCATGCCCCAAGACCCTGTGTTCCCTCCTGTAGACTGTACAAAACAAATACAAATCAGTGTTGTGCCTTGTATTAAAAATCTTTGTATTGTGAACTGGGCACGGGGGCACACACCTCTATACCAAATGCCAGCATTTGGGAAGCAGAGGCAGGCAGATCTCAGTTCAGGCCAACCTGGGCTACAGGGTGAGTTCCAGAGCACTCGGGACTACCTACACAGAAAAAGCCTGTCTAGAAAAACCAAACCCAAACCAAACAAAACAAACAAACAAACAAACAAACAAAAACCTTTGCATTTCAACCTGAATTTTTCTACAAAGAGCCAGCTGATTGCAAACACTTGGAGGCTAATGGATTGTTCATCTCATTTGACAAGGTGGAAAAATATAGTTTTTCTTCCCAGTTTTTGAGAGAAATTATATTCTTTGGGGCATATGCTTAGTGTCTTGTTTTACAGTAGTGCACATATTATGTTAACGGTCCTATGCAGGTGAACTTGTAAGCAGGCTCAAATTACTTTTATATATTTGTCTTTTAATTGTTTTCATAGTATCTACTTTGATCATACTCTTCCCCTCCCCCACTCCTCGAAATTCCCACACCCCTACCCAACCAGTGTTATGTTCTTTCTCCTTCTCCCTCCCTCAGATAAAAAAGAAAAACAAGCAAAAAAACATTAACCAAAAAGCACATGCACATAGGCACGTGTGCGCAGGCAGATAGACAGACAGACAGACAGACAGACACACACACACACACACACCATGGAGCCTGTTTTATTTTGCCCAACTTCTCCTACCCTGGAGTGTGGTGGATATACCCAACATTGGAGAGAACTGATTTTCTCCTTCCCAGCAGGGATCAGTTGCAAATGTCTTCTTGGTTAGGGGCAGGGCTGTGCCCACTTCCCCTTCATGCTGGGATCTTGTCTGGTAAGAACGTAGATTTGAATCTCAAACTCACACAACCAGTCATGATCTGAGCTGTCAGCTCTGAATCACAGGTCAGCCATCCCAGCCCAAGTCCAGCACTGTCTCTTAGTTCAAAATCTCAGAGTCTCAAGAGTAGGAAAAAAAAGGGGGGGGGGAAGTGGCAGAAACATCGGAAATTTCTGTTTATAACACAGGGAGACTGGAACAAGGAACAGGAATAAAGTCAGATGGAGGAAGATAAAACTTTTGTGAACTCCTGGAAGTTTATGCACGATATCAAATGTAAAATATAAACAGGATTCATGTACGTATACACACCCGCATGTATGCATAGATACGCACATACATCAAGAGTTGTTCCCTACAAGTGAAGTTTGGAGAACATAGCTATGCGGTTAAATCTGACTCTAACCAAAACTTAAAACTGAGTGAGTGTTCATCCTGTTCCCAGAATGTCAGTCATTACTGGATTCCTGCCTGCAGAGGGCCCTTCAGTCAGCTTGGTGCCTGCAGTCAGCTAAGATCCCAAGTCCTGAGACCCTGACAGAACTTCTGGGTGGAGCCCGCCGGCCCGCCTTCTCCTTCACAGGGAGCATCAAGTAGATTCCTTACCTTCAGCCCCATGATTGTTTTAGCACTGACTTGGCTTCTCAGATTCCATTATGCTTCACATGCTTGGCACTGAGATCACACGGGGCAGGGAGGTTATTAGTAAATCCATTGGGAGGCCACAGTCCCAACCATTGGTGAGAATCAAGTTGGGACCTCTTACTCCAGGAGACGCCTGGCCATCAACAAGGCAAGCGACTGACTGATACCAAGGGTTCTCAGAACAACACAGACAGTAAGAAAATCAAAAGGGGGGGATTTGGATACAGTAATATTTATCCTCATATCATTTTAAGAGGAAACAACTCTTCTAGGCCCTGAAAAACTCATAGAAAATTTAATTCTCATTATGGGAATTATTATTGTTATCATCATTAATTATTAAGAGGTGGGACCAAATGGACTTTTAGGAGTTGACTAGAGGACTTGGGCAGCAAGGTGGCTCAGCTGGTAAAGGCGTTAACCACTGAGCATGACAACCCAGGGGTAAGCTCTAAAACCCACGGTGGAAAGACAGAACCAATTCCCACAAGATGTTCTCAGATTTCCACATATACAGCACGGCACACACTACCCTCCCCGATCAATAAATAACCCAGTCAATAAAAATAATGGACTTTGTAATATTAAAAAGAGAGCTAAGGGATCCATTCTGGACCAGAGGCCAGAGGCCATTTTGTGAGTCTGCATCTTACAGGGAGCCCTCTTGTCCCCAGGTGCCCTGCACTGAGTCATCCTCTACTCACGGATGGCTCAGACTTGCGTATCCATGTATAGCACCGGGAAACAGCCTAAAGCAGCACAAGGTACAAAGGACGCCAGCCACACACCTTCAATGCCACACTCGGGAGGCAGAGGCATGTGGATCTCCGTGAGTTCGAGACCAGCATGGGTCTAGATAACAAGATGTTCAAAACAAAGAAGTAATAAGAACAGACTGCAGAGCACCAGCAGCACAAAGCAGCCACTCTGCCCTCCTGCTCAGCCGTCTGCTTCCCTCTAAGCCTTCGGGTACAAGAAGAAAGAGGCGCTTAATAACATTCATTTCGCAAGAAAGCACCTAAAAATGTTAACATCGATTATCTGGACGATGGATTTAATGACCAGCTTTTTTTTTTAATCTTTATTGGGGGGGTCTAAGTTTTCCTTAATAAGCATAAATTGCTTTCTGTATGATTTTTTTTCTTTTTTTCGGAGCTGGGGACCGAACTCAGGGTCTTGCGCATGCTAGGCAAGCTCTCTACCACTGAGCTAAATCCCCAACCCCGCTTTCTGTATGATTTTTAAATGTTTATGTTTTATGTGCATGAGTGTTTTGTGTACATGCATGTAAATGCACCATGTGCACGGCGTGCCCTAGGAGGCCGGAAGGCGCATGACATCTCCTGGAACTGGAGTTAGAGAGGGTGTGAGCTTTAAGGTGGATGCGGGGAACTGTCCTTGGGCCCCCTGCAGGAGCAGTCAGTGCTCTTTACTGCCGAGCCTTGTCTCCAGCCCCACAGGTATTCTTTTATGGTTAGAGGGGAAATGCAAATTTCTTGCTCTGAAAGTCCATTAAAGGTTTCTTAGTTGCTTTGTGGTCAAGACAAGAATAACATATAAAGAGCTGTGTCCTCCACTCTAAAGTACTTGCCAATATATAAATACCCTCACTCAAGCTTCCCTTCGATTGGACTGGAGATGTAGTTCACTCATAGGGTATTTGCCTAGTACATGAAACACAGAGTTCATTCCCCACTTGAGACATACACATTTGGGTGGGGGGACCTAAATCTCAGGCAAATTCTGATTCTCAAGAGAACTCAGGTGAATTGCTAGGGACTTAGAAGTTTTCTTCGAACTTCATCATAATTGGATGATGGCTCCACATAAAACTGTATTTGAATTAAGTGTGGTATGTGATTGAAGAATCGAGCCCAGTCCAACTGAAGTCTTTCTTTCAGCAAATTTCAGCAGTAGGAGACCAGCTTTATGCTGACGCCTAAGGCTCAACTCTGAGGGCACTGGAAGGTGTATCCTCATCCTATGTCTGTGTCATCTGGGTTTCCAGAGATAACACAGGACTGTTGTCATCTTTTTGACATCAGAGATCCAGGCACAGGTAAGAAAGGGAGGGGCCTCCAAGTAGTCAGACCATACGGTTCCTGATTCTCAGTGAGTCAATAGCAAGAGAGAGAAGAAATCATTGAAGATGGGAAGATGACAAGGTATGGGGGAGGGGAGGGAAGTGATTGACTGTATCTGACTCATCTCCGTGTCCATCATAATGGGATGGCTAACTATGGTGCAGAGCGGAGAGAGGCTACCTTGAGTTCCAAGATTGTATGTGTTCCAGACCGTGGGTCTGCACTCCTAGGAGGAAACTGGCTGGACTGTGTGGACACAGCCTTTATCTTTAGCTGGAAGTTTTAAGTGGTTATCCTGATGGGAGGGGGGCCCTCTGGGGGTGCAGCATCACCCCCAAGGTTATGAAAGCAGACGTCTCTCTTCACTCATGCCACCTACTTTATATTCTTTTATATGTTGTGTGCATTTATGCCCCTCGATTTATTAATATTATTAATTGTTATTATTATGTACCTGCAATTTATGACCTCGGTAAAACATGTTTGTGAATGTTTACAGAGAAGATATAAGCAAAAACAAACCAACAAAACAATACTCTGTGTAAAGGAAAACGATAAAATTAAAAATAATTTTTTTATTGAGATTGCGCATGTATTAGAGTGACTACAGTGAAAATGACAGCCGTGCCACACGCTGGCGAGGGTGCAGAGGGATATAGGGTGTGTGTCTCGTGGAGTTATAAATGTCCCACAGACATCTAGGAAACAGATTGGCCTACACTGAACACAGCAGTAGTTGCCTGTAATTCCAGCATTTGGGAGACTGAAGCAAGAAGATGGCAAGATTGAGGCAGACTCCAGCTTCTCTTCCAGATTGTGGTTGTAACAAACAAGATAGAGTTACTTTGTGCCGGGCCCTTCAAAAAGTAACAAAGAAGCAAGAGGGTGGGGAGAAGGGTTCTCTGTTGCTAGACATCTTCTAAGCTTGGTACACACTTGTGTTCTCTTTATCATGTTTGTTTCAGATGCATACAGACTAATTCCACCTGGAAATTGAGATGTTAATATGGACGGGAGGCAACAGAGGTGGCTCAGTGTAAGCCCACAGACTGGGCGCTGGAGAGATGGCTCGGTGGTTAAGAGCACTGACTGCTCTTCCACAGGTCCTGAGTTCAAATCCCATGGTGGCTCACAGCCATCTGTAATGGGATCCGATGCCCTCTTCTGGTGTGTCTGAAGACAGCTACAGTGTACTCATATACATAAAGTAAATAAATCTTAACACACACACACACACACCAAATAAACCATGGACAGCTCTTGCACAGGACTGGACTTGGTTCCCAGAATCCATGTGAGCCCTGACAGCTGAGGTACAGGGGAGCTGGTACCCTATTCTGGCCTCCTTGAGCCCAGCAAACACGTGATATATACAAGAGTGCATGCAGACAAAACACTCATACACGTAAGGAAGGAGTGAACAAAGAAAGAAAAGAAGGGAATGTCTTTTTTAAAAATTAAAAGAAAGAAAATGGGGAATTGAAAGTGGCCGGGTAGCAATATATATATACTGTAGACATATTCTTCAGCCTCTCAATCAGATTATCAGACTACTGAATCAACAAACCCCAAGGAAATGGGGATTTCTCCAAGAATATCATGCCTCAAGAAGGAAAAAGACTAGCCAGAGGGAGAGCTTGTCTCCCAGAGAGAGATCTAAGAAATTGCAGGGCCACCGTCCAGGATGAGACTGAAACCCAGACCAGGAGATGTCACTGTGGGCAGAACAGCATCTTGACCTTCTATTTAAACTTGAATCTCAACTCAGGAACAGAAGATTGTTAGGGGAGAGGGGCTGCTGGATCTCCTTGGTCCTCTTCCCAATATAGTAATGCTCCCATTGAGTAAATCTCCCTTTTGTATTTTCCAGCACTAATAAATAAACAAACAACATGCAGACCAGAATGACGATACTTCTAGTACTTGGCGGGGTGGAGTTGGAGAGAAATGTGTCTGAAGATGGTCTGAGCTATCTAAAAAAAAATAAAATAAAATTAGACATGTGACTATCATAGGACCCAGCAGTCATACTATGTGTATTAGCTCAGAGAATTTTTTTTTAAAAGATTTATCTTCAGGCACACCAAAGGAGGGCATTGAATCCCATTACAGATGTGGTTGTTGGGATTTGAACTCAGGACCTCTGGAAGAGCAGCCAGTGAGTGCTCTTAACCACTGAACCATCTCTCCAGCCCTCAGAGAATTTTTTTTAAAGATTTATTTATTTATTATATATAAGAACACTGTAGCTGTCTTCAGACACACCAGAAGAGGGCATCAGATCCCATCACAGATGGTTGTTAGCCACCATGTGGTTGCTGGGAATTGAACTCAGGACCTCTGGAAGAGCAGACAGTGCTCCTAACCACTGAGCCACCACTCTAGCCTTATCACAGAGAATTTAAGGCTTAGGGTTACACATGAATATTTGTGGCAGCTCTGTTCATAATAACCCCCAAACAGAAAAACAGATGTGTTTTTCAACCAGTATTTTTAAAGAAGGTGGTATATGCACGCCAAAGAATTTTACGGCTGAATAAAAATTTAAAAAAAAAAGAGGAGTAATTCATTACTATAGAGATGATGCAATGGTCATTTGGTTAGTGTTACTGAGTAGGAAAAGCCATTGGAATTCCCCATGCTCTGTGATTCCACTCATACACGGGTTGAAAAAGATAAAAACATAGAAATGAACGATCAGTGTTACCGTGGGTCTTGTTCACTGGGCTGTGGAATGGGGAATCTTTGCACGGACAGATTTGTTCTGTATTCTCCGTCTCTGCTGCCACCATATCATCTACAAGGTCACGCTGATAGGTGTGCAGGTTGGGGGTAGTGAGTGCAGATGCCCTTGGAGGCCAGGGGCATCAGCAGCTCTGAACTGCCCAGCGTGGACGCTGAGAAAGGAACTCGGGTTCTCTGTAAGGGCCGCGAGTGCTCTTAACCACTGAGCCCATCCCGCCCATCTCTGCCCATCCCGCCCCCATACCCACCCCCGTCTTACCCTGCACCCATACCCACCCCACCTTAAGGTTTCTTAAAAAGAAACTTCCCACGCTTGGAGCAGCTCCAGTAGCGCCTCACAGGGTGCTGGAGAAGAGCCACTCCGATTCGAGGTGCACGGCCGAGTTGGCTCTGTCGCTTCTTCATTTATTACAGAGCCCCGCTGCGGCTCCCCCTGCATTCAGAAATAATGAGGAAATATGACAGATAATTCATGGAATAAAACTAGTGATGACATGATGCTGTGGGAGCTCTGAATGGAGTAATGGCTGCTAGATTTGACCTGTACAGACTTGAAGTTCTCACACAGTTGGGTGGGGAGTGTCTAGGGGCCGGTTTTCTATTTTGGCTTCTTCAGCCTAAGTTACTATCACAGCTCTGCCCTCTCCAACCAGCTCAGAGCGGACAGGCTTCATGATGACTAGGAACATCCACAAGTGGCCGGTACACGGGTGCCTAACCCTAACACTCAAGGTGGTCAAGGCCAGAGCTGTGAGAGAGAGGTGGTGTTGTAAGCAGAGGTGCCGGTAAGAGGCAAGATTTAAATGTTACACCCTGCTCCCTCCCCCAAAATGCCGACACACTGTGTGGCCCTTCACGCTTCAGTTGGCATCTTGGTCTGAAATGGAGAATGTAAGTGTCTGCGGTGGCTGCACCCTACAGACTGTGAACAAAGTCAAGTGTACCCATCAGCTTCCGGGATCCATTAGCCTCTAAGCATTGTGGCAACTTGATACCACCGTTCGTTTTTCAATCATGAGCAAGCAGTTCTTTGACAGTCACGAATGTTAAATCAGTCCCTTCCCAGCAGCTACACTTTCATCCCACTTGCCCGAAATAGCTTATCCAAATGTCAGATATTTTTATGTTTGGACTCCATTATTGATTGCCCTATCATATTTTCTGAAGCCAAAAAAGAAAAATGCACATGTAATTTGACTTTACTAAAATTTTTTAAAAATATCCTGCGTCCATAAGGCTCTCAGTGGTGGAACATTTTTGAGATTAACTCACCATTATGAGTATGATCATTGATTGACTACTCGATCAGTCGCTGGGCAGGAGATCAAACCCCAGACTTCACTTCTGCTAGGAGACTTCTCCACTGAGCTATGTCACAGCCCAGCCCAAGACATATTTGTTGATTATTATGCATGAAATGGTATTGAAAATTGTTAGACTTCTAATAAGATGTTTTAGATAGAAGTGTTTATATTTACATCTGCATATATATGCAAAGACTTTTAGTATCTATCCGTTGGTACCATTCATTGCAAAAACAATCAGAGTTGAGCCTGTCATCCCAGTATTGGAGAGGCAGGAGTTCGGGGTGAGCCTAGGCTGCATAGTGAGACCTGCTTCCTCATCCATTCCATCTCTGTGTGTGTGTGTGTGTGTGTGTGTGTGTGTGTGTGTGTGTGTGTGTGTGTGGTATATGTGTGTGTATTTATGTGCGAGTGTGTATGTGTGTGTGAGCGAGTGTGCGAGTGTTTGTGTGAGTGTGTGTGAGTGTGTGGTATATGTGTGTGTATTTATGTGCGAGTGTGTATGTGTGTGTGAGCGAGTGTGCGAGTGTTTGTGTGAGTGTGTGTGTGAGTGTGTGCACGAGTGTGCGAGTGTGTGTGAGTGTGTGTGGTATATGTGTGTGTGTTTATGTGCGAGTGTGTATGTGTATGAGCGAGTGTGCGAGTGTTTGTGTGAGTGTGTGTGTGAGTGTGTGCACGAGTGTGCGAGTGTGTGGTATATGTGTGTGGTGTGTATGTATGTGCGAGTGTGTGGCGTGTGTGTGTGCAAGTGTGCATGTGTGTGTGTGCAAGTGTGTGTGGTGTATGTGTGTGGTATGTATGTATGTGTGAGTGTGTGTGTGCAAGTGTGCATGTGTGTGAGTGTGTGTGAGTGTGTGTGTGTTATAATACCATGACAAGTTTGATCATCAATTCCATATCCGTATTTCTCCTAAGAAGGCAAATTCTGATAAACAAACTGAAGGAAACTCTGAGGACATCCAGGATTGTCCAGAGAAGGGAAACTGAGACACAGCTAGCCTGGCTAATGCTTCGCCTAGAGGCCCAGAAAGCCAAAACAATCGGTGGCTTTGGAAGACAGCTCAGCATCGTCCACCAAAAAAGGCTCCGTCATAAACAGAGGCTGCCTATAGCATGTCCTGAGGATGGCTAGAATACGTCTTAGGATAACTACAGCATCTGAGAAGGGCTGTGGCATCTACACAGGGCGGCCTCAGCATCTACACGGAATGACCAGAGGGCTGAAAGCAAGCAAAGGGAGGTCCCTAAAGGACATGAGCACAGAGTCACATTTATTAAAAGGGGGCGGGGCTTTTGGTCACCAGGCCAAAGGAGTTGCTCGAATGACTCTCTGCACCTCTGTGGTAGTTTAAATAGGTATGGCTCCCATGGGCTCACAAGTGTTTGACTGCTTGGCCCATAGGGAGTGTCACTCTTAGGAGGTGTGGCCTTGTTAGAGGAAGTGTGTCACTGTCGGGGCGGGCTTTGAGGTCTCCTATGCTCAAGCTATGCCCAGTGTGACGCAGTCTCCTTCTGCTACCTGTGAATCAAGATGCAGAACTCTCAGCTCCTCCAGCACCATGTCTTCCTCACTTTGCCACACTTCCCACCAAGATGATAATGGACTGAGCCTTGAAAGCTGAAAGCCAGCACCAATGAAGTGCTTTCTTATAAAAGAAACTTTTATAAAAGAGTTGCCTTGGTCATGGTGTCTCTTCACAGCAGTAAAACCCTAAGCCAACCTCTATTTAAAAAAAAAAAGATTTATCCATTTGATGTAGGAGTGCTCTATCTGCATGTACACCAGAAGAGGGCATCAGATCCCATTACAGATGGCTGTGAGCCACCATGTGTTTGCTGGGAATTGAACAGCGGTGCTCTTTAACCACTGAGCCATCTCTCCAGCCCTGAGCTCTATATTTTTCATTCTCCTCTTTTCTTTTCTGTCTGAAGGTGAGGTCTACAGCCAAAGTGTGTGCCTGCTACTCCCCTTACAGTTCCTACTGCTGGTCCTAAAAGTGTCACTGGATTAGGATTCAGAAAAGATCCCCTGTGGCATTACGGGAGCCCATTATCTCCCTGATAAATAAAAGGAATGGACCAGCTGACTGCCACAGGCCCCACCCAGGCAAACACCCATTGTGAGGGTCTGGGCTGTTCCCATGGATAGATACACACTGACAGCTGACAGGGAACTATAGAGGCCTGAGAGGCCCGCCCCACCCCACCCCACCATCTCCCTCCCCCCAACACCCCATCTGGTTAAACAGCCAGGGAGGAATAATAGCACCAGGTAGCAGAGGGCGGGGCTGGTCAACGGACTTGAAAAGGGAACTAAAATATAGATGATCCTTCACAAAGAGCAGCTCCACCCACTTCTCTTCAGGTGGTCTGAAGAAGGCTCCTTGGCTCACAGCTCCTGCCTAGCAGGATGCTCAGAAACCCCAGAAAACCACAGCCACGCCGTTTCCATCCACAGCGTGGTTGCTTTTGAGAACCACGTGTGGAAAGAAGGCCAGAGAGGTGTGGGGCTCAAGCAGCACACTTGACTGGCATGCAAGGGATCCCACATTTGACGGCCAACACCACAAAAAGGCAAAAAGGTGTTAGGCAGCAGTGGTGCGTGCCTTTAATCCCAGCACTTGGGAGGCAGAGACTGGCAGATCTGGTCTACAGAGTGAGTTCCAGGACAGCCAGGGCTACGCAGAGAAACCCTGTCTCAGGAAAAGAGAGAAACCCTGTCTCTGGAAAAGAAAAAAAGCCTTTACTTTTTTTTTTTTTTTAAATAAGCAGACATTTGATGTATTGCGAACATTTATCCAATCATTAAATAATGACCCTCTTAGTGATGGGTTCATACGAGCAGGCAAATGACTGAAATGAGGCAGAAGGGCATTCTTGTTGTTCAACAGATCACGTTTCTCAAGGTCGCTGTACAGAATGGCTCTGGTGCTCAGGGTCTGACTGCTTCTGCAGCAGCCACCCAGCAGATAACCTAGGGCACCAATTCTGTCCTGTGTGCGTGCAACACTACTGCCCCCCAGTGTGTGCTCACCAATCCCAGGGTTCTCATCCTGGGACACTCCCCCAAGTCCTCATCTCCATCTTGGAACTGATCCTCTGCTCAGCCCTTCCCGAGCCAAGTGAATTCAGTCCAGCCTCTCAGCACTTGCTGATAAAATTCCTTTGCGCGCATCTCTTCATCAGCTCAGAAAATAATCGCCGAGTGCTTTCCGTGGCCAGCCTGGCTGCAGGTGTTCAGGATGAGCATAAAGGGAGAGAGTCCCCGCTCTGCTCCTGAAGCTCACAGAGACAAGGAAAGTAATAAGGGGCATTGGTGAAGTGACATGAAATAAAATGGAGCAAGAGGAGAAAGAAACAGAAAGCGGTGCGGTGTGTTTAAAAAAAAAAACAAAGGGGCTGGGGATTTAGCTCAGTAGTAGAGCGCTTACCTAGGAAGCGCAAGGCCCTGGGTTCGGTCCCCAGCTCCGGAAAAAAGAACCAAAAAAATAAATAAATAAATAAATAAAATAAAAAAAAACAAAACAAAAACAAAACAACGCTGTGTATGTTTTCTCTCATCTATGGTTCCTAGATGCTATGTAGTCTCATGAAATCAAATATGTTTATTAAATAAAAGTCAAAGCAAGATTCTCTAGGAGAGCAAAGGGCATTAACAGTGAGAAAGATGGGAGGTGGCAGTATGGCTCAGTGGTTAAGAGCACTTGCGGCATTCACAGAGAACATTGGTTCAGCTCCTAAAACCTACACGTCAGCTGACAGCCATCTGTCACTGCAGCGCTGGGGAATCTGATGTGTGATTCTGGCTTCTGTAACACCAGGCCCACACATGGCGTGCGCACACGCATGCTGGCAAACATTCACACGCATATAAAAACAAAAAAAGTCTTCTATAAAAATAGGAAAAATGATGAAGCAGGAAGAGGGAGGGTGGGTCCAAGCAGGGAAGGGTGAAATATGCCCAACAGATAATATATCCCTGCAAGGATTTCTTAAATAAGATAACCTATGAGAGGCAGGCAGATCTCTGTGAGTTCAAGGCCAGCCTGGTCTACAATACTAACTCCAGGATAGCCAAGATTCTTAAACAAAGAAACCCTGTCTCAAAAAACAAAACAAAACAAAAAATAAAAATAAAAATAAAAGGATAAAATAAAATGTGCAGGGCAATCAGGCATTGCAACATGCTCGTAAGCCCAGCTACTTGAAAGCTTCAATAAGGAAATTGAACAGCCGTGCCCTAGCTTCAAAGGGCTACAGAGCAAGCATGGGCCACTTACTGGAACCCTGTGTCAAACGAAATGTAAAAAGAGGGCTAGAGATAAACTCTGCAGTAGTGTATGGGTAAGGACCTAGGTTCAATCCCCAGCACTGCTAATCAACCAGTCAAATAGACAAAGATAAGCTGCGCTTGGGAAAGAGCTCAACACAGGAGACATCCGTCATGTTGAGACCCGTGTGCAGACATGAACTGAGCCATGATAAAGCCTGCGTACAGGTGTAGATGGAGTGAGCCACAGAGGATCTTGTGAAGGAGGTTCCTAAGTAAAGAACACCAAGTGGGGGTCCACCCAGCACCAGGGTCACCTGGCAAGCTGTAGCACAATATATTGGGGCTGGCTTATAGGCTCAGAGGTCCAGTCCATTATCATCAAGGCAGGAAGCATGGCAGTGTCCAGGCAGGCATGGTGCTAGAGAAGGAGGTAAGAGCTCTACCTCTTGTTCCAAAGGCAAACAGAGAAGACTGGCTTCCAGGCAGCTAGGACGAGGGTCTTAAAGCCCACTCCCACCGTGACACACTTCCTCCCACAAGGTTATACCTCCTAATAGCACCACTCCCTGGGCCAAGCATATTCAAATGGCCACAGAATCTGTCTTGAGTTAGTTTCTTACTTTGTATACTCACATTCGAAATTGTCGCTAGGTGTCATGACAACTGGTCAGCTTTGCACAAGACCAGCCCACCATATTCACCCTCGTTTTCACCCATGAGCTTCCCATGTGTCCTTCAAGAGAGACCTCAGAAGGATGTTCTAGTATAGACAGACATCCCGTTTTTGCCTCTGTGTCCTCATTTATATTCTAAAACTAGTACACAATAGCCCACTACATATTTTATGAGTAACTGGGAGAGAGACCCTTCAGGGTTTCTGAGGTGAGCTAAAAATAGAGAAATGGGAATAAATGCTCTGGCCTGAGCAGAACATGTTACACATGAGAGGTAAAACGTCACCTGTCCACCTACTACGTATTCCTAAAAACAGTTTTGGATGTGAGCCTTTTGATCATTACCAGCTCTACAAGCCTGTCACAGCACTGTTACCTACACACTCACAAGCTAAAATAAGTATGAAACATCCTGTGTACAGAAACCATTGCCTTTTAAGGGAATCTTAGGACGGCAGGCTCGGGATTAGCGAGGAATTGAAAATACGCCGGAAGCACAAACACATGTTAGGGTTTCCAACCTCTGCTACTTTCACAGAGGGATTTGGGGGGTGCTGCACTTGGCTGTGTGACCTGCAGAGAACCCTGCTTCAAAAGCTTCATTATCCTTGAGCTACTAGACTGATTCTTAAGGGATGGGGTGTTGGGGGGACACTTCTGCTTAGGGATGGTGGAGGGAAGGGCCAGAGGTTCACAGGGTTTTAATTCCTCCACCGTCATTACTGGTTTTCTGGGTGACCTTGGGTAAGCCACATGACCATTTGAAAGAGGGACGGAAGGACGGAAGAAAGGATGGGAAGTCAGTTTGGACTTAGGCTTTCTTAAGGGAGACAGAGACACAGAGACAGAGAGACAAACAGAGAGAGAGAGACACACACACACACACACACACACACACACACACACACACACGGGAGAGACAGACAGACAGACAGACAGACAGACAGACAGACAGCATATTCACCACACTTACAGAAGTGGAGTAAACAAACAACCTAATGAGGTCACACAGTGGTGGTCCATACCCTTTTTGTAAACAAGAGATTGTTTTTTATTATTGTTACTTTACAATAAAAACAAATGGCTATGCTCTCAGCAAAACAAACAAACAAACAAACAAACTAACAAACAGCCCATAGGAATTTAACTAACGGCAGTTCAGGGTAAGGCTTTCGAAAGGTTTATTGACATAAGTTATCTCTGCCTGTCTGCCTGTTATCCTTCCCTCCCTTTCTTGTCAACATTCTAAAACCTTTCGGGTATGTAAAATACATTTAACTTTGCCAATAAGTTTAGATAATACTGGATTCTCCCCAAAAGGACTACCATAAAACTATGTTTTGAGACATTAAAAAAAAAACAAACCAAAAACCTTAATTCAATGGGACATAAAACTATGTAACCTATGATCGAGTGTTTCAAATCCTTAAATACGTGGAGAATTTGAAAAGATCTGGGTGGTCCAAACCCTTTTTTTTCTTTTTTTTTTCTTTTTTTTTTTTTTTTTTTTTGGATTTTTTTTTAAATTTGCATTTCAAATGTTAGCCCCTTTTCCGATTTCCGGTCCATAAACTCCCACCCCATTCCCCATCCCCCTTCTTCTGTGAGGGTGTTCCCCCTCCCAACCACCTACCCCTTCTTGCCTCCCTGCCCTGACATTCCCCTACACTGAGAGGCCCAGCCTTGGCAGGACCAAGGGCTTCTCCTCTCATTGAGGCCCAACAAGGCCATCCTCTGCTACATATGCAGCTGGAGCCATGGGTCTGTCCATGTGTTCTCTTTGGGTAGTGGTTTGGTCCCTGGGAGCTCTGGTTGGTTGGTATTGTTGTTCTTATAGGGTTGCCAGCCCCTTCAGCTCCTTCAATCCTTTCTCTAACTCCTCCAATGGGGACTGGGCTCTCAGTCCAATGGTTGGCTTTGAGCATCCACCTCTGTGTTTGTAAGGCTCTGGCAGAGTCTCTCAGGAAACAGCTACTATCAGGCTCCTGTCAGCTTGCACTTCTCACATTAATGAGGTAAAACCAGAGTCGGGAGGTTGTAAACCATCAGGTTACGTTCTTCAAGAGTATGCTGGGACTCTGGGCTCTTCCTTTGTGCTCTTTCTTTCAGTTCTGGGCCATGAGCAGAGTGTCTGTCTTACCACACCCTGTGCCATGTCTGAAAGCAACAGGGAGAGACAAGAATCAAGCTTAGAAATCTCCCAAAGACTGAGGAAAGGGAGCCTTTGCTCTTCATAAGTTGGTCATCTCTGGTATTTGTTATAGTAACGAAAAGATGATTGTCTGCGGAATATTAGAAAACATTTGGTGCTAAAAATAGAGCAGGAAGTGGGGAGGGAAAAAAGAGAAGCTTTAGAAAGGGTAGCCGGTTCTCAGCACTCAGGAAGTTAAAGCAGGGCTATCACGAGATGGAGAGAGCCCAAACTGAATCATGACACACACTACGTTAAAAAAAGAAGAAAAAGGAGCTGAAGGGGTTTACAATCCCATAGGAAGAAGAACAATCCCAACCAACCAGGGACTAAACTAAATCTGGGAGTGGCACACAAGAGAACAGCCAGTACAAAGACCTGAATACTGCAACCCAAGGTTGGGGAGCAGCTCCTGAAAGGGCCCCGATAGCACCTCACAGAGCAAGAGAATCTGGGGTTGCCATGCAGGCCTCAGTCTCAACCACTCACTGAAGCCCGTGGGCCTCACTCACTGGAGAGAAGCCAGTGGTGTAGCTGAACGGACCCATCCCTCCATTGGTTTGTCCACTAATTTTTAAAATTTCTACGCTTTCTTCTTTAATCAATTTAATCTATGGCTATTGAAAACACATCCTCTTAATCACCAACACAGGGAAATCCCTGCTGGCCCAAGGACTGCATGACTGACCTGTGCTTTGGTAAGGAACAGTCTTCCAAGTGAACCCTGAGTACTAGGAGAGGCTTGACTCCTGGCTTTTTAGCACACATTTCATTGAGGAGATTGTCTGCCCCAGGCCCAAGATGAGCAGCTATCAGACTCAGTCTTCCTTGATGAGCCCCCCAAGCCTGGGCCTTTTGTTTTCCTGCCAGAGGCCAGCCAAGGGGAAGTGTCTTGAGGCCTCTGTGTAAACTGTGCCTTCGTTACTGCTTTTGGGACTTCTGCACAGGCATGGCTAGGGAAGCTATTATTAAAATAAAAAGGCAGACAGAGCACCTCAGAGGTTCAGTACCAGCCATGGGCTTGGAGAGGCAGCTGTTGTGAGAATTCTGGAATTTTGGTTTCTTGGAAAAAAAAAAAAAGAATACACACACATATATTTTAATCCCAGGTAGGTGTGGACAGTTGCAGTGGCCAACTGTCCATAGCAGCTATGATTTTCGTCATACATTAGCAGAGGCGTGGTTTTGCCAGGTGCAGATAGTTTCTGCAATTGTGTGACGTTTGGAATTTGGGGAACTTTTCATGGGGTAGATAAATGTTAGAGCCCCAAGAGGTGGGTGGGTGGTGGTTGCTCAAGGAGGTCGGTTGTGGTTTGTCAGTAGTCATGCTCAAAGAATAAGCAAAAGGGAAGACATTAAATTCAAGGATCTTTCTGTCTCTCCTCCTATCTAGTGATAGAGGGTAAAACTGAGGGAATAAAGGGTGGGAAAATCCACCTATAGACATGGCTTCCCTCCTCCCTATGGCCTCTTGCTAATCACTCTCTGGTGACTGCTAAGCCCGAGTCTTTTCCTGTACTCTAGACAACGCATCTCACCACCTGTCTTAGTGAGGGCTTCTATTGATTGATTGCTTTGAGGAAACACCATGACATAAACCAGGTTGAGGAGGTGAGGGTTTATTCTGCTTACCCATCCATATCATAGCCCATCATTGGAGGAAGTCGGAACAGGAACTCAAACAGACAGGAACCTGGAGGCAGGAGCTGATGCAGAGGCCATGGAGGGGTGCTGCTTACGGCTTGCTCCCCATAGCTTCCTCAGCCTGCTTTCTTATAGAATCCAGGACCACCGCCCACAATGGGCTGGGCCCTCCTCCATCAATCACTAATTAAAAATGCCCCACAGGCTTGTCTACAGCCTGATCTTTTGGAGGCGTGTCTTAGCTGAGGTTCCTTCCTCTCTGATGACTCTAGTCTCTGTCAAGCTGACATAAAACTATCAAGTACGGGGCTGGGGATTTAGCTCAGTGGTAGAGCGCTTACCTAGGAAGCGCAAGGCCCTGGGTTCGGTCCCCAGCTCCGAAAAAAAGAACCAAAAAAAAAACAAAAACAAAAATTATCAAGTACAATTGACCCCCTTGTCAACCTGACACACAAACATATCACTGTTAAGCCACAACCTGTCCTTTCTTGTTCATCTTCAAGATCACACATTAGCAACACTCCAATACAAGACATTTTGCGGGGTTGGGGATTTAGCTCAGTGGTAGAGCGCTTGCCTAGCAAGCACAAGGCCCTGGGTTCGGTCCCCAGCTCCGGAAAAAAAAGAAAAAAAAAAGGAAAAAAAAAAAGACATTTTGCAAATTTAAAAATCCCCACGGTCCTTACAAATTCAAACACTTTCAAATGCAATTTCTTTAAAAATCTAAAGTCTCCTTTAAAATCTAAAAACCGGGGTTGGGGATCTAGCTCAGTGGTAGAGCGCTTGCCTAGCAAGCACAAGGCCCTGGGTTCGGTCCCCAGCTCCGAAAAAAAGAAAAAAAAAAAAAAACAATAAAATCTAAAAACCTCTTTTAAAATTCAGTCTCTCAACTATGGACTCCTGGTTTTTAGGGTTTTTTTGTTTTGTTTTTTTGTTTTTTGTTTTTTGTTTTTGCTTTTGTTTTGTTGGTGGTGGTTTTCTTTTTTTAAGTTAATACTCTTTTGCTTTAAGAGGGGAGAACCAGGGTGCAGTCACAATCAATTCAAAGCAAAACCAAACTCCAACAGTGTAAATAACTCCATGTCCAATATCAGGCATTCACTCACTGTCTTCTGGACTCGGCCAAGGACCTTGGGTCACTTCTCCAGCTCCACACTCCGCAGCACACACAGCTGTCTTCTAAACTCTGGCGAGCTCCATTCCACCTCTGCTGCTATCCTGGGTGGTCATCCTATGGTACCTGGATCTCCAAAATGCTAGAGTCTCATGTGACTGTGCTATAGTTTCAACAGTAGCCTCTTCTAGGCTCTCTTCAGGGACTGCAGCCATGCTACACAGTGCCGAGCCTCAGTTGCTTTCCATGACCCCCTTCACGCCTTCAAAAACCCATACGCCTGGGAGTCTCTTACACTATAAAATTCAGCTTCTAGCACAAAGGTACAACTCTGGTTGCCTCTGAAACACAGCTTCTGTGTGCTGACCCTGAGGAAACACTTCCTGGATTTCACCTCAGTGATGCTGGTCTCTTCTTAATCATTGCTAATTCCTTAGCTCCAGCTGACCAGCACCAGTTGTCCCAGTAAAGCAAAGGTTTTACTTCAGTGGCTCCAGTCTCATGGTATCCACAGCTGACCCGTCGGCTGCCATTAACCAGAACCACAGATTCTCAACTCAAAAATACCAAACATACCCTGTAAGTCTTCAAGTGACTCTCAAACTTCCCTCTGGAATTCACAACCCAGGCTTCCGTTGTCTGCAGGGCTTTCAACATTCTTCCAAGCTCCTACAGAACAGCTCACCAAGCTTTGAACTCTCTCTCTCTCTCAATGGCTTTTCTAGCCCAAAGTTCCAAAGTCCTTCCACAATCCTCCCCAAAACATAGGTCTGTAACAGAAATACACCACTATGCTGATACCAACTTGTCTTAGGGTTTCTATGACTGTGGTGAAACACCATAACCAAAAGCAACTTGGGGGGGAAAGGGTTATCTGACTTCCACATCACAGTTTATCACTAAAGGAAGTCAGGACAGAAATTCAAACAGGGCAGGAATCCAGAGGCAGGACTGATGCAGAGGCCATGGTAGGGGGCGCTGTTGCCTATTGGCTTACTCCCCACCGCTTGCTCAGTCTGCTTTCTTACAGAACCCAGGACCACAGCCTAGGGATGGCTCCACCCACAATGTCTGGGCCCTCCCTCATCAATCACTAATTTAAAAAATGTCCAACAGCTGGATCTTAGGGATTTTCTTACTTTAGGTTCTCTCCTCTTGGATGACCTTCTTTAGCTTGTGTCCAGTTGAAATAAATCCTCCAGCATTCTGTCTCATGTCTACTACTTTGGGGTGTTCCCAATTTAAGATACCTGATACTGACATCTCTGGCTAGACCCCATAACCCCGACTCTCCCGTATTCCTTATTCTGTGCAGACATAGCCAGCTGCCCAAGCAAGACACCCAAATGTCTCTCTGCCTCTTCCTCTCTCTCACCACCCACACCCCGCAAGGCACCATGCAACACCGATCTTCTCTGCTGGGTGTCTCCTCCCCTCCTCCCACCTATGCCTCTTATTTTGGGCTCTTATTATCCCTTCATCCCTCATCTAGGGCTTAGGGACAGACCGGGGACTAAGATACAGATGGCCTCCCACCCGTGAATGTGAATCATACTTGAGGGGGAAAATAATGAACACATGAAGGAACCTCACATTTACAGTGTCAGTAGGTGACAGGAGGGACTTGTCTGTCTTTCAGGGAAGATGAGGTTAGAAATGAAACTGGGGTAATTACTTGAGAAGAACAGCTATAGAGAAAGCCCGGGGGAAGGTGCAACCAAGTTCTGCAGCCAGGCCAACCTCCGTCCTCCATCATTGCCCTTCGGCCCTGGGCAGCAGCTTTGTCGAGCACGCAGGATCTCCCACTTACAGTTACTCCCTTTACGTTGGCACAAAGATTGGGACACTTGGTTTCACAGAGATGTCTTGCCTGTTTCGCATGTTTAGACTACACTGGGTGGGACAGTTCTGATGCTTACAGGAGAAGGGCTCTGATGCTTATAGTGATGATTTTAGCAAGTGTCAGGGGACACACAGAACAGACCTGCCTGCCCTTGAGCTGCTGGCACTGCCATCACTAGGCTCCAGCACAGTTATAGGTGGAACTGCATCCTCTCCTGCTGAAGCCAGACAAGGCAGCCCTGTTAGGGGAACAGGATCCACAGGCAGGCAACAGAGTCAGGGAAAGGCCCCGCTCCAGTTGTTGGGGGACCCGCGTGAAGACTAAGCTGCACATCTGCTACATAGGTGCAGGGGGCCTAGGTCCAGCCCATGTGTACTCTTTGGTTGGTGGTTCAGTCTCTGGGAGCCCCCAAGGGTCCAGGTTAGTTGCCTCTGTTGGTCTTCCTGTGAATCCCTAGCTCCTGTGGGTCCTTCAATTGAAGAACTAGGTCCCTCAACTCTTCCACATGACTCCCTGAGTTCCATCTAATGTTTGGCTGTGGGTCTCTGCAACTGTTTGTGTTAGCTGCTGGGGTGTGGAGGAACTCTCTAGGACAGGCCAGAGACCTGGGATGGGGAGGCTCCAGGGAGTCCATCAGGGTGACTCTAGCTGAGACTCCTAGCAGTAGGGGACATGGAGCCTGAAGTGACCTCCTCCTATGCCAGGCAGGACCCTCAGTGGAGGGATAAATACACTAGCCACCCTCAAACCTTCAACCCAAAGTACAGGAGGCACAGGACAAAGACCAGGGAGAGACTGAGGGAATGGCCAGCCAATGACTGACCCAACTTGAGACCCATCCCATGGGCAAGAACCAATCCCTGACACTGTTAATGATATTCTGTTATGCTTGCAGACAGGAGCCTAGCATGACTGTCTGGCAGTCACTCTCGTTGCCTAAATTCACCTTCATTTGCGACCCTGCCTATACTGACCTTCAATATCAATGCTGGAAGTCTTTAGAACAAGTCCACAGTGCTTTACCAGCAAGGACCTGATCACAGAAGCTTGGCCTCACACAAGCTAAGCAGGTCGTGCCCACCACTGAGCTAAAACTGAGCCCTTTGATCTCGAAATCCACCTGCCTCAGCCTCCCCAGTAGCCGAGATTACAGGCCTGAGTGAGCAGACTCACTTCTATACATTTATTTCTGACTACTAACCCAGCTCGACACAAAAAAGACAATGTCTTCCAGAGCTGGGGACCGAACCCAGGGCCTTGCGTTTGCTAGGCAAGCGCTCTACCACTGAGCTAAAACCCCAACCCCAAACAATGTCTTCAAAAGAGGGCATTGCATTGACAGCAAAACTCTACAAAGCACCTGTGGCTTGATTGGCTGATGGAGCTTAGAATTTTAGATCACAGTATGATGTTTAATACGGATTAAGGGCCACATTATATAGAGTCCAGACTCCCATAGCTGCAGCCCCTCGTGATCGACCCTTACAATACAGCTGAATGGAGACAGACATGGACCCTGGGTCTTTTAAGATGGGGGAAGGGAGGTCTTCCATTCTCACTCGCTTGTTCTTCTTGAAGGCTTGGAATTTGTAGCTTCAAAGACTGGGGAGAATTTGGTTCCGTAGCCTAGTCCCTGTGGCTTGGTTCTTCTGTGTGAGGTCCTTGTTGTCTATCCTGGCTTTGACAACCAACACCCCGGGGCCTTCTGAGCGTTCCACACAGTTCTTCCCTGTATCTGCAAGTAAGAGCTGGCACTGACTAGCAAATCAATTCTCTTCCTACTGCTAATATCCTGCCTCTGAAACAGGTGCCAAATGAGGAGCAGGCAGAGGGAGGGCTGGGTTCCAAATCTGTGCTCTGAATATCAGCTTTAAACACAAATTCACCCTGCTACCTGGAGCCAAAAGGCTTGGTTTTAAAAAGTAAAACAGCTGTTGGCAGAATTTTGTGTTCGCTGGGTTTCCGTTACTCTTACAAAACACCTGAGGTAGACAACTTAACAAGTGGAAAGGTTTGTTCGCTCACAGTTTCTGAGCTTTCAGTCTGTGGTCACGCAGCCCCATTGCTCCAGGGCCTGTAGCAGCACTGTGCATCCTAACGAGGCAATGTCTCGGAGAGGTCCGCTCATCCCATGGCTGTCGGGAATCAAAGGGAGAAGCCAGAAGGGGCTGGGGTCCCAATGTTCCATCCAAAGGGCCTAACTTCCTTCTACGAGGCTCTACCTCCTACCTCTTTAAGGTTCTACCACCTCCAAATAGTGCTACACTGGACCAGGCAGTCAACTGCCTGGATACTGGACACTGGACACGGGCCTTTGGAAGACATTAGATTCCCAATTTGATGCTATAGCAGATCAGATGTTAATTACATCTGTGGCTATATCCAATTATCTGATCTGTTTTTGTTTGTTTTGTTTTGTTTTGTGTTTGATTGGTTGATTGGTTGGCTCCTCCTCCTGCTGCTCCTCTTCTTCGTCTTCTTCTTCTTCTTCTTCCTCCTCTTCCTCCTCCTCCTCCTCCTCCTCCTCTGCCTTTCTTTGGAACTAGTAATAGCTTATCTTTAGGTAAGTTACTGAAAGTTTCACATAAAAGGGGCTAAAAGAATCTGTAATAAAGGAGCCGAGGAGATGGTTTAGCGGGTAAAACATTTGTCCCACAAGCCTGACAACCTGAGTTCTGATGCCTGGAATCCAGGTCAAAATGGAAATGGTAGCAGGCAACTGTCCTGGGGCAAGATGGGAGGGGAGACAGGAACATCCCCAGGGAGCTCACAGGCCAACCAGCCTGGAGAACTAGAACAGTGAATAAAATAAGGGAGACCCTGCCTCAAAACAAGGTAAAAGACCAAGACTGATACCCCAGGTTGTCCTCTGACCTTTATGTGCACACACACACACACACACACACACACACACACACACACCACAGCACACCATATACACATGCATAAGCAAAAATACTTTACAAATCCACAGTAGAGGACAGGATTAGACACATGGGGTCCAATAACTCTGTACCTAACATTTCAGCTTTTGCGAGCTGACATCTGGCCACCCCCAGCACCCATATTTAAATTGTTGCAAGTGTGCGTGTGTACTGGATGACTCATGCAAGCTCTTCTGGAAGTTGTCCCTAGTGTGACAGCAGAGTCTATATCCACCCCTGTCCTCCCTCTGCCTGGTGAAAATACAGACTATTGGCTCCGTGGCACAGTCACAGGCACACGGGGGCCTTCTTTATTTAGGTACAGCGCTGTTAGGCAACTCACTCCCACATATTTGTGGGCCTCCACCATAGCTCCTTTGTTCTGAGAAGCCTGCATCGCCAAAAGTGTATACACGCCCACCACGAGGTTCTCTCCAGGACCCCCTCACCCCACGGACCTGGCCCTTTCAACACACACCCCTGGTGGCTTTATTGGTCCACATTAGCAAGGACGTCAGCAACTAAGACATTTCCTGGCAGTGTGCACAGAGTCCGGCTCTCCTTTCCCCTTCACCCAAGACGTGACAGATAAGTCCAAACAAGAGAGGTCACAGAGCTGGTGGTGCCGTCTCTTGCTTCGTTTTAGCAAAGAATTGGTAAGTGAGCTATGTTCTAAGGATCGGACTAACCGCCAGCACCTCCTTTAGAAAGAGGTGGTTTCTTTCTTGGTTTTGTGTGTGTGAGAAAGAGAATTACCCTTCTCCGCTCCTTACTTCATTCCGTCTGTGGATTTGTTGATTGGGTTGGGGGCAGGGGCTAAAATAGTCCATGGTGGGTACTTGAACCTACCCAGCCCCAGCAGGCTTCCAGCTTTCTCCTCACCCCACCCCCTTTTTTTTCTGTACCACCCCCCTTTTCTAGTCTATGACTAAAGCTCTCAAGGAGTATTTATGGCCAGGACAGTGTCTACTGTTGATCTTGTGATTATGCTAATGGTTGACCAGAGGCTGCTGGAACTGATGGTCTGGGTGACTGGAGAGCGAGTAGGACTGTGTCTGTATTTATAGCACAGCCCCTTCTCTCTCTTTCTCTCTCTCTCTCTCTCTCTCTCTCTCTCTCTCTCTCTCTCTCTCTCTCTCACCATCACCTGCTCAGGTAGCAGTTATCAGGATCTCAAGATCTCCTTGTGAGGACAGATAAGAGGCTCAGGTCTCCAGAAACAAATGTCTCAGTTCTTGGCCCCTTGTTCCCACCTACATGGGACAAACCCAAGAGGCTCAAATTCTGAGTGATACCACTATACGGTATGAAATCCTCAGTGGGCCTCGTGGCCTCAGGGGGCAGCCATGTATGTCTGTTCCTGCCTTCCTGGTGATGTGCAATCCAGTGGAGGTAAGCTGTGTCAGCCATAAGTCTTTCCTGGGAGTCTTTGGCTTTATTTGGGTCTGACAGACATGATCATCCCATGGAAGTCTCTGTCCAAGTCTTGACTAGACAATAAGTCATTTGTGGCCAAAAGCTTTATGACATAAGGACTCCTGCAGCAAGCCCTGTGGATTCTCTATGTGAGTTCTGTTACTGTCTGTCTGAGACTAGTATCATGAGAGAGGCAGCTCGGTCTACTCTGACACTCTCTTGCCTCAGACTCCTCTGTTACTGGGATTATGGGCATACACCACTACCAGCTTTTGTTTCCAGCGTACACACGGTAATTGTATACATTTATGGGGTCACAGATCCTCACAGGCTAGTGATATTAAAAACTGTCATTTGTAGTAATGCTCGTCATGGCTACAGCAGCGTCTTAGGGGACACAGAATACAACAAGTTCTATCACTACAAGGTTTGCTACATTTTATTTTATTGTTTAGCAACAATTGTAATAGTTTCAAGTCTAAGTTGCTTGGTGACAGGCTGGGGTGGTACTCCCTTGTAATCCCGGTGATTGGAGACTGAAACAGGCTGTCTTAGTCAGGGTTCCTATTCCTGCACAAACATCATGACCAAGAAGCAAGTTGGGGAGGAAAGGGTTTAGTCAGCTTACACTTCCGAGTTGCTGTTCATCACCAAAGGGAGTCAGGACTGGAACTCAAGCTGGTCAGGAAGCAGGAGCTGATGCAGAGCCGGTGGTGGAATGTTTCTTACTGGCTTGCTTCCCCTGGCTTGCTCAGCCTGCTTTCTTATAGAACCCAAGACCACCAGCCCAGGGATGGCACCGCCCACAAATGGGCTGGGTCCTCCCCGCTTGATCACTCATTGAGAAAATGCCTTACAGCTGGGTCTCATGGAGGCATTTCCTCAAGGGAGGCTCCTTTCTCTGTGATAACTCCAGCCTGTGTCAAGTTGACATATAAAACCAGCCAGTACATAGGCGAAGCAGGACTCCAAGACTAGTCTGGGTTTCCTATAAGAACTTGACTCAGGGGCTGGAGAGATGGCTCAGCGGTTAAGAGCACTGACTGCTCTTCCAGAGGTCCTGAGTTCAATTCCCAGCAACCGCGTGGTGGTTCACAACCATCTGTAATGGGATCCGATGCCCTCTTCTGGTGTGTCTGAAGACAGCTGCAGTGTACTTATATATAATAAATAAATAAATCTTTAAAAAAAAGAGTTAAAAAAAAAAAAGAACTTGACTCAGAGTACCTAAAGGGGAAGCAGGGAGGTAAGAAATAAATAAAAGCCACCAGTCACATCCACACTTTCCCCCTGGCATTAGGGCATCCTGTCTGGGTGTCCTCTCTTGGGCACAGTGCAAACCTTGAAAGAAATTTCTGCCTTTGTTCAGGGACCTTCACCAGGAAACTCTGATCCCCAAACTTATGGTCTTGAGTGGCCTATCTGTGACTGCCCCCAGCAGCTTACAAGGGAACAAGGCCTACCACCCCAGGGAGGGGAGGACAGAAGGACCTTGAAGATTTAATAACAGGAGACTAAGGAAGACTCAGTGAGAAGCTGACTGAGTACTTGTGGTAAATACTCTGGACTTTGGGGAGTGAGTGTGAAATCTCACGTGCTCTGAGCCACGTTCTCAAACTTGCTATGTAGCTGGGGATGCCTGTGAATCTTGTCCGGCTGTTTTCTTAACACTCAGTGACAAAGGTGGCCCGGAACAGAGAGAAGAGGCTTCAGGAACAGACTTGAAATGGAGAGGAAGCCGTGGGTTCTGCAGGAGGGAAGTATGAGTCTCCTGAAATTACAGTACCTGTAAGAGATACTCCGGACCAGTCCCTTGACCCAAGCTCACCAAGGCCATTGATGGGGGTTGAAGAGGGGGAGGCAACATGGCAACATCTTTCTGGGTCTCTTCACATTTGATATAGGCTTGACAGGTGACATTGTTTTAAGGCTTGGAGCTTGTGTAGTGCCTGGGGAAATTGGTTTTCCTGGGCTTGGGCTTGGTATCCCTCTCTGTCTCTATTCTGTCTGTCTGTCTGTCTGTCTGTCTCTCTCTCTCTCTCTCACACACACACACACACACACACACACACACACACTCACAGAGTACTGGAGTGAACCCCAAAACATGCTAGTCAAATGTTCTATCATGGAGGGATATTCCTCGATCTCATTGCCCTCCTCCTCCTCCTCCTCCTCTTCCTCCTCCTCTTCCTCTTCCTTATCTTCCTCCTCCTCCTCCTCCTCCTCCTCATCCTCCTCTCAAGACAAGAGTCTTACCATGTAGTCCAGGCTAGCCTCAAACTCATTATCTTGTAGTCCAGGCTAGCCTCAAACTCACTATCCTCCCTTTCCCATTTCCGGAGGGCTAAGACTGTAGGCATAGGTCACCTCACCTGGCCCAATTCTAATTTTTGAAGCTATTTTTGTGCTTGCAAGTTAACTTATGGTTTGAGTTGATGGTATAAAAAAACATATAAACAAACCAATAAGATGACCATACTTGGTCTCAGGAAGCTGGTCCCCTTCCTCTGAGATGCCCAGCCTGCTGCATGCAGTGGGCAATGTCTCCAGCTGCTTAGGCTGCAGACTTTACTATGGCTCAAACTCACACACCATGTCGGTTTGAGTTCCCAAGGTTGCCAGTCAAAAACCTTGGGCATCCTTTGTGAGGTCTGCTGGTGGGGACTCAGTGTTGGGGGGGGGGGTGGATAGGATAAACAGGGGCCTAGAGGGAGTTTCTCAAATTCCAAACATTTGACCTCAGAATTTGGCAGAATTGGTCACTGACTCTGCTACGAGCAGAACCGTTCTTCTTGGCCCCTTGCCCTCGGCACCTGCTGCCCCATTGGACACCGCAAGCCTCTAGGCTCCGTTATTCATGTTTGCGAAGATGCCTCCCCTGGGAGAAGGGCCTGGCTTCTTCCCGGAGCCAATTTAAACCCAAAGGGGCCTTTAAAAATACATTTAAGAGTTGTCAGCTCACTCCTGCTGGGAACCCAGTGACATTCCCATTCCTGTGTGTCAGTTCGTTTTTCTTTAGATTCGTTTTTATATAAACATCCTCCTGCAAAGTTATTCTCACATTCTTAAGGAAACTCAAGGCTCCAGCCACGCGGATTCCTAGCCTGTTCCCTTTGCTAAAATCTCCCACCATCACTGCCACCACCACCGCTTCTCTCCTGCTCACCTGCTTCCCCAGTCCTCGGCAACTCTGGGCAACGTGAAGCCTCTGTTTGTTATTTATTATCTCATACACTCTGTGGACCAAACCCCAGGCCTTGTCCGTGCTAGTCAAGTGCTGTCCCAGTGAGCGGCACAGGGTGCTATTCATTTAAATACCTCTCCTGATTTCTGAAATCCCCTCTTCTCAAGGTTACCTTTCCTGTGCTAGATCCAAAACCAGGTCTCCTAAGACGGAGGGGCCCAGTTCACCCATTCTTCTCGTGGAAACCTGAAGTAGAACAAGGGCCTGGACCAAGGCTAATCACAGAGGTCAGAGGAGCTCTTGCCTGAAAGGAAGGAGCTTAGCGGTCTCCGAAGAGAAGGGAGGAAAATTAATATGGTAGACCTCCAAGGGCTGTCTCAGGCTTCTCCGTCCCCGTGACGTTTCTGTTGAACGTGATCTCCCCACATCTCCCTCCAAATTGCTGTTACTAGAGTCATGCATCACTGCGCCCCCGGGAGACGTTGCTACGGAGACTTGGCGTGATTTCCCTCGTGAAGACTGTTATTCGGTTTTAAAATACGTGTCTCTGTACCCAGGCTACCACAAACAGCCAACGCGGTGGGCACAGCACAACTCCAAGGGAACTCCACGGGAACTCAGTGTATCTGTCAAAATAATATGTTTCTCGTTCTCTTTTTTTCCCCCTTTGTGCTGGGGGTTGGGTCCCAGACTAATGATCTGCGTCTCAGCTCCGGTTTTCTTACTTTTAAAGCTCACAGACACCCTTAGGTTCCTCCGGCGCCCTCAGAAAGTGAAAGTGGACCCACGGAAAGAGAGCCGGAGAAATTATCTATTTCTGCCACCATGAATATGCCAGCTGAGACAGCGCCTGTATTACTCATGTTAGCTTGGAGATCTCTCAGAGTCGGGTCTCAGAGGGCGTAGTTTCTCCAGTTCTGTCCTCCCAGAGCCAGATCTCTAAGGCTCCCTCTTCACAGGGTCTGCTCTCCCAAGATTAGTCCTGCCAGGGTTGATCAGCTCAAGGTCTGGTCTCTCTCTCAGGGCCTGACTCTCCTGAATCTGGCCTATCGGCATCTGGCCTCTTGTGCTCTGTCCTTGCAGGGTCTGTACTCCCAGAGTCAGGTCTCCCAGGGGCTGTCCTTTCATCATCTTTATATCAGCTGCTGGTTTCCCATGGTCTCTCAGGATCTTTTCTCCCAGGGTCCCCTGGGTGTCTCTCTCCTCAGAGCCTGCTCTTTCAGTGTCTGTCCTCTTGAGGATCTGATTGGTCTTTTATAGTCTGTCTTCACATGGTCTCCTTTCTCAGTATTTGGCCTCTCAGGTCTGTCTTCTCATGGTCTGCTCTCTTGGGGTCTGGTCTCTCACGGTCTGTCATTTGGCAGTAATATTTTGTGCTCAGGATAAAGATTCATTTCCTTGACAGTAACTTATACAATGGGGGGTTGTGTTGGTGGACCACTTCTTCTGATCGTAGTGTTTGATATTTTAACATGAACAAAGATCTGAGAGCAGCAGATATGTTTAACCCGATTTAAACATTGCACAATGTCTATATGGTTCAAACATCGAATTCACTCTGTTAATATGTGCAATCTTTCTCTTTTTATTTATGTGTGTGCAGGAGAGGAGAGGGAGAGAAAGGGAGAGGGAGAGAGGGAGAGAGAGAGGTGTGGACTCATGTGCTGTGGCCTAAGAGTGGTGGTCAAAAGATAACTGTGGAATTGGTTCTCTCCTTCCACCTTTATAAAGGTTCCCAGGATTCCACAAGGCCTATGTGGTACAAGTTTTACTCACTGAAACGCATCTCTGGCCCTCAGGAGCTGCTTTTAGTATTAAAAGATAGAACCAAAAACAGAGTTTGAGGCCAACCAGGGCACTACACAGTAATACCTTGCCTCAAAATGAACACATAAATACACATGTTCTAATTTGCATTCTGTTGCTGTCATAAAAATACTAACCAAAACTAACTCACCGATTGCAGGGTGGGGGTGGGGTTGATCTAGCTTATACTTACATCGTAGTTCATCACTGAGGGAAGTCAAGGCAGGAATTGAAGCAGAGACTCCAGGGAAGGCAGCTTACTGGCCAGCTCTCCAGGCTCTCTTTTAGCTAACTTTCTTATGTCTTCCAGGACCACCTAGGGACCAGTTGCCTAGGGAGTGACGCCACCCACAGTGGGCTGGGCCCTCTCGCCTCAACCATTAATGAAGAAAATGCCTCACAGACTTGCCCACAGGCCAATCTGATGGGTATTCTCTCAGATGAAGTTCCTTTTCCCCAGATTACTCCTAACTGTTAACAAAAATATAACCAGAACAACATAAATAAATTTACTTAACCCGGTTTTAAAAACAAGAGTTTAAAAACACTTGAGAGGAGATAAATTTCCTCCCGTTCTCCTACAGCCTGAACTGATGTAAGACAGAGTGACAAAAGAAAAGCACTCATACTTTATTTGCACATTTGTAAGCGTTTACACAAGAAAAATGAAAACCCTAGAATAGCAGTTCTCAACCTATGGGTGGAGACCCCTTCAGGTCACGATATTTAATTTATTAAATTACCAGATATTTACATCACCATTCGTAACAGTAGCAAAATTACAGTTACGAAGTGGCAACAAAATAATTTTAGGGCTGGGGGTCACCACAGCATGAGGAACTGCATTAAAGGGTTGCAGTGTGAGGAAGTTGAGAACCGGTGGGCTAGGAGACACTTTTAGACCTGAACACTCATAATCTACATGGGATAAAAAATAAGGTGGGGAACAGGAACTAGGAAGATGCTGGTCAGGAAGAACGTCTTTTCCATGAGCTTCATCTCTGAGTTTCAAGAAGAGAAGAGAAGAGAAGAGAAGAGAAGAGAAGAGAAGAGAAGAGAAGAGAAGAGAAGGTCAGAATGGCCTTTGCACACTCCCTGGTCTTGAAGACCTTCTCCCCAGATAGTCAACAAGCTCTCACATTCTCTTGACACTAGGCCAAGCCTCCACTGCTGAGCCAAACCCTACCCCAATCCCACGTGGCCAATTTCGAAGTCCAACGAATACAGATATGTCAGCTCTCTTTCCTTGTCAACCACTGAAGCGATTCTAGTGTGACTGTGACTCTGAAATACACTCAGCTTGTAAAAGACCCGTATTTGAAATTTTGTCCTTAATACCTGTTTTACAAACTGAAGACAAGCTATGTTAGCCCTCCCTCATCCTAGCTGTGTGATACTCATAAATGAGTTCTGATCACTACAGTGTATCCCGCAGTTCCCGTCAGATGCTATAAAAAGTAAAATAGTAACTTCTTCTTCAGTGCAGTTTTCAGGATCTTCCAGAAGTGAGACCTGGGTAGCAGGTAGTTCACAGAGTTCTGCTTTCTCACGAGGGCAATGTTTGTGATGGTGAAACTGCCACTGTCAACGTGAAGAAATTCAGAATCACCTAGGACACCTCTAATTCACCGCGAGTATGGACTGTGGGCTGGGGCAGCAGAAAGGAACCAAAGTAAGGAGAGCGCCAGTCTATAGACACACCCCCTCCTTCCCGGTGCACCAAGGTGTGAGCGGACGTGCTCCGCCACGCCCAGCTTCTCTCAGAATGAGTCCGCTAACACCCTATCAAAATAAATCTTTCCCTTCCTTTAAAAAATTTTTATTACATTTTAATTTACTTAGTAAATATGAGGGTATGTATAGAGGTCAGGAGACAACTTGTGGGAGTTGGTTCTCTCTTTCCACCCTGTCGGCCTTAGGGATCAGACTCCGGTCCTCTGCCTTGGTGGGCGGTGCCTTTACTCGTTTCTGTCGGGGATCTTGTCATGGTATGGGCTAGTCACTTTTCATATGGCAAGTTAGGGTTATGCAAACACGGTCTACTGTAAACTTCGAAGTGCGCAACGGGACCCAGAGAAAAGCAACATCACTAACAGAACAGTGAGCTGTTCCCAACCTCCCTAATGCTGTGGTGACCCTGCCCCCCGACCATAAAGTTATTTCACTGCTACTTGATAACTGTAATTTTGCTACTGTTATGAGTCATAATGTAGCATAATATCTGATATGCTACCCAACAGGGGGTCGCGACCCACAGATTGAGAACCCATCAACTATCTCTTCCGGAAAAGCCCAGACCCTGCGGCCATTGAGCCCTCTTGTGCTTTCTTTTGGGCTTCTGGACCTTCTCTGGGACATACTCAGCTGCCTGCTTCCTCTGCTGTGTCCTGTCCTGGTCTCGCAGGAAGCTAGAAAATAAAACTTAAATTAAATGACTCTTAAGTCAGAAAACTTACTCTTGTCAGGGGCGACGGGACCAAGTGCACAACTCAGCACTGCCCATCCCGACATGAATCCCTGAAGTCTCTTCCTCCATTTCCGGAGCTGGGATAGTTCGGCATCACTCAGGGCTGAGTCACAGATTTGAGTTGACTATGGAGGTCATTCAAAGTCACGCACGCAGCCGGGACAATTTTAGAGCTCATTTTTTAAAAAGTATCAAATAAATTTACATTTTAAAAATTGTGTGTGTGTGTGTGTGTGTGTGTGTGTGTGTGTGTGACGCTGTGCATGTGGACGTCAGAACCACCTTTGGGAGCTGGTTCTTTCTGTCCACCGAGTGGGTCCCAGGGCTTGAATTCAATCATCGGTCTTGGTGGCAAGCACCCTTACCTACTGAGCCATTGCTGCCTCTTAATTCTTTAAAAAAACTACATTAAATACATTAGGGGGTGGGGACTGGAGAGATGGCTCAGCGGTTAAGAGCACTGACTGCTCTTCCAGAGGTCCGGGGTTCAATTCCCAGCAACCACATGGTGGCTCAAACCATCTGTAATGGGATCTGATGCCCTCTGCTGGGGTGTCTGAAGACTGCTACAGTGTACTCATATGCCCAAAATAAGTAAATAATTCTTTGAAAAAAAAGACAAACATTTTTTTTGGCTGGGTATATATCTTTATTTTTTTTTAAAGATTTATTTATTTAATGTATGTGAGTACACTGTAGCTGTCTTCAGACACACCAGAAGAGGGCATCAGGTTACATTACAGATGGTTGTGAGCCACCATCTGGTTGCTGGGAATTGAACTCAGGACCTCTGGAAGAGCATTCAGTGCTCTTAATCACTGAGCCATCTCTCCAGCCCTGGGTATACATCTTTAATCCCTGCACTTGGGAGACAAAGATAAGAAGACCTCTGCGACTTCAAGGCCAACCTGGTTATATACTCAGTTCTAGGCCAGCCAGACCCTGTCTCCAAAAACGTTTTTAATTAAATTTATTTATCACTTTACATTCCCAGCATTAACCCCCCTCATCCTCCCCGTACCCCCTCACAGAGATCCTCCCCCATTCTACCCCCTCCCCCTTTGCAAAGGGAGACTCCCCTCTGGGAATTAGCCTCTCCCCCAGGGAACCCCCCTTCAAATTTTTTAACTTATATTTTATATGTATAAGTGCTTTGCCCGCATGATGTGTGTGCACCACACGTGTGCCAGGCACCCGCAGAGTTCAGAAGAGGGCGTCAAACCCTCTGGAACTAGAATCGGGGAAGACTGTGAGCTGTCGTGCGAGTGCTGGGAATCACTGGTACTAAGCCGCTGACACCTCCCAGTCTCTAAGAGTCTAACACACAGCTCCACTCACACAAACGCTAACATATGTGGTTCCACACATAGATTGTAACATGTGTCGTTGCACACAGATGGATTTTAACATCCTTAGTTCTGTACATACAGAGTCTAGTATGTAGTTTCACACAGCACACACATTTCCGGGGCAAGACAGATTCCTGGTGTCTTTGGTTGTCAAGGTGAGGAAAGGGTCTGGCAGTATTGAAGGGACGTTAGTCAAGCCTTAACCTCTGGTCCTCTGAACCCTGGTCGTCAGGGCCGCACAGGGGCAGCATGCAGACAAGAGCGTTTCTTCATTTAATGCAAATCGTTGCCTGTTGATTTGTCCTTTTCTAATTTCTGTGGAGTCTGTAGACATGAACATTGGAAATGAGATCACTCGAGGTCCCCTGCTTTGCTCTAACTTCAGTAATTCCTGTTGCCAACACAGAAGGATCCCTTCCCGCCTCCCTCCCCTGACATCCCCTACACTGAGGGGTCCAGCCTTGGCAGGACCAAGGGCTTCTCCTCCCATTGGTGCCCAGCAAGGCCATCCTCTGCTACATATGCATCTGGAGCCATGGGTCTGCCCATGTGTTCTCTTCGGATGGTGGTTTAGTCCCTGGGAGCTCTGGTTGGTTGGTATTGTTCTTATGGTGTTGCAAACCCCTTCAGCTCCTTCAACCCTTTCTCTAACTCCTCCAATGGGGACACCGTTCTCAGTTCAATGGTTGGCTGTGAGCATCTGCCTCTGTATTCATCATGCTCTGCCAGATCCTGTCAGGAGACAGCTCTATCAGGCTCCTGTCAGCTTGCACTTCTTGGCATCAGCAATATTGTCCTGGGTTTGGTGGCTGTGTGTTTATGGGCTGGATCCCCAGGTGGGGCAGGCTCTGAATGGCCATTCGTTCCTTCAGTCTCTGCTCCAAACTTTGTCTCCATACCAAACCTGAATATTTTTGTTCCCCCTTTAAAGAAGGACTGAAGCATCTGTACTTTGGTTGTTCTTTTTCTTGAGCTTCGTGGGGTCTGTGGAGAAATGTTTTCATTTTTAACTCTCTGCAGTGCTGTGTATAGAACCCAGGCTTTACCCTTGCAAGTCATCCTGTCCCTAGGTGCCCACAGAAAGTGGATCCCTTCAGCCCCAAGGCAGGTTCTTTGAGCTATGGCCCTGAACAGAAACAGGGCCCTGAGCCTAAGCCAGTTGCCCTCTGCTGCTCTGCTGCCACAAGAGGGGAAGAGTTTGGTTTATGCTGCCGTAAGGGGGGTGGGGGGAAGGGTTTTTTGTTTTGTTTTGTTTTTTGTTTTGTTTTTCTTTTTGCCTTTCCTTTTGCGAGCTTTTAAAGTTTTAAGAATGATCTTAAACTTCCCAGGCCTCCTGCCCAGGGCATTAAAGACCACAAGTCTGGAGAGTTGGCTGAGCAGTTAAAAGCACTTGCTACTCTTACAAAGGACCTGCCTGGTTCCCAGGTTCCACGTGGTGACTCACAACCATCAATAACTCCAGTTCCAGAGAATCCAATGTCCTTTTCTGCCCTCCATGGGCACCAGGCATGCATGTAATACACACACACACACACACACACACACACACACACACACACACCCCAGAAAAATCTTTAAAAAAACAAAAACAAAAACAAAAACAAAAAACGACAGCAGCAGTGCACAAATACATGTGTGATTGATCCAAGCTGTGCACAGCACTTACCCTCCAGATTTGCTGGCACACCAAATACTTACTGTGGCTCCTGTTTGCTTCTCATCCATAACCTCAAAAAAAAAACAAAAACAAAAACAAAAACAAACAAACAAAAAAAAACCGAAAAACAAAAACAAAAAAAAAAAGTTTTGAGCTGAAGTTTGAACGACAGTACGGAAGCCTTTGGGAGTGGAGTCACCTAGTGGCTATTGTGCGTGTCTGCACCGAAGCTGACGTTACATGAGAAAAAGACCTCTGGCTGAAACTTGGTTACTTTAAGGCTGAGCATGGTGACACACGTCTTTAATCCAAGCACTCAGGAGGCAGAGGTCGGCAGATCTTTTGAATTCAAGGGCAGCCTGGCCTACAGAGCAAGTTCTGGAGTAGCCAGGGCTGTTAAACAGAGAAACCCTGTCTTGAAAAAAACCAAATAAAATAAGATGAAAATTTTAAATTAAAAAAAAAATGTTTAAAACCTTCAGTTTCTGGGGAATTCGAAGTTAGTCATGCAAGACAAAGGGAAAGGCCCTTCAGCAAAATAGAAGGCATGTCCTGTATCAACCATCGCAATGGGAGGGACTGTCTGGACATTAATTCTTCAGCCTCTGTCTGTATGCATCACGCTAGCTAACCGTATCTACAAGAACTGGTTTCCTTGTGGAACAAAAATGCCTAATTCCACACAAAGTCTTCCAGCTGAGTATTTGTGGCGCACTTCCCTGCTGCTGAGCTGTGGGAAATGTAACCTGTCTCTCTCAGGAAGACTGTCAGCGTGTGTTGGTAGCAGTGTTGATAGACTTGGTTGGAATGACACTGCTTCTGGGAAGAGAACTTGGGAGAATACAACCCTAGTTCGTTCACCTGGGTACAAAACTAAGGAAGGTCTGAGGTGAAGCCGGCTGCTGCTGGAGATGCTTTGACCGTGGCTAAGACTACTGCCTGCTCTCCCAGAAGACCAGAGATGGATTCTTAGCACCTACACAGTGGCTCACAACCACCTGTAACTCCAGTCCAAGGTGATCCAACACTCTCTCTGGCTTCCAGGGGCACCAGGCACACATGACACAGGCAGACATACCCAGAGACAAAACACCCTTAGTCACTGCTCTGTTGGTGAGACACCATGACCAAGCCAAGTATTATAAGAGAAGGCACTGAATTGGAGGCTTGCTAACAGTTTCTGAGGTTCTGTCCATTATCGTGGCTGGGAGCATGGTGGCAGGGAGGTGGAGAGGTACTGCAGCAGAGGCCCAGAGAGAGCTTTACACTGTGATCTGCAGGCAGAAAGACCCTGGCTTGGCAGGACCTTTTGAAACCTCAAAGCCCACCCCAGTGACACATTTCCTCAACAGGGCCACACCTCTTAATCCTTCAAATCCTTTCAAATTGTTCCCCTCCCTGGTGACTAAGTATTCCAACATGTGAAGCTTATGGTGGTCAGTCTTATCGAAACCACCACCACACACATATGCATAAAATGAGGAAAAGCTTAGAGACAGTATAGAGCATGGTATCTAGCCTAGGCTTGTATCTGGGTCTGAGATGGAAAGCCAGTTCTTCCGTCACTCTAACATGGCCTAGCAACGTCACGCCTCTGGACCTTGTAAGCCAAAGGCATATGCTTCCAGTACATCTGCTTTTGGTGCACACATCTCAGTCGGGCTTTGTGACTTTATAAGAGAAATTTGAGCCTCTAATCTAACATGCAGGGGGCAGGATCACAGCTCCCAGGACGGCCGAAAGAAAAAGGAGTATCTTCCCTCATAGGCAACAATTCTAGAAGAGAAACTTGTCAACTCAAGGACCTCAGCTCCCTGCCAGTACTCTTCACCTAAACGAGGAGTCCATGTGCTCCCCCAACCAAAGCTAAACGGTCATCTCAACCGTCCATGCCAAAGCCTTCCAGCAGGCATCCTTTGAAACAGGGTTTCTCTATGTAGCCCTGGGGGGGTCCTTGAACTTTGTGTGTTCTAGGCTGTCCTCAAACTCACAGAGATTCACCCGCCTCTAACTCCTAAGTGCTGGGATTGAAAGCATGCCCCACCACCATGCCGGGGCTCCTATTTTTGACTGCAAAAAAGAATGGGGGTGGCAATATCTATGCCGGCGAATTTTCATCTAATAATGCAAAGAAAATGAGACCTGTTGTAGAATTTCCTCTACAGACAGAGAACACTGCTGAGAAGTACCCTGCCTCTCCACCCCCAACCAAGACCACCATGGGCTGGTGAGAAGTACCTTGCACCCTCAAACCAGGACCACTCCAGGCTGCAGCCTCACAAGAAGCAGCTAAGGAGGTGCCTGATTTCCTTGACCTCTATTCCAGCTTGCCCTTGCCCACCCCTAGCCGGCCGACTAGTGATTTAAGTCTTTTCTCAGACTAACAGAGAACTCATGAAGGACCAGCTCTTTTCTACACAGCTCTCGCTCACTCTGGGTGCTTCCGCAAGTTGGAGAACTTGGGGTGACTTGGCTTCTGCGGATTTGAAAAGCACCAGGGGTGGACTAGACTCTTGGTGAGACCACGGAGCCCTCGGCAAAAGTTGTTTGCACAGATGCCCTCACGGTGGTTTCTATGACGAGGTGTGGATTCCAGAGTTTGTTTTGTTTTCAATTACATGCCCAGTGGAATGCACGGAGCCCCAGAGGACGAGTGCAAGAAAATGTCATGTTTCCTACGTTCAGACAGAAACACGGAACTCGTGAGAGAGAGGCTTCCACAGACAGTCAAGGAAACGACACACCCCAGATGCAACAGTGGTAAACAGTTTTTATTCAGGCAATGAAACATGGAAAAAATATATTAGTAATTATCATAATAATTTCTTTTGTGTGAGTATAACTTTTACAAATATTTACCTGACATATAAAAAGGGGAATTACTATGTGTATAAAATCTATGAGGATGATTATTCTGCACAACACCGTCCTGACAGCAGGAGTCAATGCAGTGTGTGCCCCCCTGCCACTCCGGGGCACCAGGAGGTGGGGTTGGGGGGTGGGTGCTGGACACAGTGGAAGCAGATGTGCAAATAAACACTTGGCACGTTAGTACAGTGGGTATCTATTGGCAAACACAGACTCGCTAACGGCAATACTAGAAAGTTGACAGGTGCCTTGGAGACTCATCCGAGTGTCTGAGTCCTCTCCCAAGGACTTTGAGGGACAGCACTGAGGCTGAGGGTGTGATCTTCACACTGCCCTGTATCTGGTCTGGATGGAGTTTCAGAGCTCAGATTTCTGTGTGTCCATTTGCAAAGTGATTCACAAATACCGAATCAGTTTCTTTCGTGATGTGGGGAAGTGCTTTTGCTGAGTGTACTCAGATGCCACGAGAAGGCAGGGGGTAGCGTGGCATCCTGAGAGTTGGTATTGAAGACTCCATACAGGGAAGGTTCAGGCCACACCTCAGCCCCACGCTTGGCCTCCTCTGAGTGGTAAAAACATCACACAGTCTACCTGAGGCCAGCATGGCAGCAGCATCTCCAGACTAGAACTATAAGGGGATGTGTGTGTGTTTACATAAAGCTGAAACCGTGGTGTCATGGAGAAAGTCATTCCTCGGGAATCTTATTTGTCCAAATCTAACTGCATGCTGAGAGGCACAGACAGGGGGCGCTGCATCTGGGTGGGAAGGACTAGAAGTGCGAGCTTCGCTCTCCGAGGGGCCAAGTGCTCGCCTGAACTGTTCTAGAAACGCCTATGGAGAAGACCTGGTTCTACACGCGTCTCCCTTTTCTCTCCATATCAGGAAGGACTTAGTAGTAAATATTTCTTTTTTTCTGATTTTCCCCCAGCACTGGGGAATGACATTCAGGGACTTGTGCTGAGCAAGTGTGTCACCAACTGAACTACATCCCCAGCCCTGGTAAATTGCTTTTTAAAAAATAATCGGAATCTGGAGGCCAGTCAAACCTTTCTTGGACATTAGTCTCCTTTGAAATAACTTCATTGTTAAAACTTTTTGAAAGGCGATTTCTTCCACCTTTGGCTTGGCGGTCTGGGATCCCCAGACCTTACCTGTTCATTGGTAAGTAAATAATAATCTGTTACCCTTAAAATGCTTCATAATATAGACATCTCTAAACTCCTTGCCTAAATCTATTTTGTACTCTTTCAACATCTATATTCTCTCTTCCCAAGAAGATTTAAAAAAACAAAAAACCTGAGAGCGAGCTTAGAGGGCCACAGTCCCACAGAGACAGCAGGGGCAGCTGAGGCGTGAGATCACCAGCTGAAATGAGCCTCAGGGAATTCGGGAGGGGCTTCAGAAGGTCCACACCACCTTCAATTCAGTATGCCTTGAGCTTAGGCCACAGATCCTGAAAGCCCGTGGGCCGCCGAGTGCCCTTTCTAGCCTGTGCGATCTTTGCTGAAAGCGAGGACTTCGGCCGGCCAGGCTCAACCCAGGCTGCCGAGCGAGTGTGCAGACATGTGTGCGCAGGCAGTGCCAAGTCTGCAGGGAGAACAGGGTTGGAAACAAAGTTTAGCTTAAGCTCTAACCCTGAAGTCAGGGATTTCATCCTACGCGCTCGCTCCCGGCCTCCCAACCGCGTGCTCCGTTCCGCACTTGTTAGTTTGGTCTGTTTCTGAAGACGCTTGAGTCCGCACTAGAGCTTCAGAGAATACCAAGTCTGGGGGGACTCCCGGTCTCCAAACAGAGTAAGCGCCGCCTTCCAGCACACAGTAAACCCGTCCGTCTGTGGTACTGACTGACAGGCAAGAGTCGTCTGGACTTTGGCAGTGCGGAACTGAAGGAACAGTTCTATGCTGAGAGTGTCAACAAGATCACCTAATATTCCTAAGCCACTCGGAGCATTTCTCTTGTATTTTAAATCTTTTGTTATTTATTTTTACAGTGCCGGGGATTGGCAACACTACCACTGAGTCACAGCTCCAGCTCTCGAGAAGACAAGGGCCTCACAGTATAGCCCAGTCAAAGCCTGAACTTCTGGTCCCTGCCTGCCTCCAGGGTGCTGGGATTTACTTAGGATTATCTGCATGTGCCACCAGGCCTGGTCCCCCACCCCAACCCCCTTTTAATCACTTAACAAAAAAAGCATTTGGCCCCCAGCATGTGGTGAAGAAAACTTTATATTTTTACTCTCCAGAGTGCTAAAAAGCTTTTTAGGGCTTATTTAATTAAAAGAAAATAAATAGACTAGTATATCTTCTTAATTTGCCAGCTGCGCGGGCTACATTCTTATTCCTGTTGGAGAATCTCCAGAAGCTAGAAGCTGTGACATTTCCTGGTGATGGGGGTGACTAAGAGGCCACTGGCAAACATTGCTTAGAGGGCTAGTTTATGCCCTCTGCACATGGGGACATTTATCAAGGCCTGTTTTTCAAGGCCTGTCTGCCAGTGAGGCAAGGAGGGACGGTCACCACTCCTCTCCTGTGCCTTGGTTACACACAGCACAGCACAAGATGCTTTAAAAACATGCATGCTTAAAAAGATGACCGGGGAAGATGTAGTCCCACGGCCAAGCACTTGCCTGGCATGTTCAAGACCCTGGGTACAATCTCAGTACTACCAAAAAGAAAAAAAAAATAGGAAATAAGAGGTTTATAATAGAGACCACTCTGAAGGCTTGCATACTGAAAATAAGTCAATATAAAATGAGCACACACACTGATGCCGCTGTAACACTGTAGCAGAAATTTCCGCGGGGTTGGGGAGGGGGGTTCTTAAAATGCAAAATTAGCTTCCCTTGAGGAAGATGGCCAAGCTGGCACTGGGTCTATCCCTTGAAGACACTTGAACACGACACTACATGTACTGCTATGGGCTTCACGTTAAGCCACTGTGACTAAATTCAGAGCCCAAATGATTGTCAAGCCATTTCTCCAACCACAGATAACTTCTGTCTGCTTGTGTTTTTTTGTACAAAAGGTTAAAAGACAGTAGGCCTCAGGATACAGCCTAACTTAAGCACCTGTTATAATAAATGCATATTGACAAGATGTGATTTCTAGCTTGAAAAGACATTGCTTCCCTGGGGCTAAAGGTTACACCACATGGTAACGCGCTGCTAAGGACACTGTTTATAAGATCTATGGAGGCTCTCTACGAGGCACAATTCATTGCTGGACTTGGCTCATGCAACGGTGTTACAAGGAGGAAAATATATGTGTACTAAATAGTGTACACTTACTATGAAGACTCAGGGTGTTAAGATTAAGGCAAAATAAAAGCAATAAAACCTAAATGGGTTTGGCTTTGCCTATCATGGAAAGGAAGTCACCAGTGCCAATGTGGGGTATTCTTATTTGGGGGTTAATGTCCCCCAGTGTAAGTCCAGTATGAGTTCACAGACTTTTGTTTTGTCTATGTGGAACTTCTCCCTATTCCCCTCCCCAGCATTCAAGCAGTCTTTGCTTAAAATATGCCCAGGGGAGCTACTGGACTCTTTACTGCCTGTTTTGTTTTAAAACCCAGCTTGAGTAAGGAAGGAAGAATTTGTTGTGGCTGTTGTTTTTAAGTCTCTAAAAGGGTGCTGTCTGCTAGTAAACATAGAAGATTAAGGATCTTCACTCTAACTGGTTTGTAAGCGTCCACCATCTTTTAACAAGATCAACTAAACCTTTCCCAAGTCCCATTTGTGTGTGTTTCAAATAGATGACAAAAGTTGACTTTGTTTCGGAGACTAACCGGCCCCAAGTGGACACATGCAGCCTAGGCCAACTCTGAGGGAGGTTTATGCTGCTGGTCACGTGATGCTGCTTTCAGCATGAGCGCGTGGGGCCACGCTGAGCTTCTGAGGTGTCCAAATACCGGGGCAAGAGACGGCACAGCAAATCTTCCCTAGACGTGAAACCTATGTCCCCTGGCCTTCACACGCTCAACCTCTCCACCCTGACTCAAGGTTTAGTAGGATTTTTGAGAAAAGGACTATTTGCCTGGTGCACTGCTGTCCTTAAATTCTGGGCTCAAGTGATCGTCCTGTCCCATCTCCCACTAGCTAGGATACCCCATGCTTCCACTCACTCCTTGTGTAAAGCAAGGCCCCATGTAGTTAGTCCAGGCTGGCCTCCGAGTGGCTATGTAGTTGAGGATGACCTCAAATTTCTCATCAGCCTGTCTCCACCTCTGGAGGGTTGGGTTACAGGCACGCCCTCCAACATTCTGGGGGCCAAACCCAGGGCTCTGTGTACAGGAAGCTGTCTACTAACGGAGCTACATTCCCAGCCCCTGTGAAGTCTGAAGCTGGCTTTTAGACCTACGGCTCTGTTTCAAAATAAGAGTCTATATTTATTTATGTAGCCAAACTCCTCCCTAGAGGCTCTTATCTGCATCGAGGGGGTGGGGTGGGGAGCAGCAGAATGTACAGTCTGTAAATAAAAGGGAGCTTGGAGCCTCCTAGACAAAGTGTTCGTAATGATGGGCCAGACCGTCCCCCGCTTCGATAAAACTGACGATCCTGAAAATTTTAAAGGTTAACTAGGCCATAGAAATATCAGGAGCTGGGAAGATAAACCCACACAGTTGCCACAAAATTAGAAATGTCACAAACTTGGGAAAAGCAAGGACGACAGCGAGATGAACTCAAGTTGGAGAAGCATAAGCCGGACCCAGCAGCAGCGTGCCTAAGGGAAGCTGGCAGCCTGGTCGCGGGGCTCTGCGGTCACGTGACTCCATCTCCACCAGCCTGGCCACAGCTGCGCGCGGCGAAGCGGGACGGACAGGCGGGCAGCAGCAGGCATGTGCTTTTGAAACAGTTATTTTTCTCTGCAAAGGGGGGAGATATTTCTGGATAAGGCAAGATAATGTGGTCACGACAGAAGCAGCCAGACTCGGATCTGCACAGCTCACGGGACGACTCTCAGTCGGCCTTTCCAAGCTTTGCGATCAACTCGTCACAGATTTTTGTCAGTTCTTCAATCTCTTGATTCTGAAAGACAGAAGATGATGATTCTGCAGGCTGTTCGGAGGGGAAAGCCAGTGGCTAGACCTTCCTTAGGCATCCTAGTGGCTCTCCACTTCTCTGCATCGGTCTTTACAGGAAAGAAGGCCAAATGCCTCCCACCCAACGAGTGCCTGTGTTCACACAGTACTGTGCTAAAACTGAGCTGAGGGCCGGGGAGCCACCAGCCCTCTTGAATCTTGCTATAAACCTTAGGTCCCAGGTTCTCTCTCTGGTTGTGTGGGTCACTTGCTAAAAACGCAAGTATGTGGATTTCACTTAATCCGCACACCGGCGCTTCAGGGAGTGGGATTCCAGCTCTAACTCAGGTGTGTGAGTCAGGGCAACTCAGCTATAACCCTGTATGGACGCATACAGGCTACACAGCAGGTCCAAACCCTGGAAACCGCTAATCAGAGGGAAATTTAACTGGTGTCACAGAACTTCCATAAGCATCTTGAGAGGGAAAGTTAAAAGCGAATATGCACCATTAAGCCCAGTACATGAGGGGCAGGTGTGAGAGGCAGGCAGGCATCAGTCTGGAACCCTTAGCACCCACCTCCATAACGCTCCCCCGACACAGCCTGGGCAAGCGCCTTTTCACACTGCCTTCCAAATGAAATGGCCTTGGGCTGGTCTCTCTGTTTCACTGGCATGTCTGATGGCCAGCAGCCAGCCTTGAGCCCGGTGACATTATCTCTGCTGTCAATTTCTCGGCATCAATTATGTTGGGCTGTGATTTGATTTGGGCCGTCCTGCCCATGATAGGATGCCTGGCAGTGTTTCTGGCTTCTACCTGCTTAGAGGCTCCTAGCATCTCCCTGTTACGACAGCCAAACTAATCTCTAGGCATGGCCTGGCGCCCTGGGAGGCAAATCCGCTCTGAAAACTGAGGATCCCCAGCAATGAGGGAAAGTTTACTCTGCGCAAAAACACACATCGAGAATGAAAGGCAGCCATGGGACCTGAGCAAGTGTCCAAACCCCTGGACTCCGGTTAAAACACAGCGTTTGTCTTCTGAACCCTAGTGGCTGAGGACCCCCTTAGCCTTGGTTAGTAATGCCATGTGTGTCCCCAGACTCGCTTCATAAGGGAGCCGGCCTGCAGGGTCTGAGTGAAAAGATGGAGGCCGCCTTCCTCTCTCCAGGTCCGTGACAAGCTAGGTCTACCAGGGGCTGGCGGGAGCCAGATGTCCCTGTGTCAGCCCCAGGAGCCCTCCATGACCGTCCCCTCCCTCCATACCTTCTGCTGAAGGGCCCTCTCCAGGGACTCCACCTTCATCTGCTCCCTCCGGAGTCCAGCATGGAGAGCCGCACTCTCAGCCTTCGCCTTGGACCGAACCTGAGCGATTTCCTCGTTGGCTCTGTGAGGGGGTTTTGGGTTTGTTTGGGGGAGAGATAACGAGTACACAGGTTAGAGACCAGGGACAGACAGACACAGAGAGACAGGATGCTAACTACTGACTTCGCAAAACACAGACTCGGGCTGCACAGATGCTCAGCGGTTAAGAGCACTGACTGCTCTTCCAAAGGTCTTGAGTTCAGATCCCAGCAACCACACGGTGGCTCACAGCCATCTGTAACGGGGTCCGATGCCCTCTTCTGGTGTCCCTGAAGACAGTGACATGTATTCACATACATAAAATAAATAAAAATTTAAAAAAAAGACTTCCTTTTCCATGTAAATAGTGCACGAAGGCCACTCTACATCAAACCTTTGTTATGAGACTGACAGACTCCCACGTGGAATAATTCTGGGTTTTCCCACTGTCAACTGTTGCCCTCCCAATGTCTGGGAGTTACAGCCCTCAGAAGCGTCCTCATCAATGAGATTCCAGAGGAAACAGGTCACTTAAGAAACATCCGGCTAATCAATAAAGCTGCTACAACTTTACCAGCAACGAGATGTAAAAATTAAAGTGATGAGCACTTGTGTGACACGTGTGTGTGTGTGTGTGTGTGTGTGTGTGTGTGTGTGTGTGTTAGTGGTGGGGGTGACTGAAGCCAGGGTCTATCACTGAGCTGTGCATGGCCAAAAGTACAGTATGGTCATCTCCTAAGGATGCAAAGACAGAACCACACACAACAGGAAGGATGGGAGGCACGGCGTGGGGACCAAGAAAACCCAAAATAAACGTACCTTATGACACAGCCATCCCAACTTTGTCTAACTTTGGTTATTTACAGAAATAACCTGCTAATGTGGCTGTTTTCAACATGCAAAGTTTAGGCCAATCAAATGCTCATCCATAAAGAAGCTGTAGTGAGTGGCCAGAGTTGGCTCAGTGTTTAAGAGCACCGGGGGCTCTGGCACAGGACCCGAGCTCCACAGGGTGGCTCACCCTCCTCTGGCCTCCGCAGGCATCAGGCACACAGGTGATGCTGACATACATGCAGGCAAAGTACTCACATGCATGAAGTAAAAATAAAAGATCCTACTGTCTAACACAGTGAGTAGACCGAGCTGTGTGTCCTGACATGGACAAGAGAGAAATTTGGAGGCTATTTTGATGTATATCTCAAAGCAACAACAACAGGAAGATACCATTTGGGGTAGCCTGTAAAAGCACAAAGGCAACACAAGGACACACAACGACGCAGTCCTAAGTGAGGTCATAGGAGAGTGTAAACGAGAAACATTTTTGAAGCTAGAAATACGGACCATAGGATGCACTGACTGGGGCCTGGGGATTTAGCTCAGTGGTAGAGCGCTTGCCTAGCAAGTGCAAGGCCCTGGGTTCAGTCCTCAGCTCCAGGATTAAAAAAAAAAAAAAAGACTGTATTACTTTGCAGTTAGAAACCAGGGTGGAAGCTGACTGTGGTGGCACTTGTCCCTTGGTCCCAGCAGAAGCAGGGGGATCTCTGAGTTTATAGATGAATTCCAGGCCAGTCAGGAGTACACAGCTGAGATTTCATCTTCAAAAAAGATCTTGTAAAACAAAGATACGCCATTCCCTGGGGTGAATTCTAAAACTTATCACTGGACTTCGGGTTAGAAGGAGAAAATCCTCTCTCCCTGGAATACTGATATGGGGAAACCAGAAAGTGCAAATGGAGAGACTCTTACCACATCTGAATATCTGGTGTCACATGCCGTTAGGTGTAACACTCGGGCAAGTTCAAGGCCAGCCCGCACTATCTGGGAAGCTCCTGACGCAGAAAACCCAAAAGAAAACCTATTTCTGCACCTCCGGGCACACCGCAGGCTGGGGACAGGGGACAAAGCTCCCTGGAGGGCTCTGTGCCTAGTATGTGCCAAGTCTGGGTCCAATAAAGATTCTCTCTCTCCTTCATAGGGTCAGCACACACACACACACACACACACACACACACACACACACAAAGCTGGAAAAATGAATTACAATTCACAATGAAAGCTGCCGTGCCCCTCATATATGACACACTAAGTTGTGACGGGAAGGACGAAGAAGAGTCAATCATGGTAAAGTGGCTGTTTGAATGGAGGACCTCCGAAACACACTTAATTTCACTAAGATAACGTAAAGCAAACTTACTGTGAATAGGGTACGTGCTATCTATGCTGCCAAACCCCACAGAGAGCTCCACTTTGACCTATTTCCTTGAGGATAACCTAGAAGTTGACTGTTGGTAGAGCTTCAGAGAAAACAGACTCTCACACACTAGGGAGGGGTAAGTTGATGTTCCTCTAATTACTGTAACTCCGAAGTTTGCTGGTCCCCAATTCATTGTCTCTTCTCATGAAGAAGGGCCATCTACAGCTCTACTCCCTAAAGTACTTCTGCCCCAGGACAAGTTAAATAACTCTGTGTCCAGCAGAAGTGGCTGCCTTAATGGATTCCTTCCAATAAAGACAAGCCAGGGAGAAGGTCCTCGTGGACATGGTAAGATAAACGAAAGGCATTAGCATGATGTCTGAAGAAAGACACAGAATACCAACATGGACGAGCTGGGGGTTACAAGGTGAGGAAACACAGGATGCCCGGGGTGTGGGCATACACAGCTTTTTATACTCAGTAATGTTTTGTCCATGCAGAGAAGAAAAATCACACATCCACAAAACCCTCCGGGCTGTAACCGAGAAGACAGATGGCAAAGGGTGTAAGAATGTAACTTTGTATATCAAAGTATCTGCTCCACCAGAAGGTGTAGGAACGCAACTGTGTAGATTCAACTGTCTGCCTCCACCCGCAACAGTGACCAAGGAGAACCAAGGAGAACGCACTCACCTGTCCAGCTTTTCCTCAGCGTGGACCTTCAGGGCCTGGTAGCGCTGCTCTTCCTGCTTCACTCTGGCTAAGTAATCCTGAGCACACTTTTTCAAGGCTTCTTCATTCTAGGGCAATGTGAAAATTCAAAACAAACACACATGTCTCTTTGTTTCTCTTGCACCATGGGTCACAAGGTTGGGCTTTTTCCTCTATTTTTTTTTCTTTCTCTTTTTGTTTTGCTTTTTTTTTTTTTTAAGAGAAAAGTCTGTTCCATTGGGATGCATTTAATTCATAATCCATGGCAATTTCAACAGCTTATGCAACCCCCACTGAAGAAAGCCTGTATAGGCTCTCCATGTACTAATTTGCATCTATGCAGTGGCCTTGACCTTCCTAATACAGTTTCTTTGTAAGTCCTGCATTAGATGATTGGCCAGGCCTATCCATCTACCATCTATCCTATTTATCTATCTATGAAGCTATCTATGTATCCATCCATCCATCCATCAATCCATCCATCCATCCATCCATCCATCCATCCATCCATCCATCTTCTTTGGTTTGCTTGTTATGCAGCCCAGACTGGCCTGGGCTTTGCAATCCTTCTGCCTCAGCTTCCTGAATGTTAGGCCTACTAGCCCAAGCCACAAGTCATACAGCCTTTCATGCACGAGACCCTGAAGGCCCTGTGTTACACCTGCCAGGAAAGAATTCCGAAACACCTTTGACTGACAGCACACAACTGGATGACCCCGCCTCATTTCTTCTGTACTGTATGGCTCAGGCATTTTTCAGTGAACTAAGATCTCTTCTGCTTTTACTAACACCAAAAGGTTAACGATCAGAAGAACAAGCCAAACAATGCTGAGCCCCACAGAAGAGTCCACCCACCACTTGACACATGGCAAGGAACTGTACCGCAGCACAGAGGACACGGATGGACGCCTACCTTCTTGAACCCTTCTAGCACGCCTTTCAGGTTTTCATATCTTCTGAAGAGATCAGAAAGGGACCTTTCCACAGAGTTCAGGTCAGCCAGAGCCTGCTCCTTCTCCATAGTCAGCTGCTGGAAACTCTTCTGAGAGCTCATGTTTGTCCTCTGCTCGTCTTCTGGAATCACAAGTCAAAGGGAACAATGTTAACACTGACTTGGGTGTGCCAAACAGTGTGCTTGGAAAAGGAGGCATGGTCCAGGTGTCCCCACTCTCAAGAACACACGTCCTGGTGGGAAGATACACACAGTGACAAGTGACAGAGAAACAAGCAGGATGTGGGAGGTGGGGACAACTGCTGCTGTTCTCAGAATGGCCTCTCAGAGAGACTGGAGCAGATACCCAGGAAGAATGGGATGACCAAGGCAGGGAAGGCAGGTGGGGGTGTGGACAGTGGAAAATCTTCTCAGTACTTAAGTGCTAGGAGATCAGAGTACATTTAAGGAAGCTTTGAGCCTTAGAATGGCAATTAAATGAGGCTTTCCGTTCAATTCAGGAGACCTGGTGACTGTTACTATAAACAGCCACTGGGTCTGATTCAAGGAATCAGAGCTCACAGGAAGGTTAACACAGTACATCACACAATGCCAGTAGTAAGCTAAGAATACTGAATTCAAAGCCGGTCAGGGCTATGAGGAAAGTAAGACTCTAAAAAGCTAGCTATCTCTGCCAGGAATCTCGTAGTGATCAAGCAGGAAGGCAGCAGGAGGAATGGGCCCTTCCAGATTCCACAGCTGTGAAAAACAAGTGTTTGCCCATTGTTATGGAGATCTGAGCAGACTCCAGTAGGCTCTAGGGCTCAAGTTCAAAAAATAACAACAACCACAACCACAACAACAACAACAACAACCCCCCAAACAAACAAACTGTCCTGGCTGGTTCTGTATGTCAGCTTGACACAAGCTGGAGTTATCACAGAGAAAGGAGCCTCCCTTCAGGAAATGCCTCCACGAGATCCAGCTGTAAGGCATTTTCTCAATTAGTGGTCAAGGGGGGAGGGCCCAGCCCATTGTGGGTGGCGCCGTCCCTGGGCTGGTGGTCCTGGGTTCTATAAGAAAGCAAGCTGACCAAGTCAGGAGAAGCAAGCCAGTAAGTGACATCCCTCCATGGCCTCTGCATCAGCTCCTGCTTCCTGACCTGCTTGAGTTCCAGCCCTAACTTCCTTTGATGATGAACAGCCATGTGGAAGTGTAAGCTGGATAAACCCTTTCCTCCCCAGCTTGCTTCTTGGTCATGACCTTTGTGCAGGAATAGAAACCCTGACTAAGGCACAAACAAAACCAAAACCCGCCTTCCTCCTCCTTACCGATCATTTGGGCAATGGTCTTTTCATATTCTGCCACAATTTTCCTAAGGAAGAAAAAAATGAAGAAACAGTTTATTACAGATATAATACTAAAACTGGCTTTGTTATCAGAAGAAAGCAACGGTGGCCAGAGAAATGCTGTCTGAAATTCATTAACATATAATAACACATATAGAAACCATTATCTCCACACCACCTCCCTTCTTTGGATTTTCCTCTATATGTAAGGCTTACTAAAGTTCTGGAAGGTTAAATGTTCTTAGCACAAGACAAGAAGAAATGAAATGAAAAAGGCTTTTATGTCTTTGGTGCTAGAAGCAGAACCCTAGTCTTGAGTAAGTGAAGTACATGGTGTTCTGCCCAAGCTACGTCCTGAACTCCAAAAGCTTTCGATGATTTCAGTGCCAGTCTAACCTCATCTCCAAGCCCCACCCCAGCAACAGTCTAACCTCATCTCCAGGACTTCTTCTCGGGTCTCTTCGTATTTCTTCTTCCATTCATTTGCTTCAATCTCTTTCGTGATGATCTAGAGTAGAGTAAAGCTTTGTTTTAACTCTTCAGTGTAGTGGAGACTGAAAAATACATGACCGCAGCTGGCACAGAGTGTTCAGTTCACATTCAGGAATACAGTGCCGTCTCAACGTGTGTATATAATGTTCATGAGCTGCTGGGAAAGCATTCTCAGGACACAGAATGCTGTGAGGGGGCCACCACCAGGTAAGGGTGAACAGCACAGCTCCCTCCATTCAAGTGGTTCTGGAAACTCCTTTGAATATTTTTTTTTTGTCTTTATTCTGAGAGAGAATGAATCCTACAACAGCTTTAAACTTGTGATCTTTCTGCCTCAGCCTTCCAAGTGCTGGGTGGACGTGCCACCATATACAGATGCACATTCTTTTTCTATAGTGACTTCTCAGCGCTTCATAAGAACTGAATTAGAGTTAAGGGGCTCAGGGTGTACCCTACTGTGTGACCATCAGCACAGGGAGATCCTGGAGTCAGAGTGAAGAGGCTCAGGGTGTACCCCACTGTGTGACCATCAGCACAGGAAGATCCTGCTACTCTGACCGGAAACTAGCTTCATATCTGAGACCCTCTTCATGACTGGAGAATTCCCCTACTCCATGTCTCAGTCCTGCTTGTCCTGCACAGGGATGGAAAGGACACCCAGTGCTCTCCTAAGGAGTACAGGTTCTCCCTTCTTCCTAACTGGAACATCTTCTACGTTTGTGCTTATATTAAGGATCTCAAGAATGAAAGATGGGTCTGGAGGAATGGCTCAGAGGTTAAGATCATTGGCTGCTCTTGCAAAGGACCCACAGGACAGCTCACAACTGCTTTAACTCCAGCTTCCGGGATCAGATGGTCCTCCCTCTGGTTTCTGTGGGCACTGGACATACACAAAAAAATAAAAATAAATCTTAAAAAAAAAAAAGAATCTACAGAGGCTGCCCTGTGTGTTTCAGCTGACTAGACAGAGCATTCCTTGGAACTACTACGTGTCACCTCATAGCTTAACTCTTGGGAGAAAGGCACAGCGATTCTTCTCACCAACAAGACTCTGTTTCTTCTGAACACAGTTCCCAACTGGACTACCTGACATCCCCAATCACCAGCGCAACACATTATTTCAGAAAGCTTTGAAAGCCTTCTGAAGTGCTTCCCAGCTTATATTGTACGGCAAAATAAAAATTATTTCTTAAAACAACATGGAATCTTGAATGCCAAACCCAAATGCCAAAGCCAGAACAGAAATAAGGTAGATGAGGAAGGCAGCCATCCAACAATGGATCGTTGTTAACACTTGGAATTGAGGCTCTTCAGGACCACAGAACAGAAATTGGGGTGCTGACCTCCTTAAAGGGTATGTGGGAATCCTATTGCTAAATGCCCACAATTCTTAGGCATGGGCACACATGGCAAAGCAGGGGGTAGAGAAGTGCATGGGTCTTAACAAACACCTCAGCACGTCAGCTTGCTGAACACCGGCACCATTGCTGAAGTCTACAGGGAGCCCTTTATGTGAGCCACACAGGCCAGAGAATGGGAACCTGCAGGCTGAGGTGAAGCAGAGATGGGACCTTCTGTAGACAGAAAAGGAACTTTACCTCTTCTCTGATCAATGTAAGCACAGCAGTCTTGTCTGCTTCACTGAGGCAGATCCCATCCAGAGGGCTCTCACCTCCACAGGCCACAGACACGGGGGCCTTTTCTGAAGAGGTCTCCAGCAGTCCCTGCAGGACGGAGGTTGTATGTAACATGGTCAGTCAACTACTTAACTCTAAATGGCCCTCAGAAACATCCTTACCAATGAAAAGATCAAACCCTTGAAAAAAATGTGCTTGCAGAAGAAACAGGGAAAGGGAAGCTTTAAATAAGCAATCCAGTTCTTACTAATGAAAGCAATGCTAATGACTACTGGGGTGAGATTATGTTGGAGGAACAGATTCCTTAGGGAGGCTCTCTTCTTATGGAAAGGAAGAATGTACTTGTCAAGTGGTCAGTTACCAGAGAATCCCAGACATAAAGGAAGCATACTTCAATGCCTCATTTTTCTCATGTTTTCTGGGGATGTATCCCATGCAAATAATTTTTCAAGAACATTGATAACCCTTCCACTCACATGAGATGCCTTGTGTGGATCTGTTCAACTATTTTTGGCAACGATTCTAATGTGCATTACCAACTTCCATGCCTAAATAGGCAGACATGGCAAATCTATCTGATATTTGGTGGGCAGTGGTGATCCATGCTTTTAATCCCAACACTCAGAAAGCAGAGGCAGGTGGATCTCTTGAATTTACAGTCAGCCTGGTCTACAGAGCAAGGTCTGGGATAGCCAGGGCTACACAGATCAACCCTGTCTCAAAAAATATAAAAAAGGAAAACAGAAAAGTCTTCATATCAACTTTGGGCTTCCATAGGCATATGTATACATATGTATGTGCATCCACACACATGTAAGCACATACACTCACATGCACACATATATACACACACAAAAAGGAGACCAAAAATAATAACTGGCCATCACTCTTAAAAACTGTTGAAGTTAGTCAAGCATGGTAGCACATGCCTTTAACCCCATAATTGGGAAGCAGAAGCAGGAGGATCTCTGAGTTCAAAGCCAGCTTGGTCTACACAGCAAACTCCAGGACAGTGAGGGTTGCCCAGAAAAACCCTGTCTCAAGTAAAAAGCAAAATGTTGAGGTCTCTGTAGACACAGAATGAGGAACCATCATGGATTAAGTGAGGGCTTGAGTTGGAGCTGGTACCAGAAAAGGGAGATTAGGTGGGCAATGCTAAAACTTAACTTTGGATTACAGATGGCTCTCTAGGAGGGTTCAGCCTTTTTGGAAGTAGTATGTCACTACAGGCGGGCTTGAGACTTCAAGAGTTTCCTGATATCCTCAGTGAACTCTCTGTTTCCAGCTTGTGAACTCTAGCTAGGGGCTCTGCTCTATCCTCAAGAACAGTACCCCACCACCTCTGTTCCACTATCCTAGACTCTGGGACTGTAAACCCCAGATGAGCCCTTTTCCCTATAGGTTGCCCTATTTGTGGTGTTTAATCCCAGTGATGGACATGTGACCTAAAACACTTGCGCTAGAATCTTGGACGGTTTTGAACTTGGAGCCATTCTTCCCACCTCAGCCTCCCGAATACATATATATGTATCCCCAAAACTAGATAAGACTGATGAAGCTAAAAAGTGCATGCTGAAAGGGACCAGATATAGGTCTCTCCTGAGAGACACAACCAGAGCATGTCAAATACAGAGGTGAATGCTAGCAGCAAACCACTGACCTGAGAACGGGACCCCCTTTGGGGGAATTAGAGAAAGGATTGAAAGAGCTGAAGGGGCTTGCAACCCTATAAGAACAACAATGCCAATCAACCAGAGCTTCCAGGGACTAAACCACTACCCAAAGACTATACATGGACTGACCCAGGGCTCCAACTGCATATGTAGCACAGAATAGCCTTGTTGGGATACCAGTGGAAGGGGAAGTCCTTAGTTGGAACCCCAGTGCAGGGGAATGTGGGGGGGAGGGTAAGGGGATGGGGGAGGGAACACCCATATGGGGGAGGGGGAGGGTATAGGGAGCTTATGGACAGGAAACTGGGGAAGGGAATAACACCTGAAATATAAATAAAGAAATATATCCAATAAAAAATATTAAAAAGAAACCGCATATAACATATATGCATATATGAGTGGGCATGTGTACTGCGGTGCGCATACAGAGGTCAGAAGACAACTGTGTGGAGTTCATGTTCTCCTTCCGTCTTTACGTGGGTTTTGGGGAGTGAACTCTGGTGGCCAGACTCCAGCAGCTGGTGCTTTGCCTGTGGAGCCATCGAGGCAGCCGTATACTTCTTCCTCTCCTCATCACCTACTATTAGCTAGAATTGATTAAATGACCATGGGCTCCAATCACGGAAAGAAACCCAGGCTACCCCCACCCTCCGTGTTTGGCAACTTACATGCACAGTCAGCTCCTCCTCCTCCATCTTCTGGTATGCCTCCTTTTCTACGCCTGAAACATACACGGTCATTTTTACACTTAGCCCAAGGAGCAGGTCCCTTCGTTCCTGGTGAAGACTAGGCAACTCCAGTGCAGACCCAGAATGCCCGGACACAGAACCTCAAGATATCTAGGAAGTGTCCTGGCATTCTCTCTTTTGAGTTCTTGTTTGCTACTAAAAGTCCACAAGAAGGCAAGCTTGCAAGTGCTGGCCATGAGCTGTCCACCCACAGGCAGAAGGAATGGCCACTCTGCCCTCTTGTGTCCACTGGAGGTTTAGCATGTGAGCTGTTACCCAACCCGGCTGATAGTCTGAGAACATTTAAATTCTGCCCTCACACTACAACTAACGTAGCAAATAAAATAAGCCTGAAAACCAAGTTCCTTACTTCCTTCCCATCTTTCTAACTGGTTTCCTGGGGTTGGGAGAAAGGACACGACACAGCTGGAGAGGACACTACATCAATGAAGAAATTTAAAAAAAAAAAAAAGCACATAAGAAAAGCTAAACATCTCTTTATTGCAATATTTAAGCACTATTTCAGCCAATATTTACTTAAAACACTACCGGAGTGTCACAACGATTCATAAATCTGTTTTACTTTAAACAAGTCTTGTGTAAACCCTTCTTCTTCACAAGCTGTCTGTCTCAGGCATCAGATACAGCACAGAAATGAACCCAGCACAGGCAAGAGGCTGCGGGGAGTGACCCGCTCCAGAGTCTGACTTTCTACCCTCTTTCCTGGGTTAGCAGCAGGTCAGGAGTTCTATGTTTCTATATACAGAGTCTGACAGATTAAACTGTTACTTATGAAGAGTCAAATCTTCAACACTGTTTTCTGCCTAGCCCACAATTCTAAACTTTCAGTGAGCAAAGTTTAGAAGCACACGTGTGAAGGATTTCACAGATACTGATCAGTCACTAACTGAAGCAGCAGAAGCTGGTATAAAGGTGTGGGCTCCCGCTTCGACAGGCCTGACAATATTGGGGGGTTTGGAGGAATGTGGAAGACTGTGGTACTTTGGCCTAGGAAAGTGGCTGAACACTGTAAAGGGGGCTTAAAAGGCCAGTCTAATAGGAGCTTGGAAGACAACAGTGTCGGGAGCAATGTGGACTCTACAGGGAAGCCTGACTCACAAGGCTTCTGAGGGAACAGTATATAGCAGCTGGCCTAGAGACCACGCTTGTCACAGTTAGACAAAGAACACGGTTGCTTTTACCCTTGTAAAAATCTGCCTGAGGCCAAACTGACGCGTTCTGGATTAGTCTCAGTGGCAGAGACTTCGGGACAGCCTAACACTGACTACGCCACATGGTTATTAGTGGCCTCTCTTAGGCAGATCTATGATAATCAGAGAAAAGTGAGGCAAAAAGGATACGAAGTGTAGAGTTTGGGGAGAAAACGGACATCAGGAAATTTAATGCTAGAGCCATGGTTTGTGTGAGATTAGGAGAAGTGGAACGAAGCCCCTTTTACCCTGAGAGCCGACTAATCCTGCATCCCCAAAACCCCTAAGGTGTTATCTGTTTCTGAAAGGCACCAGTAAATCAAAGCTTATGCTAATGTAATTTGTTCAAGGAGGGAGCCGGGTGCCATTCCAAGCAAGCAGTAGCACTAGCACCAACAGCCACAGGGTTCTGGCTTTGGACTCATGAAGAATACAGGAGTAAAGGGCTGTGCAATCTTCCTCAGGGGTTAGGGAAAGCCACTGAGGTCAGCAGTGTGGCTGACCCACTAAGAAATCTCTGCATGGAGGCCCTGAGAGGCCACCATGAGAAGCTGTCAAAGTGAGGCCTGGATTGAGCTGGAGACCTCAGGATGCTGCAGATGCCTCGTTTTGGGTGTGTCCTATATGCAGGGGGGGAAGCTGCAGACAGAGAAGGGAACCCCCAAGAAGTGTGTTGCAAGAGAAGAGCCATCAGAACCCTCTGCCATGGGACACAGAAATACAGCCTGGAGTTTGCTATTTGCTCACCGTGTCTTCCTCCCTTTTGGAATGGTGATTTATATTCTGTGCACTGTGTACTAGAAGTGTGTAACTTGTTCTTTGAATTCACAGTGAGTTACAATGAAGAAATTGCCTTGAGTCTCAGAAGACACTTTAAATGATCTTGAGACTGAAAGCCTATGGGGACTTTTGAAGTTGAACTAGATGTATTTCTGCATTATGACATGGCTACAAGCCTTTGGGCGCCAGAGAGGAATGGGGAAAGTCAGTAAGAATGACTCCTGTGGCTCATATATTTGAATACCTGGCTCCCAGCTGACGGAACTGTTTGGGAAGGGTTAGGAGGCGTGGCCTTGCTGGGGGAGGCATGCTACTAGGTTCTGACTTTCATTGAGGTTTCAGAAATCCAGCCATGGCTAGTCAGTTCCTTCTCTCCCAGCCTGTATGTGATTGTCAACAAATAAACTCTCAGCTACTTTTCCAGGGCCGTGCCTGCTGCCATGCTCCCCACCATGACATGGCAGTCATGGACTTAAACGCTCTGGAACCGTGAGCCCCCAAATATAAAAGGAAAATGCTTTCTTTTATAAGTTGTCTTGGTTGTAGTGTTTTGTCATGGCAAAAGTAAAGCAGCTAAGACACCGGGTGTGGTGACATAAGCCCCAAGTCCCAGTACTTGGGAAGCACAGGCTTGGGGATTACTACACATCTGAGACCAGTCTGATCTACATGAGTGTTCTAGGCCAGCCAGGGCTATAAAGCTAGTCTCAAAATAATAATAATGATAATGATAATGATAATAATAATAATAATAATAATAATAATAATAATAATAAGAAGAAGAAGAAGAAGAAGAAGAAGAAGAAGAAGAAGAAGAAGAAGAAGTAGTTTCAGTTAGTGTGCCCTAAAAAAAAGTCAAGACCAAACCATATACTTTTCTATTTGGCTTTCGCTTTAAAAGGTTCTCGTACTCTGTCAAACTTACTTTAATGAGGTCATGATGAGACATATCTACAAACGCTCCACTGCCAGAGGCAGGAGGATTCTGAACTCAAGGCTACCCTGGGCTATACTGCAAGTCCAGCTCAATAAAACCAAGGGTCTGGGATATAGCCAGGTGGCAGAGTGCTTGCCTGGCAACACAAAATTCCCGGGTTCAAATCCCAGCAGTGCAGAGACACACTCAAACAAAAAGAACGTTAAATAAATCTGTGTTTTCCTCTCAGTCTCACTTTGGCTACACAAATCTCAGTTGAGAACCTTGGGAAAACTGGACAGAGACGCCAGTTTCTCCTCATCAGGTGGCCTGATCAATGTACTCGGCCACACAGCTTCTCTGAAGGATGGCAGAGAGTGAGCGACAGGCAGAGCATTGAGAGTTAGGCCAACAGAGGCGGTGAGCACTACAACCTCCATGGCTGGAAGCTAAACAACGAGCAGAGCAGTCCCAGAAGGCCACATGAAGGACATGTTCATAGGCCACAGCACTCTAAGGTTGACTGGACTGACACAAAACAATAAATTCAAAGGCATCCCCTGGACACCTTCCACCGTCCCCCCTAGGAGGACTAGGACTGTAGAAAGCACTTCTGTATCTCTTACAGTGAAAGGACAGATCTGCGGCTAACCGTCCCTCAGGTGACTTCCAGCACACCTGTGCTTCTGTACCTGCTCCGTGAGATGGACCTCACGGCTTACAGTAGAGACGGGGCCGCTGAACATTCAGAGTGCTCTGCGTCTTCCCCTGGCTCACCTTTCACTTCAGCCCCGGCTGACTTCTGACTACACGACGTGGACGCCAGCTTCTCCTCATCGGTGGCGTGCCCGTCCCGATTAGGAATGTCTGCAATCTGTGAGATCACGGCTCCTTCATCCTGGGAAACATGAGAGAGGAGATTGTTCTTCAGAAGGGCAGTCGTGGCGCCCGGTGACACTTTTGGAATGAACACTCGTAGCTGTGATTGCACAAGGGTATTTCAGGGTTTGCCACAAAACTGGGAGAAAGCTTTAGTCCTTCAGATGGGAAATGCTATTGTCTCTAGAACTTTGTTTGTGTGGTGTGGGCCTGAAATTTTAAAAGTTGAGCTTTTCTAGCCTAAATATGACAGCAAGCACTTCGAGAGGTCCGAGACAGAGAGTCTCCAAGTTTCCTTAAGTATATTCCTCCTTAGCTCAAGTACATAAGATAATGACCAGTTATCTTTCCGGGACCATACTGGAATGATCATAAATGATTCTCATTAATACCTGGCATTCTATTCTAAATACCGAGCTTGTTTAATGTGACTTACCCCAGTGACATGATAACCTAGGACCCATCTTAAAACTGCACAAACACGCTCCTTAGTAGTCATGAATTTATAGAACTTTCTTCCTCTGAATCTGTATTTCCACTCTATTTCTATCAAGAACTTATCCCATGGGGCTGGGGGTGGGTAACATCAAAACACGGTGTACACATAGAAATCGTCAAGAACAGACAAAACGTTGTTTAAAAAGAAGTTATTAGCTGGCTCTCGCCCATCCAGCCAGGCTGGCTGACCAGCAAGCCCCAGGGATGCCCCTGCTTCCACCTCCCCCGCCCTGGGTGACAGCGATCGCTGCTGCTCCTGGCTGTTCACATCAGTGGTGGGGACTGGACTCAAGCCCTCAGGCCCGCAGAGCAAGCTGTTTACCAACAAAGCCCCAGCCCTGAAAGTCTTCTTTCCCTTAAGGTCTCTTCTCTGCTTAAAAAACTACTTTCACTGTGAGTCTCTGAAGGTTATTGTTGTCCTGTCAGGTTATCACTGTCACTACTAATGCATGCATTATTCTTACACTATTGTTAGGATTTACAAGAATTATCAGAGACGGGGGGGGGGGGGGGGGGGACGGGACGGGACAGCAAGGTGACCAGCAGGTACGTTTGCCTCCAAGGAGGCTCAATTCCCAGTACTCACATGGTGGGATGAGAGAGTCTACGTCCTCTAAGTAGTTCCCTGACTTCTACGTACACCCCCCCCCACACACACACAAAATAAGTAAGTGTAGTTAGCATGCTTTTGAATATACACAAAAGCACATTTTATTGAACTAATTCATCTCTGAAGCTTCACAGAAGCTCTAAAGCTTCTGGGTTTGGTTTTGAGACAGGATCTACTATGTAACCCTGGCTGGCCTGACACTCACAAAGTAAGATCAGGCTAGCCTCAGACTCATCTGTATCTACCCGCCCCTGTCTCCAAGGTGCTGAGGTTAAAGCCACGTGTCTCACACCTGTTTTTCGTTCGTCTGTTCTAGAAAACTGAAAGTAAATGTCTCAAGTTTGCGCTACCTGATTTGGCAAAATTTGAGGAAAGTTTTTTTTTTTCCTTTCATGTACTTGTAACAGTCGGAAAAAGAATTCCAATTGCAAATTCCCTCCGCTCCATTTAAAGCCTCTTACACCGAGCTGTTGGCACACAGGCGCAAGATAAAGTAAACTTAACTATGCAGCGTGTTTCTGTAATTGTGGCTACGCCGAAATAAAGTCCGAGGACATAAAAAGGCTGCATCTCAGTCAGACCTGTATGCTCTGGTTTTAGGGGTTTTACTTGTCTCACAATCACTCCATATATTCACCTGAGTATGTGTATCGTAGATCACTCGGTGAAATAAGGTTTAATTATCTTTAAAGTGTCGTGTTAGTTCCTGGACTCCATCTTTCTAGTTATAACCAGAAGGCAGCCATACAGGCCATAGTAAGCTCTACTGCTGACCATAACCCAGGGGAGGCAGGGGGCAGCCTGTGCTGAGCGCGGCTCTCTACTCTGACCCCTCTCCAGGATCAACGCTCCCTTCGGGGTCATTCTCAGGTTCTCCATTTTGGGGAAGGCAACAAATCAGAAGTCCACCTGAAGTTTAAGATAAAAATAAAACAGAGCTACCCGGTTATCAGTCAGCTACCTACACTGAACCTATACTAATATTTCACACCACCTCTGGTGACCTGGAGAACTGCACGCTGCTGATACAATAGGATTAAGGCTATTTTCCCCCAACTGAAGAAAAGGTCATTGCTGGGGGGAGGGGTGTTGGAGGGGGGATCTATACGTTTGTATAATTGTAATTTTTTTTTATTTTATGTACACTGGAGTTTTCCTTAAATGTATGTCTGTGTGAAGGTGTTGATCCCCTGGAATGGGATTTACAGACACTTGTGAGCTGCCATGTGGGTGCTGGGCATTGAATTTGTCCTCCATTAGAGTAGCATGTGCTTTTAGCCCATAGGCCACCTCTCCAGTCCCCACATTATCTTTTCTGTCAGGGTCTTCCTGGACAAGTCTAGGACACTGAGAGTCTACTAACCGGGCTCGTTGAGGCAGAGGGCCTGGACATCCCCCCGGGACAAAACCCATTCTGGCAAGCAGCACAGACTTACCTGAGAACAAGCGTCCAAATCAAGAGACTGAGTTTCGTATTTCTTCACCTTGCAGCCACTCCTAGAAATGAGAGGAACAGACAGGAGGTTTGGAATCCTGATGGCAGCTCTCTGGATATGAGGTGGAGCACAGCACAGGGTGTGGGAGAGAAGCCAAAGCGCACAGCACACGATCATACACTGGCACGGAGAGCCGTGGAGATAAGCGTACCCACAGCCCGACCCATTCTCTGGCAAGACCACCCCATTCGGTTCTATGGATTGCCAGATACCAGAACTCTGAACCCCACGCGCTCAATTACACAGTACAAAACAAAACAAAACAAAACAAAACCAAAAAACAAAGTTTCAGAGACTCTAAGCACCTCTGAGAACTGCTGCCTGGGCAGCCAGCGACATTTGGTTATGATCTTTACTTGGTTTTGACGGTCACCAGAAAAATCACCACGCTGGCCCAGATTCTTTGAAAAGTCTTTATTGCACTAGAAACCACCGGACTCTCCAATGGCAGCTGCAGTCTAGACCTGCAGCTTACAGAAAGGAACTATGGCCAAGAGAGAGTATCAGGGAAAAAAGGAAACAAACTGTTACTTCATAGTAAAGTGGAAAAAGGAAAAGAACCCTGCGTTGTACAATGCCCAGAACTTTAGACAACTTGGCCATCTGTTATTTTTAGATTGGTACATAATCTGTGATCACAAAGTTATTACAGAATCTCTTAGGTTTGAGTGAACTTAAAATATTGGGGGGGGGGGGGGACCCATACCATTCTGACCAAAAAAAAAAAAAAAAACCCACCACCAACAAAAAAAAACCAAACGCTATATTATAGCCATTTCCAATTTGTTTTTCTTTCATGGAAAAACAAAAACAAAGACAATATAAATTAGCAGAGTGTACAGGGTCACTAATTCATAGTCTTCCTTCCCTAATGTTCTAAGTGCAACCAAACTTAAGTTTTCTTGGTAAAGTTTATTACCTGCTCTAAGACAGCAGTATCATCCTACCAAAAAATAAAAAAAAAAAATTTAATTATTCCCAACATTAATTAGCAAAGCGGTCCATCAATCACTGCCACACGACTGGAGCCAAGCCAGCTTTTGGTTCAAAGTACCACGTGACACATGCTCAGTAAGCCGGGGGCGCACGCTTTTTGCACCCGAGGTGGAAAAAGCAATCTCCACTCCTTGAGTTACAGACGATTGCAAGGCTAAGCTGACTAAGATGAGGCAAACAAAATGCAAGAAAGTTATCAGAGGGTCAAACAGAAGCCAGCATGCAGGGGTCGTGGGGGCAGCTGGGAAGAGACGGACGACCGCCGACAGTCCCGGGGACAGACAGAACCTTCAACACAAGTACTTACAACAGAAAACAGAGAAATTTCACTTGCTCAGAGGTCCTGATGCCATCAACAAAATTAGAGACAGGAAAGAGACAGACAGATGGAAGAAAGCCATGTGAAACTAGAACGTTCATCTTTCGTCTAGTAGATGTAAAAGTTGCATAGTTCTTGATATCGTGTATACAAATTAAAGATATCACACTCAAGCCGGCAGAATGGTGGCGTACACCTTTAAGTCCAGCACTCTGCAGGCAGAGCTCTGGGAGTCCAAGGCCAGGCTGACCTTACAAAGCCAGTTCTGGGTCAGCTACAAGTGAGGCCTTGCTTCAAAACAGACAGACAAAATGCCAAAGAGAGAGAATACTAAAAAAATTAAAAATGATATTCATGAACGTTAGTCCTGGCCAGTGAATGGTAAGTGTAACGAGAGCTCAGCATTAATGAAGGGGAGGTTAATACAGACACTGAGAAACGTTTTATGTCCGGATTTATAGACTGACAAGTAACCGCCCATGCGTGGGGGTAACTGTACAGCACAGTGTGTCTCTACTGAGCATACTCCAGCTAACCGTCCCAGACCAGGTCAGGGGCAAAGAAACACGGCTGAAAAGACACCCGACTCCGCCGTGGGCGACACGGAGGTGAGTCAAGGCGAGGATCAAACGCTACCCTGCATTTCACACAGTGAGACTCTGCTTCAACACAAGTTCAAAATGATTTCATATCATTTATATTATTTGGCCTGCAGAGTCCTAACCGGACTGTATCGTCTCTATTTCAACTCATCTTTTTTATCATTCCCAGAAACTGTCTGTCTGTCTGTCCACTGTGGCTGTTAACCCAGCTATGCTTCAGTCTTCACAAAAGTGAGGGGGCTCCATGCTCCAAACCCCACCAACGCACAAGTGCTTCGGGGCTCTTTTCTTTCAAGAAAATAGGTTTAATCGGGTGCAAAAAAAAAAAATTGTCATTAATGTGGGTGATCTATTAGATCAAGAAATTATTCCGTAAAAATGGAACAGTAGAGAATGCCACCAGATGAGGACGGCAGGGCTCAAACGTGGGCATTCTCTGGTTCTAGATATAAAATACAGTCCATCTCTCCGTCCTGCACCCAGATCTAACCTTACAGAAAAGCACCAGCTTCACAGCCTCAGCCTCTGCTCTGGCAGGCAACTAAGAGATGAAGAACCAGGACATGACCAAAATGCCCCACCCCGAGCGCTACTGAACCTTAAAAGCCAAGAGAGGGCTGTACAGAACAGTCGGTGGAGGTTTTCAGAGCCCGTTCACTGCTCACATGCAATCCCAGGGCAGAATGGACGGGAAACGCTCCTGTCACGTTATTCACGTTAAACATACTGGTGACACTCAGAACTGATTCCTGTATGGCTTGACTTTCTTTACTGGTCTTGAAATTGGTATTTCTATTCTTTGAACCCCTGGTCTAATTTACCATCTCTGGGGGTTTTAAGACACAGGGATGGGGACAGTATTTCCCAGGGCTGGAGAGACGGCTCAGCAGTTCAGGGCACTGGCTGCTTTTCCAGAGGACCCAGGTTGGTTTCCACATGGATATTTACAATGGTCTGTAACTCCAGTTCCCAGGGGATCAGATGTCCCCTTCTGCCCTCTGAGGTACCAGGCATCAAAGTGGTACATGGGTATGCATGCATGCAGGCAAAACACCCGGATTTCTCTAGTCAATCTAAGGACAGCCATGAATACACTTCCTTTCAGCATTTTAACCCACCTATCCAATTTTTCACAAGATGTCACAGAGTTATAAACAGGTATTATAGCTATCTTTTATACTATTTTGAGATTCCTAATAATTTAATCTTGGGTCGCAATTTAAAACCTGACATGGGATATGGCTGGAACAACTAAACAAAAAGTTCATTCAGGTTTCCCAGGAGAAGCTGGGGATAGAAGGAACACCCAACAAGTTTACCAGGGTTTAACTGACCATTTAGAAACTCTCGATCGATTCTCATCTCGGAAATTTACCAATGAACTAGAAACGCACAAAGAAGCAAGAATTTACATCACCACCAACAACGCAAATCACAACTTTCTGTTCTCTAAGGTGTTCTGCGTCATTCCCAACATGGTTCACCCTGCACAGGTAATCCCGGAACGCATAGATGGTAACCAGCCCTGAAACCTGAATTCATTCTGTATAAAATGTGATTCATGATAAGGATTTCTAAAAAGCTCAAATCTTGATTTATTTTAAGCATTTTTTTTAAAGTACCTAGGGTATGGGGAGATGACCTAAATACGTCAAGGTTTCAGAAATAAGGCAGAGAAATCAACTGATTTCTGAGGCTTCCTCTGCACAGAAGAGTTAGGCAGAGGAGTAAAGGCTACGGTGTAAAATGCCCTACTGTGTCTCAAACATTTATGAGTGTAATTCACGGACACCAGACGTAGCCGCTGAATTCCCAGAGAACAATCCAGAGCACACACCCAGCGCCCAGTGTCACTCACGTACGTTATTAAACGCGACTGTGCCTTCTTGGGTGAGTCTAAGATTTCATTAACATGATTACCAGTGGCAGAGCAAAAGCCGCTGCCTGTCAAAGCTGTCGCCGGCTTACAGGGGTCCCCGGATTCATCGGCGTTAACGTTATCTGGGTCAAGGTGGTAGGAACCTTTGGAGGAGACGGGCGGGGAGCTCTGCAAAATGGGGCAGCTCCCGAAGGAATTAAAGTTAGGACGACCCCATTTACTTGGGTCTAACTTGGGAGACGTCTGGGCGAGGGAGGCATCTTCAATGGTTGGGTCTGTGAGCTGCTCAACACCTACTGGCTTACTGGAGCCATCTTTTCGTATATTGGGTGCCAGTTTGTGGCTGGGTTTCCTGCCAGGCTGCTTCGGAAGGGCACTCCTGGTCTCGACACTCCGCCCGTCTTCTGTAAAATCATCAAGTTTGAGAGGTGAGGCCCTGGACCCCTCCTGCAGATCAACCCCCGAGTCACCGGCGCTGTTACAGTGAATGCTAGCAGCTTCTTTAAGGTTAAGGGGAGATTTGTGGGCCCTCAAGCCTCTCAGCAAACTAGGATTCGAGTTCTTATCAGACTCCTCAGGAATCCACGGGGAGGAAGCCTTAGGGAGAAGTGAACCCTCCATCAACATTTCGGGTTCAAAGGTGTTGTCCCCAGCTGTCTTCTTCCTCAGGGAGACAGGCTTGGGCTTTCTTAGCCTGCTTCTGCTGGGCACAGGCTCTGGGCAGGGGCCTCCAGTCTTCAGATTGACTTCTGTAAAAGCCTCCAATGTAACCCCCATGCCTCTGTCCATCATTGGCTGGTCCTGAGTGGCTTCGGGTGTGGTGGAAGGCAAGGCCTTGCCTGGGAGCACAGGGACACAGCCATGAGCAGCAGGGTCATCTGTGCAGTCCCTGGTTTCTATGGAAAACGGCCTCACTACTGAGATCTTGCTAACATCATGTTCCGCCTTCCCTCTGACATCCTTGACTGAGTAAGAATCGATAGTGGCCTGTGGCGCTTCATTTCCTGAAGATCTAGAACACGCATCAGGCGAGCATTTTTCAATTAATTCTGCTACCGGCTGTTCATCGGCTTCTCGTGATTCTAAAAAGAGAAGAAGAAAACTCTATTAAAGAACTCTTTCGGGGTTGGGGATTTAGCTCAGTGGTAGAGCACCTGCCTAGCAAGTGCAAGGCCCTGAGTTCGGTCCTCAGCTCCGGGGGGTTGGGGGGGGGAGGCTGGAGATGTAGCTCAGTCCTTAAGAGCATGGACTGCTCTTCCAGAGGTCCTGAGTTCAAATCCCACCAACCACATGGTGGCTCACAACCATCTGTAATGAGAGCTGAGGCCCTCTTTTGGTGTGTCTGAAGACAGCTACAGTGCACTCATATATAATAAATAAATAAATCTTTAAAAAAAAAAAAGAACTCTTTCCCCCTTTTGTAGAGAGTCTGTACTGTGTGACTCTGGCTCAAGAAGCAGCCACAATTTCTTCTCCTTTTAGCTCAGCCATGACGGCCTAAAGGGCTCCACACCCTAGCGTGATTTGTCCTTGCTAGTCTAGTACCGCAGTGCTGAGCGAAGGGAACCAATGCTCTGCTGCAGACTGTCCCGTGTGATGCTCGCCCCCTGTAGAATCCACACACTGCAGCTCAGCTGAAAGGCTGCTCACAAACACCAGGCCAGACGTCAGAATGTTTCAATGAGCAGAACTGAATCTGGGAAAGTTAAGGTCACAGCTTCTGCCTGCTCTTGGGAACCCTAGTTCCTCCTGGGCTGCCTTACCCAGCTCTGATAAGACCAGGTTTTGTACCCGGTCTTCTGGCAACTTGGTATGCTCCCATGAGTGTCTGTATGAGGGAGTCAGGGCCCCTGGAACTGTAGTTACAGAAAGCTGTGAGCTGTCACATGGGTGCTGGGAGTTGAACCCAGGTCCTCTGCAAGAGGAGCCAGTGTTCTTAACCACTGAACCAACTCTCCAGCCCCCTGGTAATCATAGTTTTACAAATGTGGGATGTTAGGGCTGCAGTTCATCCAGAGAGCACCCACTTATAATCCACAAGCTCTGGGTTCAGTCTCCAGCATGAGGAATCAAAGAAAAGGAGAAAGTAAACCAAGTGGATTTTTCTTGTTTTCAGTCATGAAGTTGTAAATCTGTCCTGCCTGCCATTCCCAGACCCTTGCTCTGACACACTCCCTGGGTGCCCAGCCCTAACACCCCAGTCCTCCAAGTTCCTTCATAACCCCAGGAAAGCTGTGGTTTAGGCTGACAGGAAAGGAGCCAGGAGCTGAGCAGCCCTTTGCCCTTCAGTCTGTGACTTCTGGAGTTCTTTCCTTTGCTACCCAACCACTATCACTATCAATCCCTCTCAGAAGTCACATGACTTTGCATCTTGTCTCCCCCCCTCCTCCACCCCCTTATTCCCGCTGGCCTTTCTCATCCATGGAAATGGACCAGAGAGCTTGGTGTGAGATAGCTGACCCCACATGCTGTTTTCGGCTGTTACCCACGTGCAGACTAGTAGTCATGTTGGTTAGGAACTGAAAACTCTAATGTTGGATGTCACGCAGAGCTGTACTGTAAAGTCTGTGGTCCAGCTTCCACTTCCAGCCTGCAGATAGCAAAGGAGTCCAGCCAAAGAACACCCTCCCGGTCAGTCGGTCATACCTTGGCCTGCTCAGGGTGGGTGCCAAGTCCATAGACTTGAACATTCCTTTATCAAGGCACTGTGGGACCCACTTCAGTATCAGCACCAGCAAAAAGTCTGGAACTAGGTACTAATTTAGTTTTGATTAAACCTGCTTCAGATGCTGTACGAATTATAGAAAGAGACAAAAACCTAACATTAAAAAATTACCAGCCAGGCATGGTAGTGCACACCTATAAGGTCTGGTCTACAGAGTGAGTTCCAAGACAGCCAGGGCTACACAGAGAAACCCTGTCTCAGGGGAAAAAGAGAAAAATAAATTACCTTCTCAACTTGAAAGGGATCTAGTGACGCATTATTTGCACTTGCGCCACCAGTTGGCAAGCGTCCCGATCCCAACGGCAGCCGCACAGCACACCCACCTACCTCTGCCCTAGATCAGAAACTCCAGGTCGAGCATCCGTCACTGTCACGAATGGAGGGAACGCCCGGGACCCTACCTCAGACCACAGTTAGCCAGATTCAGCCTTATTTCTCCTCTGAATGCGGCTAATCTACCACTTATTCAGATGCCTCGCCATCCTAACCGAGTGCAGAGGCTCCTTCCCCACAGCCAGTTTGAGCGATAAGCCTGGTTCTGAGGAGCAGGACTCGGCCAGTAGCTTGGGGAGCTCAGGTCGGAGAAATAAATTCAAAGCAAGCACAGAGGAAATCCAAAAGCAAGCCACTTACCCATCCTGCCACAGCTGCTGCTAACAAGACACTTCGAGCTAAAGGACTGCTGATCCTCTGCTTTACCACAGGAGATGCTTTTGACACTTGCTCAACACAAAGACTGTCATGGACGTCCCTCTCTCCTTCCTTAAAGTATCGTGTGTGTGTGTGTGTGTGTGTGTGTATGTGTGTGTGTGTGTGTATCACTGGGTATGTGTATCACTGTAGGTGTGTGTGTATATCACTGTGTGTGTGTATTTGTGTGTGTGTGTGTGTCACTGGGTATGTGTGTGTGTATATCACTGTGTGTGTGTGTATATCATTGGATATGTGTGTGTGTGTGTGTATATCATTGGATATGTGTGTGTGTATCACTGGGTATGTGTGTGTGTGTATCACTCTGTGTGTGTGTATATTACTGTGTGTGTGTCACTGTGTGTGTTTGTGTGTATCACTCTGTGTGTGTGTGTGTGTGTGTGTGTGTAGAATACTGGAACATCAAAGACTAAGCTAATTAGAGTCTAGAGCGTATGCTAAGCATATTCTGAGTTAAAGTACAAGTTTATACGAAGCTTTTTTGAAACCTTAGAAAAAAGCAGTTATCACATAAATTTGTTTTAATTTAAAAAATGTATGTATGCATTATGTAAAAATTGTGCTATGCAACTGTGTATGGATGTGTGTGCGTGATGTGTGTGCATGTGTGCTATATACCTCACGTGGAAATCTGAGGAGAACTTTGTGGGATAAACTTTCTCCTTCCACTTTTTAATGGATTCCAGGGACCGGACTCTGGTTACCAGGCTCACAAAGCAAGCTCCTTTACCCACTAGATCTGTTTTTGTTTTTAATTACAGTGAGTGAGTGAGTGAGTGTGTGTGTGTGTGTGTGTGTGTGTGTGTGTGCATGCGCATACTACAGCCTGCATGTATAGTCAGAACACAATCCAAGGGAGTCGGGTTTCTCATTCCATTGTCCTAGGGACTGAACTCAAGTTGTCAGGTTTGGCAGAAAAAACCCTCAATTTCCGAGCTGTCTCTCCTGACTGTTTCAGGAGCAAGGTTTCCCTCTGCAGCCCGGGCTGGTCTCCAACTTGGGGCAATTCCCCTGCAGCCACTTCACAGTGCTGGGATTACAGGTCTGAGCTACCATGTTGGCTTCACAAAGTATTTTTGTAACTCAAGAGAAATGCTCAAAATTAAACACAGAGAGCCTACTTTGTTAGTTGCTCTCAAATTCATAACCTCATCTAAGGAAAGATAACGGGCTGGGCCGGGGAGGTGGCTCAGGAGGTCACGTGCTTGTCACACAAGCACAAGGACCCAAGTTCAGATCTCCACACCCAGGCAAGAACCAGGGTAGGATAAACTTCTGCAGCCCTAGCACTGGGTGGGAAAGGGAGGACCCAGCAGTCCCCTGAGTTCACTGGCTGACACCTTGGCCAGCCATTGGGCTTCAGGTTCAGTCAGAGGCCTTGTCTCAAAAGATAAGTGAACCAGAAACGATCCCTGTCAACCGCCAGCCTCCACACGCAAATGCACACATTTCCCAAATAAACAAATCCACATACAAATGAAGAAAGGCAAGCAGTCGGAACACGGCACACGCGTGCACCAGGGTTCCGGGACTGCCATCATCACCAACACTGAGCTCACTTCTGAGCTTTTCAGAGAAACGCCGCCCTCGGGCTCCTTCCCGATCTGCACATCTGAGCACACTGCTGCTTCCTCTCCTTTGGCTACAGACAGACAAATGACCCCGTTCTTCTGTTTCTAAATATGGAAAATTACCCTGAGAAAAACAAGCCTCCTGTACCTCAGGCTCACATGCTGGCTCTGACTGACCTTAACGTTCACAAGCAGCTCATGCCCAGTGGCTACGGGATGGGGACTGACAACCACAGCAATCACAGTTAGAAGTCAGGAACACACAACTTTACTCGCTCCTGGTGAGGTTCGAGTAAGCTTGGCCTGGGGAATGGCACCATTAGGAGGTGTGGCCTTGTTGGAGTAGGTGCGTCACAGTGGGCGTGGGTTTTAAGACCCTCACCCTAGCTCCCTAAAGCCAGTCTTCTGTTTGCTTTCCGAATAAGATATAGAGCTCTCAGCTCCTCCAGTACCGTGCCAGCCTGGACACTGCCATGTTCCTGCCTTCATGATAATGGACTGAACTTCTGAACCTGTAAGGCAGCCCCAGTTAAATGCTGTCCTTAGAAGAGTTGCCTTGGTCACGGTGTCTGCTCACAGCAGTAAAGCCTAAGACACTCCTTTTCCCTACTATTTCCCTCATAGCATCTGCTAGTGTAGCATCTGGGGCCTGGGGAGTCCCAGAGTCAATGTGAAGGAATTATCACACCTGAAAGGGTTACAGGACTCTAAAATTTGTAGGCAAGCCAGGCCCTGGGGAGCTAAGAGACCAGCATCTTGTAAGCAAGTGACGAACCCTTTCGACTAACTGAAGGCACCTACTGTAAGGTTAGGACGGTTCAGCCAGTTGATGCTGGCAAATCAGGGCACTGCTGAAGAGGAGACCCTGGAAGCTACTGCTTGTACGAGGGTATGTGGAGAAAAGCAAGCTATCTAGTAACAGGAAGAAAGGTATCATCTCCGCATTTCAGAAGCAGCAGCTTGCTTCATGACTGTCAAGGCGGCAGCATCTTCTCAAGGAAAGCCTGGCAAGTTCTCAGACTCCACAGGTCTCCCACGTACAGGTTCTCCAGAAAACAAACAAACCAAGAACACGAGAACCTTACCCACAATACCGTTCACTTCTCGGTACCAGTAATCCGAACACACGTCAGCAATTAAAATCCCAATACAGGGGCTGGAGAGATGGTTCAGTGGTTAAGAGCACTGACTGCTCTTCCAGAGGTCCTGAGTTCAATTCCCAGCAACCACATGATGGCTCACAACCATCTGTAATGAGATCTGATGCCCTCTTCTGCTGTGTCTGAATAGAGTGACAGTGTACTCACATACATAAAATAAAAATTAAAAAAAAATCCCAATACACAGCCTAGCATGGTGGCACTGGCTTGTGATCCCAGCACATACAAGGCAGAAGCAAGAGCATTCAAGACTGAGGCCAGACAAGCTACAAAACTGAGACCCGGGCTCAAAAATCAAAAACAAAACAGACAAGTGTGCACGTGCATGCAATGGTCAAAGTAATTATTGACACGGCAAAATATCCTCTATTTGCTGTTGAAGAAACCAATTTCTATAGAACAGAGGCCACCCCTTTGGGAGCTACTCTCAAGTCTTTTACTGTAAGTAATTTCTATGCGTTAAACTGTAGGCAAGAATTAAATGATTCCCCAATATATAGAGCTGCTGCTATCTGTGGTCTGGATGTGACGTGTCCCCCATGGGCTCATGTGTTCAAACATCCCAGTGGTGGCGCTGCCTCGTGTAAAATCTTGAGGCGTCGAAGCCTTGCTGAAGGAAGTGGGTGGGCGGCGAAAGCTGAGGCTCGACTGCCCAGCCTCCCCACCCCCTTGCTTCCTAGGAGGAAGCAATGAGACCAGCCACAGGCCTTCCAGCCAGCACAGACCATTTCCCCCAGGAACTAGGCACCAAAATAAGCCCTTCCTCCTATAAGCAGCTTCCATCAAAGTGTTTTATCAAAGCCCTAATAAAGAACCAATACACCTGCCCTCCCCTTGTCCTCGAAAGGTTCGTTCCAAAGCTCCGACCGACTCCTGACATGACTGCAAGCATTTAACCCTATGTGGATGACGACTTCGCTACATAGATAACTATGGTAAAGTATAAATATTATAAAGTCTAATTTGTAAGTCAAGCACCCTAAGAAAACATCAGTAAGCTAGCCATAAATATTCATGCATTCTGTAACTGTGGGTTTGATAAACTACAGGACAGAAATATTCGGGAAAAATTGCAACTGTATAAAACACACACAGATCTTGAAATGATCTGAGGTATCATGAGTCATCGAGAGGTTTTCAGGCACATGGGAGGAAGTGCAGGAGACAGTCAGCCCATACCATTTCACGTAAAGGAATGAGGAACTGAGGGATAGCCCTTCTTAATAAAAGTTGAATGCTCTCTCTAGCCACCTCAGCTAACAGACTGTTTTGTATTACAGAACCATGAGGGACAGCACAAGCAGTCTTTATTTCTCTCTATGGTAACCCCAAATCCAAGAGTAGTGGTGGTCTGAATATGAGTGCCCCCCACCCCAAGGCCCATACTTATGAATGCCTGGTCCCCAGCTGGTGGAACTGTTTGAGAAGGATTAGAAGGTGTGGCCTTATTAGAGGAACTGTGTCACCAGGGGTGGGCTTTGACCTAATTAACTCTCCCTGCCTCCTGCATCGTAGATAAGCAGCTTTAAAGCCATCCTTGTGAATCTAAATTCTCTTCATTCCTGAGAGGAGCCTCAGTACCCAAACAGGATCATAAGCCAAAAAAGGGGGTTCCTTCCACCGCAGAGGTTCAACACTGAGGCTCAGAGCCAAGGCCATTCCCATCTGTTAGAGCTGCTGACAGACAGCAGGCTTCCAAGGCTCGGGATAGAAGCTGAGTGTGGTGGTCCATGCCTTTAATCCTAGCACTCAGGGCAGAGGCAGGTAGATCTCTATAAGTCCAGCCTGATTTAAAGAAAGAGTTCCTGGTAGCCAGGGCTACACACACACACACACACACACACACACACACACACACACACACACACACAAACCTAAATGAACAAAAAGACAACATAGAATCACAGGATCAATGCCTAGTAACAGCCCCGCAATGCCATGCGTCTGGGCACTCAGAGGAATCCGAGCAAGCAAGACCAGCTATCTCTACTAGGAGTCTACCTCACAGCTCTCTCAGTCCTTAACTGAGGCAACCCCACAAATTCAAACAGGCTGGCCAACCGGAATACATGTCACTGGAAATCTCTGACAGCTAACTAAGAACAGGACCCTAGATTTCTGGCCAAATTGTGTTCTACGATATTGAGGGCACAGACTAGGAACACGTCATCGGGCTGAGGGGCCCAACACCAGCATCAGCATTTTACAAATCGAGGGACTGACTGCAGGCCACAGGACATACAGCAAAGCAGTACTCAAGTATAAACTCAAGTTACTGGGCTGGGCATGGTGGTGCACACCTTAGATCCCAGAACTCAGGAGGCAGTGGGAGACAGAGCTCTAGGAGTTCAAGCCCAGCTTGTCAAGGCTGCATCCTAGTGAGACCCTGTCTCAAGAATGAATGAAGAAATAAGTAAATCTTTTTTTAAAAAAAGTTTAATTGGCTGGAGAGATGGCTCAGTGGTTAAGAGCACTGACTGCTCTTCCAGAGGTCCTGAGTTCAATTCCTAGCCACTATATGGTGGCTCACAACCATCTGTAATGAGATGCCCTCTTCTGGTGTGTCTGAAGACAGCTACAGTGTACTCATATACATAAAATAAATGAATAATTCTTTTTTTTTTTCCGGGGCTGGGGACCGAACCCAGGACCTTGCCCTTCCTAGGCAAGCGCTCTACCACTGAGCCAAATCCCCAACCCCGAATAATTCTTTAAAAAAGGGGGGGGGGGCTGGAGAGATGGCTCAGTGGTTGAGCACTGACTGCTTTTCCAGGTCCTGAGTTCAATTCCCAACAACCAACTGGTGGCTCACAACCATCTGTAATGGGACCCAATGCCCTCTTCTGGTGTGTCTGAAGACAGCTAGCGTACTTGTATGCATAAATATTTTTTAAACAACTTTTAATTGCACACACCTTTTTAAAAACTCCTGTACCTGTGTATTCACATGCTCAGGTGTGAGTATCTACAGAGGGCTGTCTTGGGCGTCACCCTCAGGAGTGCCAACCACCTCCTTTGAGACAGGCTCTCTCACTGGTCCGGAGTTCACTGGCAGGCTAAACTGATCACAGAGGGCTCCTTCTGTCTCAGAACCCCATCCCTGAAGAGCACGCCACTATGCACTGTGTAGTCGGGGGCTCGAACCCAGATCTTCACGTTTGCAATACAAGCGCTTCACTGACAGGGCCATACTGAGAGCACACAAGAACTACTGAATGCAGCAAAATGGCTCTGGTCCTGCAGGAAACAGCATTGTACACAGGTCTGCCGTTCTAAGTAATCTCTCCTGTGTTGCTTGCAGGGACCCACCCTTGAGGTGGCAGATCGCACTGCCACTTTTGGATTGTAAATCCTTCTGGAGGAAGCCCACATGTGCTAGAGAAGTTCTATTTACAGAGAAGTGAAAAACATGACATCACCTCTTCCTTCTCTGACAGGAATAACCACGCATACGAAACAGCCTAGGGCCGCTCCCTAGCACCAGAGGCTTTCCTCCTCTTCTCATTTTTGGTTTTTGGGGGCTTTGGGCTTTATTTGCATTCTGGGGACAGGGTCTCATACACTATACAGCCTACACTGGCATCAAATTCATAATCCTCCTGCCTCTACCTTTGCCTAACTTTGGGTTTTTTTAATTCTATTTTTTAAAGTTGAGTTGGAGCTCAGTAAAGGTAAGTAAGTAACCCTTTAGACACAAGAGAGAGAGTGTGGGGCAGAATCAAGATGTTCTCTGCAGGACATGGGCGTGGGCTTTCATTAAAAGATGGACAGATAAACACGAGGCCAAGAGTAGGAGTGCTGAGGTCATGTTCACTCTGAACTCTAACCTGGTGTCTTCACACCCTCAACTCAAGCATCTCCTGCCTTTGGTACTAAAACTCTGGAGAAGCCAAGCAGTATGGCTCACGGGAATGAGCCAACACCCAGAGGCCGAGCGAGGAGGGAAGACTGCATGATCTGAAGCCAGCCTAGGCTACAGGGCTGGAGAAATGGCTCAGTGGCTAAGAGCACTGACTGCTCTTCCTGAGGTCCCGGGATTCAATAACCAGCAACCACATGGCAGCTCACAACTGTCTGTAACTCCAAGATCCAACACTCTCACCCAGACATACAGGCAGGCGAAACACCAATGCATGTAAAATAAAGATAAGTTAAAAGAAAATAAAACAAAAACCAATCTCTGAGAAGCTGTGTTGTTTGCTTGCTGCTGCTGTGGTTAAAACACACACACACACACACACACACACACACACACACACACACACACACACACACAAACAAACACAAAAAAACCATCATGACCAAAAGCAACCAAGGCAGAAAGGGATCATTTAAGCTTACAGTTTATAGCTCACTGTGGAAGGAACTCGAGGCAGAACTCTGTGCAGGAACTGAAGCAGCACAAGCCATGGAGGAACACAACTTACTGGTTTGCTCTTCACGGCTTGTTCAGCCTGCTTTTCTAATACAACACAGCACCACTTTCCCAGACAGGGGTGGCACCACCCACAGTGAGCTGGGTCCTTCCACACCAATCATTAATCAAGAAAATGCCTCACAGGCTTGTCCATGGGCTGGTCTGCCCGGGCATTCCCTCAGCTCACAGCCTCTCTTCCTAGATAGTTGGATTGGACCAAGCTGAGGAAAAACCTAACCGGCAGCAAAGCCAAGGCCAGGCGGTGTGGGAAATGAGTCAACAAATTTCCCCAGAGACCTCGGTCCACGGGGAGCCTTTGCATTCTGATTCCCTGTAGCCCACCAGTCTGAGAGCCCAGCGCTCCCCACTGCACGGCTGGGTATCTCTCTCATGCATATTTATACAGTAAGCAGTGAGGTAGCTCGGCTCCATGCTGACAGCTATTTCAGGACCAGCATTCTATCTCCGAGGCCCTTTCCTCCTGGAGACTCCACGGGGCCCCACTCCACACTGCCCTTCTCTCCCATGCAGAAGTCCATGGTGTCAGGAGGGAAAGTGGCTCTAGCAGGCAGCACCCCTTTCTGCTCAAGTGGTCTAACCTGAGGAGAATGGTAATGAGGGACACATCAGCATTTCTGACAAGTGTCCAAACCTTGAGAGAGTTTTTGTTTTTAAACCACCAACTACTTCTCTGAGCTTCTAGTGCCTCTGATTTCCCTCAAGTTAGTCTGTGTGTTCTCAAGACATTCCCTCTCCCAAGGTAATTGTGGCACTGTGTTAAAAAAGCAACAAACAAAAATCACCACAAAAGCCAAGGCCACAGTCCTTAAATGGAGACTGAGAAGCAATACATTGTCCAGGGACAGAATAAGTGCACTGCGGAGCTCACATTCCCTTGACAATCCTATGGCCCCAGGTCACCAAGAAGTGTGGAGACCCATAAGTCAAGGCAGAATGTCTCCTGAGGGCCACCATACTATCAGGATGTCTTACCACCCAGGGCAGAACACCAACACTAACTCACCCACTCACAAGAGTACAAGCCCACTGTTCTAACCTTTCTTCTCACGTCTGAATTAGCCAGGAACTGAGGGCAAGTTCAGCTATTTTGTGTTTTGTTTTGAATAGAGACAGGTAGTACCACCTGCCCTACCATTCTTCTGTTCTGACAGAGGCCCAGTCTCAAGTAACACTGGAGCTTGGTGGCACCTGCCCATAATCCCAGCACTTAAGACAGGATGATCACAAGTTTGAGGACAGCCTGGGCAACACAGAGAGACTCTGTTTCAAAACACACACCAATTTGTGCATACACAACATAAAGCTCTGGGTGTTAAAATGGGGGTGGGGGTAAGTCCACTTGATGAACAGACAGAACTGGTCCCAGGGTTAAAGAAAGCATCTCAAACAGCATTTTATGCTATTTCATTGAAAAAGAGACCCAAGAGGCTAGAGAGACGGCTCGGCGGTTAAGAGCACTGGCTGCTCTTCCAGGGGTCCTGAGTTCAATTCCCAGCAACCACATGGTGGCTCACAACCATCTGTAATGGGATCTGATGCCCTCTTCTGGTGTGTCTGAAGAGAACAACAGTGTACTTATATAATAATAAATAAATCTTAGAAAAAGAGACCCGAGAGAACAGGGGTGGGCTGGGGGCAGGACTCAGTATGCACTGAGTCCCTAAGATTCTAGCCCAAGCACAATCTGTCCCCCAACTGGAGATCAGAACTCTCCTCTGAAGGGCCATACTTTAAGGAAAAGAAGACGGCTGGCCAGAAACTGCCTGCCTACCAACAAGCCTAGGCCCTCTCCAGAGAAGCAAGAGCATTACTATGCTTTTCCTCTCGATAACAAGGTGCCCATTGGGACAGGAGCCACCCGGATCTAACTGAGAACGTGTTCCAAGAAGAGCAGAGATCCTCTACCTCAGACAGATATCAGACAGCCCTCAGCACTAGGCTACACTACCCCAGCAGGAAGAGCAAAGGCAGGAAGACACGTGCTAGCAGATGGGGCTGCGGTGCAGAGACCCCAAACTGTGGAACTTCAATCCACTGCAGCCGAACAGCCATGGCGTGCAATCTCCTCAGAAATAATTACTGGAGGATTCAAAATACCAACTGCTTCCTTCATAAAGCAGCAACCACCCACGCAGCCAGGAAGCTGAGGCTGGTGATAAAAGAGGAAGAGTGCTTAGCGAGGAGAGACATTAGGTGCATGAGGCACCTCCCCAGCGGGACGGCCATCCTGGACCCAGGAAAGCCACACAGAAGAGCCCTAAGGCAAGAAAGCTGGGAGAAGTTTGTTGGTGTGGAAATTACACCCTCTGGCATAGTAGGAGCTTTGCTGCGACCAGCTGTGGCATGGAGTTCCCAGTGAGTCTTCACCTCCTGGTATTCACAGCACTGGACTGGCCTGTGTCACCAGGAGGGTGCTATGGAAGGCACAGTGTGACCTCTGAGGCCCCCAACCTGCTTGCTAGTGGCCCAACGGTCTGGGGAGGAGGTGAAGTGGGATGCCACACTGTGAGGACGTGGAACCAACACTGCAGGCCCCACATGAGTGCGTGAGCTCCATTCCTCGTAGCCAGCAACAACTGGTGAGAAGGTTTGCCTTTCTGGGCTGCGGACATGGCTAGGAGAAAAATCACTCGTCTACCTTGGGTGAGACCTTGGTGTGATCCCAAAACAAAAACAAAAACAAAAGTCAAACCACCCTTCTCTCTACCTAAAAATAGGTGCTGTGTCCCAGAGACTCCCCACATCTCTTCCCCATAACCCACTCTCCTCACCAGACAAGGCCCACCCTTCCTTCTCATTCTCATTGAAGAGCTAACACTAATTTTGGGACGGGGAGGGGGGAGGAGCGGGGAGAGACAGGGTGTCTCTATGTAGCCCTAGCTGTCCCGGAACTCCCTATGTAGAATATAGATCAGGCCAACCTTGAGTTCAGATCCTCCAGCCTCTACCCCCAGGGAGTGTTGGGACAAAGGGCCCGTGCCACCACACCTTTAATAATAAACAAAATGGGTTGGGGATTTAGCTCAGTGGTAGAGCACTTGCCTAGCAAGGGCAAGGCCCTGGGTTCGGTCCCCAGCTCTGGAAAATAAATAAATAAATAAATAAATAAATAAATAAATAAACAAACAAACAAACAAACAAACAAAACAGTCCAGTGCAGCTGCACCAGCTACCAAGGAAGACTCCTGCTTCTGCTGTTTGTATCTAAATTGTGCAGTAAACTCCTGCTGTTCAGAACCCCCAAACTACACTCTGTGGGGTGTGTGTGTGTGCACGGATGCCAAGTTCACATGTACCCACTCTGCTGTCACTCAGGAGGATGCTTTCCCCAGCACACACCCTGTTCTGGCAACATTTTAAGGCCTTTCACTTCCTCTTGGCCTTCTCCAACAGTGAACTGGTGGGGAGGAAGGGGGATTCACACATTCCCTGGAGAGGAAAAGCTGTGAACGCATTTCATGGAGCTCTGGGGTTTCAACCCCCTCCTCCCCACCCTGTAACTCTGAAGATGGCCCTGTGCCGGCTCTGGTGCTGTGTAGCTCGGGTTGGTCTCAATCTGTGCTGTTCCCCCCTCTCCCTGTCTCACTCAGCTTCCTCCTTAGCATTAGCCTACTGTGGGTTCTACACCTTTCCAAAGATACTTGACACTGAGTTAGAGTGTGAGTGTGAGTGTGTGTGTGTGTGTGTGTGTGTGTGTGTGTGTGTGTGTGTGTGTGTACGGTGGGTGGGGCCAGGTAGTGAGGTATGTGAGGTATGCTATGTGCAGATCAGATAGATCAGACGGTTCTCTCCTCCTACCAGGTTGGTTCCAGAGATCAGTCAAATCATGGGGCCCAACCCACTGGGCCATCTCACCCTTGAGATTTCCCACCTTAAAAAAGCTAAGTTTTGCGCAAGGCCCTGGGTTCGATCCCCAGCTCCGAGAAAAAAAAAAAAAAAAAAGAGCTAAGTTCTGCCCCTGACTTCTCGGTTTTTCAAACAGAAACCACATCTCAGCATCAGTTACAATGGAAATGCTATAAACAGAAACTACCTGCATCTAAAAACCCCTTAATAAAGAAATACAGTTAAAACAGAAAGCCAAGGTTACGTGAGCATCCTGCAGTGGAAGCCAAGAAACATGTTACCCTCCCTGCCTCCCAGCAACGCAGCAGAAAAGAGGCTGCTAGAACACTGTGGTGTGTACCTTTAACAGCACACAGCATGTGGGAGGCTAATGCAGGAGGACCGGGCCAGCCTGGGCTCAAGGAGACTCAACCCAGCCTCAAAAACAAAAGGAATGAGGAGGAGAGGAGAATTTAGGGGCCCAGGATGCAGTTCATCAGCAGAGCAGTCAGAGTTATCTACCTGCCCTTGTGAAGCAGCAGCAGACCCTGCTATTACTGAATCTGCCACCAAGAGCAAACCCGGAGTCAGTCAGGACTAACACACAACACGAGGCTGAGTGGCTGCAGTCGTATGCATAGTTAGCAACCTTGGCCATCACAGCTCCAGGAAGATGACTGTTTGGGGGACAAATTGTGGCCTCCCAACACTATTTATTCTGATTTCGGGGAGTATGAGAAACAGTTACATCCCAAGGTTGCCTACAGATAGGATTGCTGCTACAGGGAGATTACCAGGGTTCTTGTGGGAGGGAGCCACATTTTGTTATCTTTTGAGACAGGGTTTCTGTGTAGCCCTGACTGTCCTATCACTACGTAGACCTTAAACTCAGATCCGCCTGCCTCTGCCTCCTGGTTACTGGAATTAAAAATGTGGGCCACCACTCCTGGCTAGTTTTGGGTTTTCTTTGAGGAAGTTTCATGTAAGCCAGGCTGCTTGAGCTTACAGAATAGCCAACGTTGGCCTTGAACTCCTGCCTCGAGAGTACTGGAATTGTCGGCTCACCACCATGCCTGATTTACACTTCGTCCGTCACCCCCAGACCTACTGTCACTGAAAGTGCTTTAGACCATACCCAGAGTTCCAGTGGGGCATTCAGGACCATCCCCTAAGCACCCTGTCTCTGCCACCAGAAATGAACAGAGTACATTAGCAGTTTTAGTGGCTACCCAGGTAGAGGAGAAGTGCAGCTCTGGAATGAGTTAATTAACCCTTATTCTTAAGCCTTGCCTTTGCTACATCTAAAATGTGACTTGAAAGCTACTTAAGTCTTCACTTTGCACAGGTAAAGGTGGTTCCTCTGCCCAGGTGTTCTCGATCAAAGAGCGGAAGTACTTCCTCTCATAGCTTCCTCTCATAGCTCATTACACCGAGACAACAATCCTGACTCCATTAGGGAAAAAAAAAAAGGAAATGTAGCAATGCAGCTGGGGTGTGGGGAGGAGAATGTAGCATGTGGCTAGGGGGTAGGGGGCACGCACCATGCAGCTGGGAGGGGGGAAGTAGCATGCTGCTAGGAGTTCTTAAACATCTTATGCTATAATCACATAAAAAACTAAATTAAGCTGGGGAAAAAAAGGCATTAATTAAGCATTAACCTGGGACATAGTACAAGGAGCCACCCGTGTTAAACTGTTAGACTAGGAAATATTTAAGGTTTTTATTAGTCTCACTGTGTTTATAGGAAATTCTAATAAAGCAGAGAAATATTCAAGTAAACCCTGAGGAAAACAGACTTGTAGGTTTGAATGAACCACTTCAGCATGTTAATGAATGAAAAATATTTGTGTATTTGCTTATAAATAGGCTCAAAGCCTTAGAATAATAAGTCTGGGGCTCAGATTTCAGCAAGATCTGTGTTCTAAGACTTAGACGTATATAATCTATATACAATTCCGATAAATGGGCCATTGCAATTTACTCAAGCTCGGGCCCCAACATCCCATTAGAAATACTGAGTAGGAACAAGTTCAAAGTCTCTGTTGGTGACAGCAGAGATGGCTCAGTGGTTAGGAATCGTACTGTTCGTGCAGAGTACCCTGTTTGCCTCACAACCACATGTAGTGGCAGCCCCAAGGCTCTGGCAGCCCTGGGCATCTGAGCATCCTAGTCCATGTCAAACCCACACACAGACATAGAACCAAAAACTAAACCCAGCTCCATTTTTAAATGGTTGTGTCTGTATTTGTGTTAGATGATCCCATTTCTCCATGCTTTCTCTTTTTTTTTCTCTTATTTCTTTATAACTCTCCGAATCTTTTAGTGAAAGTTATTTAAAACTCAAGTGCACTGTCAGCAAAGGAGATGACAGGCAGTCAGACCCAGTCTCTCTCCCTAAGGAGGCCTTTCCTGACACAGGGACACACGGGTGGGACTTGGTCGACAGCGCTCCTTTGTTAGCCGTAGTCCCTAGTCACACTCTGAAAACAGCATAAGTACATAGAGAAGTTAACAAGCCTCTCCAGTCCCAAGTACTTGACCTGTCACCAAGATAGAAAGGCAGTCACGTGGGAGACCTCAGCACACTACCATGGCTATATTCCCAAACACGGTTATTTACCAGCCCTAATGTGTGATTTCACCTAAGATTTTAATACCACAATATTACAATTTTTTTCAACCATACACTTTGAGGTGAAATTTTCCTTTTTCTTTTTCTTTTTCTTTTTCTTTTTTTACTGCCTGGATCTGGATTTGTAGATCATGCTGGTCTTGAACTCAGAGATCTGCCTGCCTCTGCCTCCCAAGTGCTGGGATTAAAGGTGTGCACCACCACTCTCCCCCCCCCCCCAAAAAAAAGATAGGTGACCTGATTTGGCCTTGAGCATGGTTTGCTATTTCTGAATCTAAATACCAAAAGTACATCTCGGTCATTGAATAATTCTGCATTCCTCACATGAACACCAGCAGTAAATATCAGTCGGTAAACTCCCATTTCTATTCCACACCTCAATGTGTTCTAACATAAAAAATGACGAGACGGATTTAACTAGATATCCAGGGATAACACGGAAGTGGGGACTTCTACATTAATCAGCATTCTTCTTCTCGCCAACTACCTTTAAATGTGAGGGTGACCACAAAGGGAGGGGTCCGAGTGACAAAGGCAATGTCTGCAGGTCTTCTGTCTGTTTCTTTTGTTACTGTTGTCTTGACAGGCTCTCACTATGTAGCTTGGGCTGGCCTAGAACTCACAAAGGTCCACCCCGCCTCTGCCTCCCCTGCGCTGGTGTACAGGGGTGTGCCACCATGCTAGGCCAGCTCTGAAGTTCTTATAGGCTGAAGCAGCAGACAGGCCTGCAGCCACTAACCCTGTGAACACAGCAGCAGAAGGCCCTGCTATCAGGGAGCCCTTCTGAGTGAACAAAAGCAACCAGAGGGATGTGGGGGACGGAGATGAGGAGGCCTCCTCTAAGCTCTTTCCCCTGAGGGAGTTCCTTCACCAACATACATCCCAGCAAAGACAAGCTAAAACCAGCCAATAAGAAGACTCACCTTCTTATGGTGAAAAGGTACAAGTCAGGGGTCTGAGTTCCATCCCTAGGAACCACAGAAGGCTGGATGAGAAGCTAACTCTGTGGAAGTCTGCTGTATACACAGACACAGACACACACACACACACAGACACACACACACAGACATACACACATACACAAACACAGACACACACACACAGACACACAAACACACACAGACACATACACACAGACACACACACAGACACACACACAGACATACACACAGACACAAACACACACAAACACACACACAGACACACACACAGACACACACACAGACATACACAGACACAGACACACACACACACAAACACACAGACACACACACAGACACACACACAGACATACACACATACACAAACACAGACACACACACACAGACACACAAACACACACACAGATACATACACACAAACATACACACAGACACACACAAACACACACACACAGACACACACACAGACATACACACAGACACACACAGACACAAACACAGACACACACACACACAGACACACAAACACACACACACAGACACACACACAAACACACACACATACATAAACACAGACACACACACACAGACACACAAACACACACACAGACACATACACACAAACATACACACAGACACACACACACACACAAACACACACACAGACACACACACAGACATACACACAGACATACACACATACACAAACACAGACACACACACACAGACACACAAACACACACAGACACACACACACACAGACACACACACACAGACACACATACACAAACACAGACACACACACACACAGACACACAAACACACACACAGACACACACACACAAACACACACACAGACACACACACAGACACACACACAGACACACACACAGACATACACACATACACAAACACAGACACACACACACACACAGACACACAAACACACACACAGACACATACACACAAACATACACACAGACACACACAGACACATACACACAAACACCACACACACAAACACACACACTATGGTATGTGTGCCTCTTCCCCACAATAATGATAATAGTGATTTTTTTTTAAAAGCATTTTAAGTGTCTGGGTATGGTGGCACACCCAGGCAGAGGCCAAGTAGGGCTACACATCTAGTTCAGATGAACACAGTGAGACCCTGTCTCAAAAAAATAGGTGACCTTTTCCCAACCTTTGTTGGGAAAGACAGACAGCAAACACAGCCACTGGTTTGGTATTTTCAAGAAATATTTCCAGTTTAGTCTGGATTTATTATATGTTCAGAAGCCAACTTTTTTTCTGTGTGTTTAAAAAAAAAAAAAAAAACCGCAACCCTTATATTTAACTCCTGGAGTAGAACTATCATAAGAGGACCCATTGCGAAGAATTTCTAAGTTCTTGAAGCAGTTCCAATATAAAGCAAAACTGTGTTTTCCTCTAAGTTTAAACAATTAGGAAGCCGGTGACAGAACTGGAGTATGGGACTAGCCTACACGTGTGCGTGAGGGTGACCAGGCACGAGTCCCATGAAGACCGCCCCACCCAATTTGTATGCGCTATCTAACCACCATGTTAAGAAAACACAGGGGTTGGGGATTTAGCTCAGTGGGTTGGGGATTTAGCTCAGTGGTAGAGTGCTTGCCTTGGAAGCGCAAGGCCCTGGGTTCGGTCCCCAGCTCCGGAAAAAAAAAAAAAAAAAAAGAAAAAAGAAAACACAGAAAGTCAAAAACAAGCTTAACTATTTTGGGGGAAAGTGAAACATCCGGTTCAAGAAATTAAAACCTCACGGTGAACTGACCCAAGAATTTTTGCCCAGTGAAACCATCTTCAGCCAGACCTGAGCTTCAGCTGTATTCTCGAGACTTACTTTGTGTCTGTGACAACACAATCCCCACTTTGGACTGACTCCACAAGATCCTTAAAAGGCCAGACACTAACCAGACTCAGGAGTCATCCCACTGTCTCAAGACCTTAAACTGAGGGATTTTATAATACCCCGGACCGTTCCCCAGACTATACACCGCCAGTCTCCTCCCTAACGTCACACTCTACAGCATGGCCTACCCTGGAGAACTTTTCTGATCCAAGACTCTCTGAAAAGAAAACATTTACTCTGAATGAGAGACTGTGAGAGCCACAGAAACAAGAAGGACCAAACAATTGAGTGTCTGTGGCTGGGGCTGGGGGGTGGGGGGCCTAGGCCAATCCGGGCCTCTATTCATTTAGTGAAGAATCTGGCGGATGGATTAGCCTAGCAGTCTGACAGAATGTTGAGGGAAGGAAGCTGAGGGTGACTCAAAGAGGCTTTCTTTTTTTTTTGGTTCTTTTTTTCCGGAGCTGGGGACCAACCCAGGGCCTTGCGCTTCCTAGGTAAGCGCTCTACCACTGAGCTAAATCCCCAGCCCTACAAAGAGGCTTTCAAACAGCTACATAACATAAGTCTTACGGGCTTTATTTAAACTTGAGGAGAAGGACCACAAAATAGTCCTTTCCCACATCGAGACCTCCCTCCCAATTTGCCCCTGTGGAGAGAAGAAAGGAAATCTATGGGGACGGACAGCACCTTCACTACAGGAAACGCCACTGCTCAACTTGGCCATGCACCCCTCTGCAATGGGTCAGTCGGTGTGGACAGACAGCCCTTAACCCAGAAGCAGAGCCAGCCCAGAGCAGTGAAGGCGGTGCTCCATTCTCAGCGGGATACATGGCATGGAGATCTCCATTTCTAGGAGGAAAAACAAACTGCAGAAAACCTGATGGTTTCCCAGTGAATTCAACTCCTCCGTGACTCAACCCGCCCAGGCAAAGAACCAAGCTAAGCTATAGTAAGAAGTTCTGTAAGTTCAAAGTTTGGTCTACACTGCAGGTCCCAGGGTAGCCAGGGTGAAAGTCCTGTCTCGATGATGATGATGATGATGATGATGATGGTGGTGGTGGTGATGATGGTGGTGGTGGTGGTGGTGGTGGTAGTGGTGATGATGGTGATGATGATTATGTAAGTCAAATCCTTATGAGAATGAGTTGAACTGTGTCTCCCAAGAAGATATGTCCAAAGTCATGATTTATCAGAAATGGGCACTTACTCGAAACAGTGTCTTTGGAGGTTGTAATGCAGTTAAAATGGGGTCATACTAGAATAGAGCATTAAACTGAATGACTGGAATCCCCACAGCATGGCCATATGAAGACAGACTTACAAGGAGAACCCACCATGTCTTAAGGCCCAGGGACGGGACGTTAGGCTGCTGCAAGCCAAACACCAAAGACTGTTGATGACCAGTCCAAGTTAGAACAGACAAGAAGCAAGTCTTTCCTGAGCCTTCATACGGAACATGACTTTGCCCACACTTCAGATTTCCCACCCCCGAACTGTGAGTAAGAATGGACCCCTTGTTCTGAGCCACTCGGTTATGGCGTTTTGTTCAGATGCTCTCCAGCTCGCTCAGAAAATCAGATCGTCATCATGGCATCACGTGGCCCTTCCTCTCCCCTTGCTGACATCAGCTCCCATTTCTACCCGCAGCCTAGTTATCCCTCTTGGGCACACTGGCCTCTGCCTGCTCCTCCAGAACCACACCCCAGGGCCTCACCACTTACAGGATGCTTCTTTGCAAGCACTGTTCCCTTTGCTGAAAGGATTCTCCTCCCAATAATACACACACGTTTTGTCTCCTCACTTCTCCCCTTCTAGGACTCTGTTCAAGTCAGCTCCTCTAACTTCCAGCCTTTACCAGTCAGGCCCACAGGCCCATACCTCCTCCTACCCCCGCCCATCCTTCTCTACAGTACTTAATAGAACCAGACAGGTATTTTGCTTTTAACCCGTAAAGGTTCCATTCTGTAGTGGTTTTTTATGTTTGGCTCAGGGAATGGCACTATTAGGAGGTGTGGCCTTGTTGGAGGGAGTGTGTCACTGTTGGGGTGGGATCTGAGACCTTCCTACTAGTTACTTGGGGGCTGGTCTTTTCCTAGCAGCCTTCAGATGAAAACCCAGCCCTCTCAGCTCCGCCAGTGCCATGCCTGCCTGGAAGCTACCATGCCATGTCCTCTGCCTTGATGATAATGGACTGAACCTCTGAGCCTGTAAGCCAGCCCCAATTAAATGTCCTTAAAAGAGTTGCCTTTGTCATGTGTCTCTTCCCAGCAACGGAACCCTGACTAAGATAGCTTCCCTCCAAGGCCAGCCTGGGCTATCTGAAATCCTGCCTTTAGAGAAAAAAAAAAAAAAAAAGATTTCCATTAATGTAGTGGGCCAGAGGCATTGAGAACTAAAGGGCAGGTACTAGTTTGGACTGAGGGGTAGGGGTGGGGGTAGGGAAGGACAGTATGTGTGACGGATTTTCTTGGTTAGACTGAAGGGCTCCCCACTGGTCCTCTGCGGGAGAAAGGCAAGCAATTTTGAAACTGCCTAAGATTCCTAACTCAAAAATCAACTCTTACCTATAATTTTGTGTCTAGCCACACCCTTGTAGAAAAGTAGTCTCTGAAATCTTTGAGGCCAAATCTAAAACATAACCAGCCCAGTCGCTGCTACATTTTTACTTATTCAGGGTCTAGAAGGAAGTCTTAACAGGAGTGGTTGAAAATATGATTAATCTCATACTCCAAAAGCACGATCTCTAGTCAGAGAATAAAGCAAGCTTTGGATCATCAAACGATCAAAAGGTTTATTTTACAAAAACAAAAAGCAAAATGCCTTCCAAATCAGCAAGAACTTTAGGGCAACCTCTTCTGGAGCAAGGACCCAGTCCATCCTGTCTGAAGTGGTCCTCACTGCACACACATAACACCCCTTTTTTTGTGTCCTTTTTTCCCCCTTTCCTTAAGTTAAAACCGAAGAGGTAGAAAATTCAAGTTTTGTTACCTTGGGGTTTGGCCTCGGGTTCTGACAATCCTAGTGATGAATCACAAGACTCCTTGAGAGACGATCTGATTGGAGTTTCAGCTTCAGGAGTCTCAAAATTACCTTCAGAATCCGAGCTGCCAGGGGGGAAAAACGAGGCATTACCACAGTCAACGGTATTTCCAACTGCCTTTAAAATGTACTCAGCCACAAAAGTGCAAGTACAGCGCCTCTAACTTTACAACCAACCAATCCTCAACCCAGCCTGAGAACGGCTGCATCATTTTCAGCGATGCCCAGCATCCTAGTTCCCCGAAATCTCTTTCGTCCTCTGGAGCTTCTCACCACGACCACTTGTTTTTTTAAGGTCATCTCTGCCTTTTATAACCAGAAAAGAAAAGAAAAGGAAAAAAAACTTCCCAATCAACTCCTTTCCTCACCATACCCTTTTCCAGGGGCGTAAAATATCGCCCCACCCCCAAACTAAGCCAGTTCTAGCTATGCTGTTTTCCCTTGGTAGGCCTCTACCTGTCTCAAAGTCACTGGAGGCTGAAAATGCCGTCACCTGCCTTCCACAATCACACGTGTGACAGCTCAGCAGAGACCACCATTTCTCACCAGCTGCCAGGGGCCTGTCATCACGCGATCCTCTTTTACCAACGCTGCATTTTAGGACACTGCGGGGCCAAGGAGGGCGGAGGAGCGATTTCTTGCCCACAAGGGTAAAAGCTCCAAATCCCACTTGGCCTTATCAACTGACACTAACCGGTGTGGCTGCGTCGGAACCGGGGTGTCGACGCTTAGAGAAAGCGACCCAGGCAAACCAGGATGCGGAGACTGCGGATTCGGGGCTGGGTACAGAAAGCTCACAGCGAAGACAGGGGACGAAAAGCACACGGGCAGACAGAACATCCCGAACTTTCGGGTACACAGCGGGGACCCGGCTGCGGGCAGGACGCAGCAGAGCCCGGAGCACGGTTGCGCGCACACAGCATGACCGCGGTGGGAGGATGGCGCGCGGCTGCATCTCGGCTGGGATGCGGTGTACTTGCCTGAAACTCAGGGATTTGGTCTCGGCTTGCGAGTCCTCTTCCTCCTCGGGGTCGCCTTCGGGACCTCCAGCTTCGTCCTCTCCCGCGCCCGAACCGCGCACCGCGGACCACGTCCACTTGGCCCACTGCACGGGCGACAGGATCTGCCAGGGACTGAACGCCATGAGCGCGGCTACCGCCCCTGCGGTGGGGAAACGGCGGCCTCTTCCTTCAAAATGGAGGGGCCTTGACAGGCGCCGGCAACGTCGCCGGCGACCCGCGGATGTGGCTCAACGAGCGCCGTCGGGCCGGGCGCAGCGCTTCCTCCCACGGCCCCGCAGCGCCGCTCGCCCCCGCTCCTCGGGGCCGCCGCGCCGAAGCTCGCCCCCGCGCGCGCCCGCCCGCCTGCCTGTCCCCCAGTCCTGCTCTGAGACGACAGGCTCTGGGGTCCGCTCCCGCCTGGAGCAGCCTCGGCCGCTGCGGAGCCGCGCCCCTGGAGCCGCCCCCTCGGACCGAACTACTGGCGCGGCGCGCGGGGGCGGCCGCTTGGAAGCGCGCTCCCCCTGCCGCGCTGGTCGCGCCCGGCCTTGGGCAGGGGCTGCTCGACCGCGCTCGCCCTCCCGGCGGGACCCGCGCCTGCAGCGCGCAGCGCGTTGCCGACATCCATTTCCGAGCGTGTGCGCGCCGCGGCGCCGTTCCTCTTCCCCTTTTATCTGAGCTTCCTGCCGCTAGGACTTAATGGCGTGACTGACACTGCACCGCACCGGAGTTAAGACCCCTATTTAATTAAAAAAACAAACAAACAAACAAAAAAAAAAAAACACTCGGACTCTCTGAAGAGTGTTGTACCCGCTCCTTGACACTGGTCATCTCCATCCTTGTTACTCCCAGGATTTGGAAAGCTCCCGGGCAAGACAAGAATTGAAGATGCTTGCTGGTACCAAACCACACTCATGGAGGCCTCCAGAGAGGCATGACCTGGGATAGATGCAAAATTGCCCCCTGACAAGACAGCCTGAGCGATTTCCCGTTGTCCTTTCTTTTCATAACTTTAAGCTTTTTTTTTTTTTTCTGATAATTCTTGGGTCCTTGGTTTGCAGTACAGAGGTCTTCAGTACAGAACCAGCAGGTCTGGTGACAGCAGTCTTCTGAGTTAAGGCGTTTATCTTTGAAAAGAAGAATTTTTCCCTTTATCTTTGAGGAATTCCACTAAGAGACTGCCCCAGGCCCTCTCTCCCAGTGAATCCATTTTCTCCAAAGCCAAGTCTGAGACTATTAGTTCATCCGAGTGTTTCCCGTAGGACTGACATTTCTCAGAGTCTCGGAGAAATTTATGATGTGGCTACAGTTCCCACAGAGAGTGTGTGTGCCTCCAAAATTCAGGACAAGGTCAGGCTAAAATTTGCAGGACGCTGCTGATCTCCCCTGAAAGGAGTTGGCACTACGTGGACTGCAGACAAATCGCAAATGTCTTATACACTCCATAACAAAGATGAGCAAACATGTAAGATAAGGCTTGGCAGGTATCCTACCATAGTAATAATAATAATAATAATAATAATAATAATAATAGCAGGAGGATGCTTTAGAATCCACTACTGCTTCTTGCCTGAGATACACATTGACTGTCAAAGAGTGTCGAAAGACTTTTTTTTCTTTTTTTCAGAGCTGGGGACCCACAAGGCAAGCGCTCTACCACTGAGCTAAATCCCCAACCCCGACTTTTTTTACAATGTGAGCAGAAGACATTTTGTTTTAGGTCTACACCAAATATGCCAACACTACCCAGCTGTCGCCGTCTTGGGTTTATGATCAAGTAAATCTTCAGACTAGAAATCCCTTAGATTCCTGGATTTGACACGTGTATCTGTAGCTTAAAAATAGTACACATGTAAGTCGATACCTGGTCTTGATCATTCTTCCTCTTCGAGAGTGCTACCCTCTCCTCTTTTCCCTCCTCCCCCATCCTTGCATAGTTCCTGCACTCCCTAACTGGTTAGACTTAGTGTCTGTCTGCCCCTCAGGGCTGTCTGTCCCTCAGGGCTTTCTCCGTCTGGTTAATCCTGCTTCCCTAGTCACCATCAGCAGAGTTCCAAATATAAAATTTGTATGCCCAAGAACACCTAAGAGATGGTAAAAACACAAATTCACACTGGGGATGTACCTCAGAGGGAGCAGCTCCTTCGCAGGCCTCTGGGCCCTAAATTCCATTCCTAGCCCGGAAGGGGAGGAAGGGGAGGAAGGGGACAGTCGTGTCTAGACAGTCTAATAACGGCCTTGAGGGATGGTCAAAGGGTAAACTTGGCAAACAATTATTTAGCTTAGGTCGAACCACTGCTCCTAATTCCAGAACTCTCTTTCTTTGCCTGCAGAGTCTTCTGAAACACCCCTCTTCTCTCATCTGAACCTCAAGCTTCCTGTAAGACCCTGACCTTGGCTGGCCAAACTTCTCTTAGCTCTCAGCTCCGTGACTAGTGCAGGGAACCTACTCGTCTCTCTACACTTTCTACCCCCTTTACACATGAATTTATACAGGCCACACTGTCACACTTAGTTCTAAAACATGAAAAGGTGCATTCTTAGTAGCAACACCAAGACAACAGGCCAAGACTGTCTCTGGTATAAGGTCATGCTACCCTCAGCACAGCACGGGTAACATGCTTATCTACATGTATGCATTCTACTTTTGGATCGTAAGATTCCAAAGGTCAGAGACCACGTCACATTTATAATTTTTTTTGCTTCTGCAGAGACTTTGGGCAAGAGTACACACTTAATAGACGTTCGATAAATTATAAAAATGAACATACCAGTTTCCATTGGTCTTTCCAAGTTTGGCTACGCTCCTGGGGAAGCCTTGTCTTGACTGAGCTAAAAAACAGAACCAGCTCCAGGGTGGCCTGGAGTGATAAATCCTGATTCCCTGCAGCAGCAGCTTAAGACAAGAGAAACAGATGCCCCAGTTTCTAAAACACCTATCTTGTTCGAGTCTTGGGTTTAGAGTAAACAGCAACAAAGTATCTCATTCCGCAGCCTTCGCTGACGAATGCTCCAGAAATCCGGTAAGTCTCCCATGTCCGTTTCCATACCCTTCTGGAAACGGCAGACCATGACATGACAATGCTGCCATCTGTCCTCTCCTCGGCTTCACTTAGCAGAACGCAAATACTTAGCTAAGTAGCCAACGGAATTCTAGTTGTTTTGGAAAGGACCTGAAGCTGAGAAACCGCCTTTCTTCGTTTCTACTACTTCATGCCCTTCCCAGAGGTTATGGATTAATAGAACATGAGAATCTAAAATATAACTCCCTGTAGATGTGGCTTTGTGTGTATAACAGGAACTTAGCATGAGTGGGGATCTGAGTTCGATTCCCACTAACAAAACTAAGAAACTCGATTGAAGCATTCTACAGATGGTGGCCAGGCCAAATGTGGATTTTGCCGTGGAGCAAAGCTACAGAAGTGTCTGCAAAATGGGTCTCTTTGGCAAAGGTTAAATAATGGAGTAAGGGGCTGGAGAGATGACCCAGTGGTTGAAAGCACTGACTGATGGGGCACAGGACCCAGTCTGAGTTCCTACCACCTACAAGGCAATTTACAGCCATTCCAAACTCTAGCTTTAGGCCTCTACCGGCCGACAAGGGTACCAAGCGTGCACTCGTGGTATACATACATAGGGGCAGACAAAGCAGACATACACCGAAATAAATAAACTTACAATTAAATAAAGTCTAATTGCCTAAGACTGCTGGTCCTAATTCTCTTAGGCTCCATTAAGCCTCAGCATGCCTCAACCTGGAGCTTCTGTCTTTGTTCTAGAGTCTAGATTTAGCGGGAATCCTGCAGGTTCAGTTTAGTGAGAGTCTCCACCCTCATTCTCTCACACTGGCCTGCCTTCAGCAAGAATCTTGTCAAGTAGGTTTAGCCGGAATCATCCTGTGCCCCCAGAACTTCCTCTTAGCAATTTTTCATTTGCAGATAAGCACAACCCCCTCGATGCAGATCCCTGCTTATAAATACTTAACTTGTCCTTGTATTTGGAGTTAAACCAGATCTCTCTCCACTTTTACAAAACCCTAGCAGAGTTGTGCCCCCCACACACACACCCACACCCCCAGACAGGGTTTCTTTGTATAATAGCCCTGGCTATCCTGGCATTCACTCTGTAGACCAGGCTGGCCTTGAACTCAAAGAGATCTCCTGCCTCTGCTGGCATGAGGCACCATGCCCGCCTCAGAGTCTGCCCATCTTAAGTGAAGTCTTCTTATTTAATAAAAGTCCTGGCAGCTCTTCCTTTAACAAGCAAACTGTTACTTAGCCGCTATGAGACTGTCTATGAGGACAAAGTCAGAGAAGACAGGCAGGTAAAGTGGCAGCCTCACTGTGATCAATCTTTCCACATACATAGACCTGCGCAGAACTTGCTCCTGGACCAAGGGGAGCAAACAAAAATGTCTACCCTCTATCAAAGGGCAAAGCTGGGAGCTCCAGCAGGCCCTGTTACCCGCCTTCCATGCAACGCCCAAATCCTGGATCTTTATAAGAAATCTCTCGATATCGAGGCCGTTCTCCCTAGGGAGAACCGTTGAAATCCAGTGCAGCTGAAGGACCAATCAACCCAAATAGGCCAAGAAGAGAACTCACACTTTGAAGCAAGGAAGTTGTGACTCCACTCAGAAAGGCCATAGATCATTCTGGCTTCTTGGAGGCTTGGATTAAAGGGAGTCAAGATTGGGAGACCCAAGAAAGTGTATATTCTCTGCCCCAAAGCCGCCTAGGGAAGATAATAGCTTCTCTCACAGAGGCAAGATTCAAACCAGTGGTCACTTTGTTCTCCCCACCCACCACTTGTTCAGGAAGTTATCAGAGTGTCGATAACCCCAGCGTTCCGTGAACACGATTGCAGGGGAAGGAACAGAAAGTCCCGGCTGCTTTTAGAACAACAGCAACAGGCAAAAAAAAAAAAAAAAAAAAAAAGCTTTTTGGACACAGGAAGGCATTTGCTTGAGATGACAGGAATGGGCGAGAGGCAAGGAGGGAGGGCAGCACAGGTGGATCCCCAGAGCTCACTGAGCAACCAACTCCGCTTAGCTAAGTCAATGAGATCCAGGTGCACTCAGAGACCCTGTCTCGAAAAGGAAAAGAAAGCCTGATTGAGGGAGAGCTGGGCCTCTGGCCATCACACGGATGTGCAAGCATGCGCAAGTGCGTCTACACGCATCTGCACACACCCACAGGAACATATACCGGAGAGAAAGAGCTTATGATGTGTGTCTCAGTGAGGGCCACTATGGCTGGGATGAAACACCGTGACCAAAACAACCCGGGGAGGAAAGGGTTTATTTAGCTCACACTTCCACATCACTGTTCATCATCAAAGGAAGTCAGGACAGAAACTGAGCCAGGGAAGGGACCTGGAGGCTGGGGGGGTGGGGGTGCTGTTTACTGGCTTCCTCAGCCTCCTTTCTTACAGAACCGAAGACCACCAGCCCGGGGATGGCGCCACCCATAATGCACCAGGCCCTCCCCCACCAATCACTAATTAAGAAAATGCCCTACAGGCTGGGCCTACAGCCAGATCTTCTGAAGGCATGTTCTGAATGAAGGTACGTCCTCTCCGATGAGTCTACCTTGTGTCAAGTGGACAGAAAACTAGCCAGTGCAAGACATTTACGCCGAAATAAGCATATCTTAATCTTTTGCATCAGTAGAAATCTCTGGAAAGGCGCCTCTAAGATGTAAGAATTATTATAGGACCAAGACATTACAACATAGAAAAGGATGGTTACTTAATAGAAGCATGGGGGATGCTTCTGAGCCAAGGAAAAGATCGCATAAACTCTTTGATATCGGAGTATATCAAAATATCAAAGGAAATTCCAGATGGATCCGATGGCTAAATAATAAAAAACCAAGCCATGGGGAGAGAGCAGTCTAGAAGCAACAGAATCTGTCAGCGCTCCGTAGGAAGGATGCCAGTCCAAGTTGGGAGTAATTACTGAAACCACAGACAAAATCAAAGCCCAGATTCATTGGGCTGCATATGCAAAGTGTGGCTTGTAAATGTGTGTCTTCGAATCAAGAGGCAAACAACAGGCTGGGCGACACCAAGGCCACTTGTGAAAACCCATGAGTTCTCACACATCTCAACAGGGAACCTAACGGTCCCAACAGTCGGAACAACCGTAACTGCTTCCTATGGGTCACACAACTGCCGAGCACTTGACCTGAACTATCAGATTGGATCCTGTCCTCTCAACACACTAAGGGGCAAACCTTATCACAGATCTTCTTGGTTGGCTGGTTGGCTGGTTGGTAAGTAGGTTAGTTGGTTGGTTGGCTGGCTGGTTGATTGATTGGTTGGTTGGTTGGTTGGCTGGCTGGCTGGTTGGTTGGTTGGTTGGCTGGTTGGTTGGCTGGCTGGCTGGATGGTTGGTTGGTTGGTTGGTTGGTTGGTTGATTGGTTGGTTGGTTGATTGGTTGGTTGGTTGTTAGCTTGGTTCATTGGTTGGTTGGTTGGTTGGTTGTTTGGTTGGTTGATTGATTGGTTGGTTGGTTGGTTGGTTGGTTGATTGGTTGGTTGGTTGGTTGATTGATTGGTTGGTTGGTTGGTTGATTGGTTGTGTAGTGCTAGAGAGTGAATTTAACCCAGGACCTTATGATTGGGGAACTTTCATATTCTACATTAAAGACACAGTTGTTTGTACTCCATATTGGCCAAAGGAATCAGAATGTATATGTGTAAAAGTATCCTTTATTCTCCTGTTTTAATTGTTGTCTCGAAGGCTCACTGCCTCAGTCTGCTAACCTAGACCTAGTCCTGGAAGCTTCCAGCCACCGTACAGTCTTCTCTAGGCCTAGAATGTTTTCGGCCTCTGAAACTTACTGCTGAACGAGCTCACACCTTTTTAGCTCTTTCTGAATTCTTGTCGGCTGGGTCAACTCAACTGTTCAGGCTCAAAACTCTTCTCCATGCTGACTGACTCAGTCTGGCTTCTCACTCAGCCTCAGGCTCTTTGCTCTGCTTGGCCTCAAACTAACTCTGTTCTAGTCTTCTGGCCCCTTCTCATTCTCTGTCTTTACCTGTGTCTAACTGTTCTCCACAACATGTCTATGTAAAACTCTCCCAGTAAAATGTCTCTCCTCTCTCTGCCTCTGTCTCCCTCATCCAGAGAGAGGGAGCAAGGGACGAGTAGAAAAGACAACAGTAAGACCAAAAGTCCTTGAGAACTGGACCAGAGGATTGAGCCTAAACTCCTGAATGATTCCCTTTGTCCTGCCCACTTCTCCCTGAATAATCTGCTGCCTGGAGACTAGAGGAAAACAGACCTTTAGGATGTCAATCCACTGTCCTCTTGGATGAGAGTTCACCGAATAAAGGATGACAGGTTTAAAAAAATAAAACAAGTCTGGGGTCGTAGATGGCTCGCTGATTAAGAGCACTTGTTCTTAGAGGTTCTGTAAGAGGGCCCCAGCACCCACATGGCAGCTTACAACCATCTGCAACTCCAGTTCCTAGAGGATCTGGCACATTTTTCTGGCCCTCACAGGCACCAGGCACACACACATACAGTGCACACACACAGTGCACATACATATATGCAAGCAAATCAGTCATACGCATTAAATAAAGCAAATCTTTGAAAAGTTGATTCCCATCTCTGCGAGTGAAAGGGAGCTATATGCTCTGGTATTTCATTTATACTTAGGCATTATTATGGATTTTTTTTTTTTTTGTAGAGAAGGTAAAGAACCGAGAGAAAAGTTAAATTGGCTACCCTTTCAACCTCCAGAGCAGGGACTTCAAAAGAACCTGACGTTAAATATATATTTGCGTCCGTTTTTCTTCTCCTCCTCATCTTGAGCATGCGGCCCAGCTCAATCCAAGAATAGTGTGTCAGACTGATTAAACTTTAATTTGGGGCCGAGGCATGGTGGTTTCATATAACTGTAAAGTATATGTGTGTGTAAGACCCATATGCTGAAGTCTTCCCTTTTGTCTTTACAATTGAACTTGTACGTGGGTGTTTACAGTTGGCAGAAAGGGATGGAGTTGGGGGCTTGTGTTTCGCGGTGAGTGGAGGAGATGTCTTTTGACAGTTTTATCGAGTTTCCAGCAGCTAACATTTTTCATTTCCTCTGAGAAAAAGGAGGAGGTCAGCATGATCCTCCCTCCCTCGATAAATCTATATTTTCACTTACTGACTTGAAGCCAGCTGGCCCACTCAGGAGCCACAGTATCTCCTTTTTTTTTTTTTTAACCAGACAAGTTGAAGCTGAAGTTTCTCAAACTCCAGGCCCCTTGATGTGTACACAGTGGTCAAAAACATATATACATTGCAGGAAATTCGATCACACTGTGAACCCCGAGATTGTGTTATTTAGTGAAGAGAAAAAAAAAAAACTTTCTAGTTGTATGGCTCAGTGTTGGCACACACCTCTGGCTGGAACACAGACACGCCCTAAAGTTCACATCTTTAGTGCCGAGCAATGAAGGTAAAGTTAAGCAGCCATGTTTGAAAGTGATGTCGAATTGAGTGGCAGACAAAGTGACCTATCAGAGAAAGATTTGACAGAATAGGATATGCGTAACCCTCTCTGTCTTCTGTAAATGGTGAACAGACCTCTGTTGTGTGGGTGAAGATTGCACGTGGGAGAGAGAGAAGGTCACTCACCAGACAGGTGGAGAGAGCAACCAGGCCAACTCCCTGAAGCAGAACAGCCTACAGCCCATGGGGATTGCTCTCTCTGACAGACACCTCTGGATCCCCTCCAGAGGCGGGGCACACCCCCCTCGGAGGCACACCAGTGTCTAAGCTCCCATATCAAGTCCTCAGTCATGGGACACATCTACTACCTGGACCCTGATCATCCCCCAGACAAGACAGAGAGAATGCTCTGCATTAGAGGAGAATTCCTGAAGGGAAGCTTGCTCGACTGGTTGAAAAGAGGTTGTGTCTACAGGGACTGGTGGGCTGATCGGAACTTCAACACCATGAAGAGACTGGAATGTCCCAAGTCCGGGGACTAATTTGTCTTATCTTGGGTTAAATTCCTTGCCCTCCTCTCTCTCAGAACTAACGTCTTGTGACAAATAGATTAAAAAGCCTCTTTGGAATCTATTAACTTAGCAGACCAGTTGCCTCCATGGACGCAAAAGCTAAGAAGGTCATCTGACAGCATCTGCCCCCCGCCCCATCTCGATGTACTCTCCTCCATGATATATCCGCCAGTGTGTTTTAAATGTGCTTGGGCTTATTACTCTCTTAGTTCTGTAAAACTGTAAGATTTCGTGGAACCGTTTCCACATGGGAAGACAGAATTTAGGGTAACCGAAGTCTGTGTCCCCTGGCCATGGTCACTCCCAAATGTTCCAGAATAAACCATGCGTTGTACTCCTTGGAGGTGAGAGCTGTTTGTCAGCTGAAAATGGCCGCAGTGAGGACTGCTTCGGGGGTGCCAGGTATGGATCCGAAGGGCGAGGAGTCAATATTTAGATTCCACTTAAGGCCAAGACTTACAGATAGAATTGATTTGGATCCTGATTAGTCATTGTTAATGTCTTTGGGGAGACGCCCTTGAAACAATACGACTCTGTAAGTCTGGAAAATACTAAATAATAAATCGGAGCATCTGTTAGACTCCACAGATAAAAGAATAACCCACATTCTATAATTCGATTGTTCGGTTTTGACACCGGCTAATGTTACTGAGCATCCCCAGCCCTCGGCGTTGAAAACATTTTGTTCTCTTTTGTGGTGCCAAGGACTGAACAGTAGAGCATGCCGGCAGGCAAGCGCTCTAACCTCCATCCAAGTCCCCGCGTCGAAAGCATTTTTTTTTAAAGATTTATTTTATTTATTATATATAAGTACACTGTAGCTGTCTTCAGATACACCAGAAGAGGGCATCGGATCTCTTTACAGATGGTTGTGAGCCACCATGTGGTTGCTGGGAATTGAACTCATGACCTCTGGAAGAACAGTCGGGTGTTCTTAACCACTGAGCCATCTCTCCAGCCCGAAAGCATTTTTTAAAGACAGTTTTCTTTGCTGTTTTGTTTTGCTTTTCAAGGCAGGGTTTCTCTGGGTAGCTCTGGCTGATCCTAGAACTCACTTTGTAGACCAGGCTGGCCTCCAATTTAAAGATTTCCCGAGCCCTGAGATTTCCAGCCACCACACCAGCCTAGAAACAACCTTCTTAGGAGCTTAAAGTGAGTTGATTTTTTTTTTCTTTTTGCTGTATTATCTTATGAAATGCCATAAATAACCTTATCCCCACTGGCTACTCCTACATCTCATCATTTACGGTCTAATAACACGGTGGGCATTTTTTTATGTCCTTTGACCACAGCCTAGAGAGCCACCAAGTAGAATGTTTTTGGGTTTGCCTTTTGTTCTAGAGACAGAACTGAGTTTTTCTTGCTCTGCCACTGAACGCATCCCCTGCATCCCCCTCCAGAATTGCTTGTATCTATACTATGCGCTGAATGTTCACATATCCCAGGAGGCAGACGTTGGTACTTAGGTTAGGAAACTCAGCGGGGGATGGGTATCCTGTAGGAGAGACCCTAGAGCCCTCCCCTACTCTGCCTTGTGAGCACACAGGAAGGAGATGGCTCTCTGAACCAGAAGAGGGGCTAGTCAACCCCCAGTCTGTTAGCACACTGACCTCAGACTAAACCCCTCAGAGCCTGGGGAGTGTGCTTTCTGCTGTTTAGAAACGCCTGGTTCATGAGAGGGTTGAGGCGGCTCAAACAGGTTAACATCACCCCTGATTCCTAAACTAAGCATGTACCCCAGCTCTCACAGGACCGCCCAGATTTTTACCTGAAAGGAACATTCGCCGAAGATCTCTGTGCTCAGTGGCCTCAAATTCACCCAGAGACATTAAAGAATCATAGAGAGTTACTAAAGCTTGCACAGCTCCGAGGTCACACCTCTCGGGGAAGCCGTGAATAGATGCTGGCAGAACTTTTTTCCCCACCTAAGGGCACTTAGTATATGTAACAGAGAATCGACCCCACCCCCACCCCCATTTGCCTCTCACCCTAAAAAGCAAGTTGAATCATTTTACAGGGCAAAGAATTCTTTTCTTCAGGGTTTCTCTGTGTTGTACTGGCTGTCCCAGAATTCCATCTGTAGACCAGGCTGGCCTGTAACTTCCTCTACTTTCCGAGTGCTGGAATCAAAGGCACGTGCCACCATAGCTACCTCAGGCCAGCAAAAACTCTTTTCTATACAGATAATGTTCTTTGTTCCCTGCTCCCTTCCCCAGTGCTGACGAGCAAACACAGGACCTTGTGCATACTAGGCAAGCGCTCTTAGCCATTTTCTCAGCCTTTTGGTGTCTGAGACTAATGTAGCTCAGGCTAGCCTCAAACTCACCATCTTCCTGCCGCCCTTTCCTGAGTGCCGGGGTTTTAATATCTTAATTGCATGAGTCAAAATACATACGGATGTATCTTCGTTCCTTTATTCCAAATTTTACAAACGACAGAATTCTGCCGGCCTATGCTGTAGTTCGCTGATTGAAACAGACCCCAATTCTACAGGCAAACAAATACGGATGTAACTTATAAGTTGTCCTGTGTGAAATATATTAAGGTGACAGCATTTCCCACACAGAACAATGTGCTCACAAGAAGCTGAGCGGGAAAGGGGGCGGGGGGGGGGTCCCAGTCCTCATCCAAGCACAGCTGAGGCAAATCCAGGAGCAGAAGGAGTGGAACAATTAATGCGGTCAAGGGGAGAAGATGCAGTCATCGCCCAGCCGGGCATCAATAGCCTTCAAAGGCCCATGTGTTAAAGGCTTGGTCACGAGCCCGCAGCACTCCTAAGAGGTGACAGGACCTTTAGACGAGCCTAAAAGAAATTGGGATATGGGGAGATGTCCCGGAGGAGACAATGGGACCTTGATCCTCTCTTACTTCTCTTGGCTTCCCAGTTGCCCTGAGGTGAATGGGCCACCTCCATCAGGAATTCTGCCATGATGATGCCACCATGGCGGGGCTAACGTGGACCATAACTTCTGAAACTACAAGCCAAATAACCAACCTTCTTCCTTAAAGTATTAATCTAAGCTGCTGAGAACTAGACCACTACCACAATTTAAAAGCTGATTCTGAAGCAAGCTTTAGTGAAATGCTGGCCGGGTGGATGGATGGACTCCGGCCAGGTACTTCTCTGGGTGCCCAGAAAAAGTCATATTTTTCAGGGGCTTAAAAAGGCAACCCCCCCCCAAAAAAAGGCAAACCCCACAATTCACCCCATTTCCCATCAGGTCCAATCAGGGACAAGCAAACATCCCGATGTATTTCCTACCCATGCACCTCTCACCCGCATGCGATCAAGCACACTTGGTACAGATGGGTCAGACAAACAGGCAAACAGGAACTTATTTTAACTGCAGACAGAACTCTTAACCTACAGGGTATAGTTTTCCTGTTTTGGTCTCACAACGGTTGTTTATGTGACTGAGGCAGGAGGATTGTTACAAGGTCAAGAGCAGCCTGGGCTACAAAACGTAAGACCCTGTCTCAAAAAAAAAAAAACAAAACAAAAAACAAAAAAAACCAAACAAACAAACAAAAAAACAACAACAAAAAAAAAAACAAGAAATGCTTTTCTGAGGTATTTTGTCACCGCTACAAGAAGCTGACTTACACACATATGAGGGACCACCGTCTTCACAAGAGTAAAATTGCCAACGCTAGGGAAAGGCAAAGTAAGGAAGTAAAGGAGAACCTCTTGCCGCTGATAAACAGCCGCTCTCCAGTGGCAGTGAACAGACAGGCCCTGCCCTTAGCTTTTCTGTAATCAACTTATCCGCAGTTTCTTTTTAAATGTGCAATCTTCACTTACCAACAGAAGTTAACTCTGGCCACAAAGTCTTATCAGTTGGGTCCCATCTGCCTGACCATACTGGCATGCATAAACCAAAGAGCATACAAGCCTGCCTTTCTCTTACATACAAGAATGTGTTTATGTGGCCGGAGAGATCATTCATACATACATATACGTACATACACACACACATATATATATACACATGCATGCACACGCATATGTGCACGCACACACACACAAACTTATACAGAAATAGGATTTAAATGCACACGTTGTCTCCAGCAAGACAGTAACTATTGTCTACACCTCCCATTTTCATAGCGTTCTGACCTGCAGATGAGGGGAGGAACCGGGATCATGTGCCTCCCGGCAGAGCCAAGAGCTTTTCCTTCTGCTGTGTAGCACCCCTTGTGTGCCCAACTTGGTGCTCATGGGAGTCAGGGTATATAGATGGACTCTCTGTTATACATGAAACCCTGACAAACAAACTTATGCAAATACATGTTGTTTACATATGCATCTCTTGTTACACATAAATGATTTCTTAGCGCAAGCTAAGTATCAAGTCACATGTAGTTTACATTTGATGTATGTAGTCAACTGCCCTTGAGAAAGTCATACTGTAACAAAGATTAAGAAGCAAGTTTTATTAAAAGGCACTGACTTGGGCTGCTGAGATGGCTCAGAGGTTAAGAACACTGGCTGTTTTTCTGGAGGATCTGAGTTCAATTCCCAGCAACTGCCATCTATGAGGGCGATCTGATGCCCTCTTGCGGCAGGTAGGTGTACTGCAGGCAGAGCACTCATTAAAATAATAAATATGTAAATAAATGCATTGTTTTAAAAGGTTAAAAAGAAGAAGCACTGACTCTTCATTTGGGCCCACAGATGCCCAGTGGGCATTTAGAGGCAGGACAAAGCTTGGATTCTCTACTTCATTTTGTATCTGTCTACTACTTTAAACTTTGTGTCAGATTCCTGCTCAATGCTACAGACAGGTATGCTAACCATTTAAGGAGTAAATGTCTACAAACTGATAAAACAAGGCTGAGGAACCCTAAGCTTACCTAACCTATCTGTCCCTTGGAAGACTAAAGAATAGCTAACGTGGGCTGGAGAGATGGCTCAGCGGTTAAGAGCACCCGACTGCTCTTCCAGAGGTCATGAGTTCAATTCCCAGCAACCACATGGTGGCTCACAACCATCTGTAAAGAGATCTGATGCCCTCTTCTGGTGTATCTGAAGACAGCTACAGTGTACTTATATATAATAAATGAATAAATAAAAAAATTAAAAAAAAAAAAGAATAGCTAACGTATTTCTGAGAGACCGACAACTGCCGGCTCATATAATGTCTTGCCCCAGACCCTGCGAAGTGGTGTCCGAATGTCACCTGTCATTGTAACCTTCCGGAAACAGCAAAGCCCTGCAGGCAGATCACCCTACCACTAGGCCACCCCCAACACGAACAGAGAGCAATTATTTCAGGTTGGAAACAGAGGCCGCTCACTGTTTAAGTGATTAAACTCTCACCCCTGCCCCAGCCCCTCCTCTTGCTCACAAGGCTTATACTCCACCCCAAGACATGGCTAAAATGCCAAATACTCCCCTTCCCCCCCCCCCATTTTGCTAACACAACTTGGTAGCTTGAATGATTTGAATGCATAGTCCCCAGCTGGTGGAACTGAAGGACCCCTAGTTCTTACTGAAGCATAAGAGCTATTAAGAGGCTTGACCTGGTAGAAAGTAGGTAGGTTATGGAGTTCCTGTGAAGGACCCTAAGGGCTTTCGCCAGTTTTACACCCACCGCCTCAGGTCAAGATTAGGCCAAGTACCAGCTTCCCTCCTCAGGTCAAGGCTAGGCCAAGTTCCATTCCCCACCCACAGTTCTCAGGAAAAACAGGGACATTCTTGAAAAACCACAGAATGTACCGACCGATAGTCACCGGACCCTCTGGTCCCAGATAGAGTTCGAATGCATGTCATATATTTGCTAGCCAATAGATTCAAAGGTCGATACGCTTAGCCAATATGTTTAAACTGTAACCTTGCTGATGTCACCTGTACCCCTAAAAAAGTATAAAAACGGGGTTGGGGATTCAGCTCAGCGGTAGAGCGCTTGCCTAGCAAGCGCAACGCCCTGGCCCTGGGTTCGGTCCCCAGCTCCGGAAAAAAAGAAAAAAGAAAAAAAAAAAGTATAAAAACTGCTTGTTGTAGCCACACAGGGTTGCCTTCCAGTCACTCGCCATGAAGGGCTGATTGAGGGTCGACCCTGATGTGCTGGAAAATAAACCTCCATTCTCGTGTCTCAGACAAGGGGGGGGGGGGGTCTCCTGGTAGTTAAGAGTAACCGAGTCTTACAGAACCATTTGGGGAAAATTAGGAGGTGTGGCCTTATTGAAGAGAGTGTGTCACCGAGGGCGGGTGGGCTTTGAGGTTTCCAAAGACTCACGCCAGTTCCAGTGGTCCTCTCTGTTTCCTACTTACAGATCAAGATGTGTACTCTCAGCTGATACTCTAGCACCTTGTCTGCCTACCTCTTGCCATGTTCCCCGCCGTGATGGTCATGAACTCACCCTCTGAAACCATAAGTTCCTATGGTGGTTCGAATAAACATGGCCCCCAGAGGCTCACGTATTTGTACACTTAGTCATCATGGAACGGTGCTGCTTAAGCAGGGTTGGGAGATGTGGCCTTGTTGAAACGTATGTGGCTTTGTTGGAGGAAGTGTATCTGTGGGGGTGAGCTTCGAAAGCTCAAGCCAGGCCCAGCATCCACCAGCACCCCTTCCTGCTGCCTGCAGATCCAGACGTAGAACTCTTAGCTGCTTCTCCAGCTCCACGTTTCCTGCCAAGACGATAACGGACTAAACCTCTGAAACTGTAAACAAGCTCCAGTTAAAATGCTTTCTTTTATAAGAATTGCCACGGCCACAGATCTCTTTCCAGCAATAGGCCATTAACTGTCTTATCACAGTGATAGAAAAGTAACCAAGGTGCAGCCATGGAGATTAAATTCCCTTCCTGTCTGTTAGCATTACTTTCCCCATCTCTGGGCAAATGGCTGGATCCAACTATTGGGACGCTCTGAGGCGAGGTGGTGCCTGGCCAAGGACTCTAGCAACAATACCAACCCACGTTTTAAAATGACAGAATATGAAATAGTCTTTCCCTCAGACTTTAGCTAATACTGAATTCCGTTAATCTTTTAAATCTTGGCTAATTTGTAGAAATGATTTATCCTTATCAGTGCCCTGGTCTGAACAATTATCTATAAGGCGGGGTGTTTTGATACAATTCCTGAACCAGCCTGTTCTCTTTTCTCCCCCTCCCTCCCTTCCTCCTCCCTCTTTCCGTCCCTTCCCCCCTCTCTCCTCCCCTCCCTCCTTCCCTCCCTCTGTCTATCTTCCCAGTCACTCATCTCCTACTTTTCTACTCTCTCTTTCTGAAAATGGAGGGTTTAACTCCTTTGCTTTGAATCTGTACAACTAAGTTGTGATGGCTGCGTCACCAGCCCCTAGGACATTAGAAATGCACGTGTCATTGCAGAATGGGAAGCCTGGGGTGGGCCCACCATCCGCAATAGGACAAGCCCTCAAGAGTGATGTCCAGGGGGTGACTGGGAGGGGGGAGTGAGCAGGATGTAAAATGAATAAGTAAAAAATTAAACTAAAAAAAAGAATGATGTCCACTTATTCAGAAATACCTTGGTTTTGTTTTCCTCAGTAATGTTGCGCTCTCTCTCTCTCTCTCTCACACACACACACCACACACACACACACACACACACACACACACACACACATCTCTACTTATATCCCTATCTCTATCTTCTTTTGGAGTATAGTTTTGATCCATTGTTTTAAAAAAAAATGTTTCCATTTGAAGATGAATGCTCCACATTTTCTCTACATAACTGCAAAGTGATACTCTTTTTTCCATTTTTACTATTTTTACGTCTTTCCTTTAGCATACAAAGAAATGGCTTTCACCATGCCATTTTCTTTTTTTTTTTTTTTTTTTTTTTTTTGGTTCTTTTTTTTTCGGAGCTGGGGACCGAACCCAGGGCCTTGCGCTGCCATTTTCTTTTTAAAGATTTATGTACACAGCATTCTGCCTGCATATCTGCTTGCAGGCCAGAAGAGGGCGCCAGATCTCCTTATAGATGGTTGTGAGCCACCATGTGATTGCTGGGAATTGAACTCAGGACCTCTGGAAGAGCAGCCAGTGCTCTTAACCGCTGAGCCATCTCTCCGCCACCATTCTGGCTTTAGTAGGATGGAATCTCGATGTGGTTTAGCTGGCATCCCCCTGGAAGCTAAGGATGTTGGATGGCTTTTCAGATATTTATTGGCCATTTGTATTTCTTCCTTTGAGAACTGCCTTCATTTCGTTGGCTGTTTACTGATTGGATGATTTGGGGGTTGACTTTAATTTGGGGGGTTCTTTATAGATTTTATATATTAATCTCCTATTTGGCCTATCACTAGCAGAGGTTCCCTCTCTCTCTCTCTCTCTCTCTCTCTCTCTCTCTCACACACACACACACACACACACACACACACACACACACACACACACTTTGTAATGTGTTCAATGATTTATGCTCGGCCCAGGGAGTGGCACTATTAGAGAGTGTGCCCCTGTTGGAGTAGGTGTGTCACTGTAGCTGTAAGACCCTCATCCTAGCCGCCTGGAAGTCAGTCTTCTCCTAGCAGCCTTCAGATGAAGATGTAGAGCTCTCGGCTCCTCCCGCACCATACCTGCCTTGATGATAATGGACTGAACCTCTGAACCTGTCAGCCAGCCCCAGTTAAATGTTGTCCTTAGAAGAGTTGCCTTGGCCATGGCGTCTGCTCACAGCAGTCAAACCCTAGCTAAGACAAAGCCTTTACATTCCTGTTTTTCATTTGCTGATTCTTGAGATCGCTTCCTGTGGGACTGGAGTCTTCTTTTCAGAAAGTCCTCGTGTAGGCCTTGGTCCTGAAGAGTTTTGACTATGTTTCCTCGGGTACTTTCGTGTACATGAAGACTCCTGGCACATCTTGAGTTTATTTGTGTTTGGGATGAGAGCTGTAGGCTCGCTTTCGTCTTTCACACGTGGCTGTCATGGTCCCAGCACCATCTGTACAACTACACTCTCTCTGCAGGGCCCTCGTCTTCAGCACCCACACTAGAGACGGAAGCTTTCATCGCACCAAGTTCATTGCTTTGTGCCCTGCTTGATGTTTACGGCACATCATGGGCTACTTCCCCCTCAGTAAAACTCTCAAGCCCACGGCATCGCATGCCCCAGAGCCTTAGCAGACGGATCACAGCTATGAGAGGCATCTCTGGTTTTGTCTTTTTTTGTTTTCCCCCAGGAGCTGAGGACCGAACCCAGGGCCCTGTGCTTGCTAGGCAAGCACTCTACCACTGAGCTAAATCGCCAACCCCGGTTTTATCTTCTTGACTCCATTTTCTCCATCCGCAATCCACATTTGCTCTGGAACTCGAAGGCTTATGTTTTCTGGTCCTGGGGCCAGCGCCAGTTCTAGCTTTCCAGGGTGTGAAAGTGACTCAGAACTGACTCAAAATTCTCTCCTCCCACCCCTATCTCTCTTTTCTCTTGCCCCAAAACAGTATTTGGGGCAAACATGCAGGACCCACACCTAACCAATTGCTGTCCCTTGACAGCCTTTTAACCCTTCAGCTAAGTTTATCAGATCAAATCTAGGGCAGGATTCCAGAACCAAGTCAGCATCCTCGGTGTGGGAAAAGTGCTCAAGGCTGCCCACCCACACCCTCACAGGAGAAAAGGCCTCTTTGAGACGGAGGCAGTGTGCCCAGTGTGGATCCCAGAGACCGAGTTGAGATTGGGAGCTTTATATGCAGAAACCTGGCTCTGCACTGAATTAGTGAACAAAGCGGATGTTTTCATTGGTTCCTGGCCTCTGTATGTCACCCCTCTATTTGAGATGCTGGGTTAAACCTCTATGGTAAGCCCTTGGTAGGGACATTTCCCAGCTTGGTGACACCCGGAATACATACACACAGATGGCGTGAACCATTCCTGTGCCTCATTCCACCGCTCCTGGTACATCTGTGTGGCCAAAGGCTGCCTCTGATTCCCAGAATTCACTCCTCCCTACCAGTACGAAGACCAAATTGAAAGAATTTCCCTAAATTCTTTCTTCTTGGCTGGAGTTTTTCTCTGCTCTCATGAAAATGCTGGTTTTTGTCCCCCAAGCAAGATATTCAGAATCGTTTTAGCGTCAGCGCTCACATTTAAAAGTCAACCATTCAAAACCTCCCATCAAGTGGCTTTGGGGAGGGGGGGTGGACAGTGCACCCCAAGGGAGCTGCTCAGTTTGCGCTGAAGCAGACAGCAAAGGACTGATTCGTTTTACATAACACAAGGAAGGCTCGGAAAGTAGAAGAAATTCAGCCATGACCAAAAAAGGAAGCAGTATGATTCAGCTTCCATGGGGTGGGGGGGTGGGGGGAGTTGCCAATGGGTGAGGGGGAACGCTAGCTGAGAGGGAGGAAGGAAGGAGGGCACACCCGGCAGTGGCAACTGGGCAGACGGTGAAGGAGAGAAATGAGAACTGAAATCGTACCCAGCAACAAACTACAGAAGACAGCGAAGCGATTGCCCTCAGGGAGGGACTTCCTAAAGATCCCTCCCGGATTGTAAAGTCCTTGAGACATCACGGCCTGGAAACTGTCATCTCCAGAGTTCTTACAGAAACAAGATAACCACAATAGGGCCCTGCGGCTTGACAGGGGACGGCCCAGTTTTCCGAGATCTTGCTGTGTCGAATTGTTACTGCTTTTTGGAAGATTTATGGGAAAGTCCGGCTGGAAGTACAGGGTATGTGTACACACACACACACACATACACACATACACACACACACACACACATACACACATACACACATACACACACACACACACATACACACACACATACACACACACATACACACACACATACACACACACATACACACACACACACATACACACACACATACACACACACATACACACACATACACACACACATACACACACACATACACACACACATACACACACACACATACACACACACATACACACACATACACACACACACATACACACACATACACACACATACACACACACATACACACACACATACACACACACATACACACACATACACACACACATACACACACATACACACACACATACACACACACATACACACACACACACACATACACACACAGACATACAGACAGAGACACGCACACATGTGCATGCCCACACACAGGCACACAGACATACACACATACACACACAGACAGACACACACATACGTGTACACACACATGCACACGCACACACACTAACCCCTCACATAGTATTACAGAATCGCAGATATACAATATACCTTAAACTCACTACACACAATCCCATATACAGTCTCACATATATATATGTATGTATATATATATATATATCATAGAGCTATATATACTCCAATCTCCCACGTGAATAAATGTCCCCACAGAGTCACACACAAGCAATTCCCCCAAACCACAAGCACCACTCATACACTACCCACATACCATGAGCACCCTCCTCAAGCACACTGGTCCTGGTGCAGGAGTATAGACTCAAAGGAGACCGTTATCAGAAACTACAAATGTATTTAAAATATGTTGGAAGAGCCAGTCAAGTGGATGTTATAGACCTGAAAGAAGTCTCTCTCTCTCTCTCTCTCTCTCTCTCTCTCTCTCTCTCTCTCTCTCTCTCCTCCCCCTCCAAGATGGGGGTCTCAGTATGGTACTCATGCTGGTTTTGAATTCCTAGGCTCAGGCACTCCCCCTTCTTAAGCCAAGGGTACCTGGGACTCTGGGAACCCACTCATCCCTCTTGGTGGAGAATGGCTATTCTCCTAAGGGTGAAATAGCAGTCTCCCCGCTTCTGTGACAAAAACCTTCATAAGCCGTACAGAAATCACAGGAGGGCACCCACAAGTTCTGCCACATAATCAATACAATTTTTAAGGGGATGTCTTTAAACCTGCATTCCTATAAACACACACACACACACACACACACACACACACACACACACACCTCTATGAATCCCCTCTGCAAAGGTGTTTACACTGCACTTCAGGCCGTGGGTGGATACCTATGAACAAATCACGAAGAACCAAAAGAAAGAGTTCCAACTCCCAGAAACGCAAAAACAAAAGAAAAAACAAACAAACAAAAAAAAAAACAAAAACAAAAAAAACCAAAAAAAAAGACGGTGGTTGGTGGTTGGCTCCCCCTGGTGGCAGGACTGAAGAACAACACCTTCTCTGGTAAGAGGTCAATGACTACAGGCCTGGCCAAGAAGTCACCCCTGGAAAGTGTCAAAAGCTTTATTGGGTGGGCTTGGTGGGAGGTTGTGGAGTGCCATTTCAGATTTGTAAATCCCAGTTTTCTCCTCTCTGCCACACTCTGGCACTAGGGTGCCCATGGCTTTCTACCAGCCCAAAGCTATAGGTTAGAACTTCCAAAACTGTGAGAATAGACTTTTTCTCTTTATAAATGGATTACCTCAAGTATTTTTTGTTAGAGAGACAGAGGCTAAATACTCATGGCTTCACATGTGAGGTACCACAGCTTGAGGGGAAAAATTATTTACTTGTTTTGGCGATGGTGTGTTGCTGGAAATCCAATCTGAAGCCTGTATACGCTGTGTAAATTCACTTTCGTAGTTGTTCTTTTGAGACATAAGGTCCCTCTCCATCTCCTTTCCCCCCACCGTGTGTGTGTGTGTGTGTGTGTGTGTGTGTGTGTGTGTGTGTGTAACAGTGCTGGCTGGCTTGGAATTTGCTGTGTAGACCAGGTTGGCCTCAAACTCACAGAGATCTACCTGCTTCTGGATCCCTGGGGCTGGGATTAAAGGCCTGTGCTATCACGACCAGTTTCAATAGATTCTTGAATCTGCTCAAAAGAATGGTACATGACTTTCGTTCTAGCATCGGGAAACAGAGGCAGGTTTGAGTTTGGTCTACGTAGTAAGTTCCAGAACAGTCAGAAGTAGCCAGACACACACACACACACACACACACACACACACACACACACACACTCTCTCTCTCTCTCTCTCTCTCTCTCACACACACACACACACACACACACACACACACACACACAAAACACTTTTTGCAAAGAAACCCACAAGAGGCATCCTTTCCGTGTAAATGTAATCCAATAAGATATTTATCTGTAGAACAGGTTGGACAATTTTCTGTCAGACACTTCCTTTCCTGACACCACGTTAGCTGAAGGGGAGAAACTGTAGACGCCCATCATCTTTGGAGAGGCACAGGACCTCGGCTGGTTAATGAGCCACCAGTACAGACACCTGGTAACTTGTCTCTGCGTCATCCAGGTTCTCCACACCTGAATCACAGCTTCCCCTTTATGACTCTGTGACCTAGTATGTGGATTTCCCCAAGCCTTAGCTTGTCTCTGGGTCTCTGACACCCCTTTTACATATTGTGGGTGCACATTTTCACGTGGAAATGTCTGTAAGGATAGCATCTGTAAGGATAAAGAAAATGTCAACGGCGCCATTGCTGTAAATGACAGTTCTTTGCTGGAATCCTGTGAGCCCTCAGCCTGGCTGGTGCTGGCCACCATCAGAATCTCCCAGGAATGTGCTGTGGAAGATCAGTGCGTGAGTTTTCTCAGAAGTGAGACTGCAGCATTCAGAACGTAGCCCGGAGCTGGTGATGAGTGTCTTTAACACCAGCACTCAGATGGCAGGGACAGAATCTCTGTGAGTTCAAGCCAGCCTGATCTACAGGGCTAATTCCAGAACAGCCAGGGCTACAGAGAAACCCTGTCTCAAAACAAAAAGCAAAACAAACAAACAAAAAAAAAAAAGAAAGAAAGGAAAGGAAAAGAAAGGAAAGAAATAGACATAACTCAACGAAATTTCTGAAACACCCCTGCTATGCTTTGACTGTCCCACAAGAGCACATGTTGACATTTGATCTCTATCATAAAGTGGTGCATGGTGGGGGTGACTGGATGTCTGATTGGGTCATGAGGATGTCCCATGATCCAAGACAACCAGAGTCATTCCTGGATCCAGGGACTAATGAGAATGGCCCTATTACCAGAGCAGGTTTGGCTCTATCTCTCTTACACACACTCCTTGTGTCGCTTGATGTCAGCTTTCCTGTAAACGCCGGGACTCCGCAGAGTGCCTAAACAGGATATGACCAGATACGGCTTAACCCTGAATTTCTCACTCCTTAGAACGGTGAGCCAAGTCTTCTCCCCGTGCAAATAAGCCAGCCTCAAACACTGCATTATGGCAACTGTCTTAGTCAGGGTTCCTATTCCTGCACAAAACATCATGACCAAGAAGCAAGCTGGGGAGGAAAGGGTTTATTCAGCTCATATTTCCACATTGTTTTTCATCCCCAAAGGAAGTCAGGACTAGAACTCTCACAGGGCAAGAACTTGGAGGCAGGAGCTGACGCAGAAGCCATGGAGGGATGTTTCTTACTGGCTTGCTTCCCCTGGCTTGCTCAGCTTGCTTTCTTATAGAACCCAGGACCACCAGCCCAGGGATGGCACCACCCACAATGGGCTGGGCCCTCCCCCTTGATCGCTAATTAAGAAAATGCCTTACAGCTGGATCTTGTGGAGGCATTTCCTGAAGGGAGGCTCCTTTCTCTGTGATAACTCCAGCTTGTGTCGAGTTGACACACACAACCAGCCGGTACAGCAACAGAACTCAGACGAAGACAACTCCCGAGTTTAAGCCAGCTGCACACAATTTCTTTGCCTACCGTTGCTACTGACAGCGCTTACAGCAGACCTGGCATGAGAGCCACCGAGGGGAAACTGTACTATATATAAACCAAAAAAAAAAAAAAAAAAAAAAAAAAAAAACCACCTTTAAAAATTATACTCCGGGTATCCTGACAAGCAAGACTTCTGGAAGAAGTAAATGTCAAATGTAGGGCTCCCACTGGTACAAGTGTCCAAGGCTACCAAGTCTTCATGGGCAAAAGAGAGGATGAAAGGTGAGCTTAGTAATGGGTTGTTTCCTCGTGGGCACCTGCTAGCCCCTCCCATCCAGTCTATGAAGCGGGAGGCAACAGAGCGCATGACTGAGCAGGGAGCAGCAGAAGGCGCGCCGATGCTGTGTTGCAGAGGAAATGACATCTTTAGCATGGATACGGCTGGCGTAGCATGCACAGGAAAGGTCCTACTGTGAATGTCCCTCTTTTAGGTACCACGGCCTCTCCCATCCTCGGTCACCTCCCCCGCCTCACTCCTAGCCGTCAATCGTACAGAGGAACATCCAGACTGCATATATTCAGAAAGCCTTTCCCAGGGGCATGCAGATGCTCATGCAAGTAACATAGTCATAGCGCTTAGCCCTAAGAGAGCAGCCAAGTAACATGTGCTGTGACTTCAGTCATAAATTTCTCATCCTCGGTTTATGATGAAAAAAAAAAAAAACAAAATAAACAGTCACTGAGAGGGAAAACCAGAAGGAAAGACAGACTATATTATAAACTTAAAGTGGTATTATCGGATGGATATGAGGTCGCACGCCTGTGATTGCTAGTACATGGGAAACAGATGTGGGAGGATTCAGAGCTCAAGCCTAACTGTGTCACAAGTCATGTCAAGAGAGGGAGGGGGAGGGAGAGGGAGAGAGGGTTAATTCAACACATAAGACTATACTAGAGCAACTGGTTGGTTTTCTATTATTTCTATTACTTCTACAGAAATAATTTCATGAAGCCCAGGCTAGCCAAAATCTTGATATGTAGCTGAAGGTGACTGCTTTAGTTAGAGTTTCTTTTTTTTTTTTTTTTTTTTTTTTTTGGTTCTTTTTTTTTTCGGAGCTGGGGACCAAACCCAGGGCCTTGTGCTTCCTAGGCAAGCGCTCTACCACTGAGCTAAATCCCCAGCCCTAGTTAGAGTTTCTATTGCTGTGAAGAGACACTGTGACCATGGCAACCCTTCTAAAGGAAGACGTTTAACTGGGACTGGCTTACAGAGTCACATGTTTAGTCCACTATTGTCACGTTAGGAAACACGGCAGCACACAGGCAGACGTCGTGCTGGAGAAGGAGCTAAGAGTTCTACATCCAGATAGGCAGGCGGGAGGAAGGAGGAAGGTGGTTTTATTCAAATCACCACAGTGACCTTGAACTCCTTATCCTCCTGTCTCCATTTCTTCCTTCTGTCCTTCTCTCTCTCCTTCCTTCCCTTCTTCCTTCCTTCCTTTCTTTTTGTCTGCCTGTCTGTCTTTCTTTCTTTGGGGGGGGGGTAGATTTCCAAGATAGGGCCTCACTATGTAGCTCTAACTGTTCTAGAACTCAGAGATCCCCCTGCCTCCGTTTCTCAAGTGTTGTGACGCCAGTCACTGTACTCGACCTGATTGGCTATTTTAGCAGGGGAATTGTTAGAGCCTTATTTCACATTGGCAATTCTAGAATCTCAGGTAGAATAAATCGTTTGTTATGAATAAGAAGAAGCCAAAGGACAACGGGGAAGAAAAAACAAGCTCTATTATCATATAAAAAAGAATACAAAGCTAGCGAAGGGACAATAAAGAGTAACATCCCGGGTTGATTTAAAGTAATCATACCTCCAAGCAGCGGCTTTGATCCCAGCACTCCCTAGACAGGTGGAGCTCTATGAGTCTGAGGCTTGGTCAACATAGTAAGTTCCAGGCCATCCATGGCTCATTAGACATAGCGAGACCATGTCTAAGATAGATAGATAGATAGATGGATAGATAGATAGATAGATAGATAGATAGATAGATAGATAGATCATGACTAGTGAATTTATATTGTGATATTCAAGATATTTGTAAAAACCATAGAAATCTGAATAAAATAAAGTTTTTGGTTAATATTATGGTATCAATATTGACTCACCAGTATAACAAATGTACTGTACAAAAGCAACATGTTGCTAAAAGGAGAAATATCATGTAGAATACAAGGGAGCTCCCTATATCAACTCTTCTGTAAGGTAGGAAAAGATTATTTAAGGCATACTTCTCCTCCACACCAGCACAAAAGAGGCAGAGGCAGGCAGATCTGCAGGTTCAAGGCCAACCTGGTCTACAGACTGAGTTCCAGGACAGCCAGGTAATTAATACTTCTCCTCAAAGCTTAACAAATGAAGGTGGCTGAAAAAGTTTATAGACTTGCAAAACAATATACGTTAACTAAGCACATGGGGTGCTGTGTACTTAACATCACTTACAGTACCTTAGATCAGTACTGTAATGGGTAGTATCTTTTAATTTTATTTTAATTACTCTTACTGTGTCTAAGTGTTATGGCTGCATGTATGACAAGCAAGAAGAACATGTCAGATCCCCTGGAATTGGAATTACACGCAGTTTTGAGCTGTCATATGGATACTGAGAAACAAAACGGGGTCCTCTGGGAGACTGCTGAGCCAGCTCTCCAGCCCCTGTGATGGGGGATCTTGATTATTAATTTGGTGGAATTTAGAAGCACCTGGAAACAAATTTCTAGGCCGGTCTGTGAGATTTAACTTATTTAACTTAGGTTGAGTGGAATGACCAACCCTAAGTGGTACCTTCCTATGGCTGGGTGTGGGTGTGGGGGCTGGATTAAATGAAAAGGAGGAATTGAGCTGAGCAAAAGCAGGCATGGCTCCTGCTTCCTGACTGCAGATGCAGCGAGACCAGCTGCTTCATGCTCCTATTACTCCGTCCTCCCTGCCAGGATAGAGAGTAACATCAAACAGTGGGCCAAAATAAGCCGTCCTTCTCTACGTTCCTTTTGCCAGGTTATTAAGGTAACTAATACAATTAATTATCACGGAAATGCAAATAGAAATCAAATTCAGCACTGCTTCACAGCTCTGAGAATGGCTACTACAAAGAGCTCGGTAGTTAGGAGCATTTGCTGTCCTTCCAGAGGACCTGGTTCGATTTCCAGCCTTCACGTGCTGACTCCCAACCAACCACCTGTAGCTCCAGTTCCAGGGGAATTGCACCTTCCTCTGGGCTCTTCAGGCACCAGGCATGCACATGGGATACCTATATACATGTAGGCAAACATGTATATACATGAAATAAAAATATTCTTGGGGAAGGGAGAGATGATTTCAGTAGTCAAGAACATTTGCTGCTCTTGTAGAGGACCGGGGTTCAGTTCCTACCACTGACACTAGGGCTCACAACCATCCATAACTCCCGTTCCGAGGAATCTGGCATCCTCTACAGGCACTGCACACACATGCAGATACACACATGCAGGCAAGTACTCACACAATTGAAAACAAAAGAATGAACATTATAAACACGGAGAAGGGCAAGGAAAACACCCAGGTCTTGTTGGTGACAATGTTAAATGCTGAGGCCACTTTGGGAAACCTCAAAAAAATTAAACAGAATCACTCAGTAATTCTACCATTTTATGACATAGCCCAAAATATCTAGAGCAGGGTCTCATTTGTGCTTACATGTTTAAAGCAGAATTATTCACAATAATTAAAACAAGAAGTCAATTCACATGACCACCCACAAATGAATGAAGAAAAAGAATGTCACACACAGGGGCTGGGGATTTAGCTCAGTGGTAGAGCGCTTGCCTAGGAAGCGCAAGGCCCTGGGTTCGGTCCCCAGCTCCGAAAAAAAGAACCAAAAAAAAAAAAAAAAAAAAAAAAGAATGTCACACACACACACAGAGTATACTCGTGTACACATTTGAGCCACATTGTATTCATTTTGATACATACTACCACACGAACAGATCTGAAAGTATCATGCTAAGTGAAATAAGCCAGACTGTCTTAGCTAGGGTTTTACTGCTGTGAACAGACACCATGACCAAGGCAAGTCTTACAAAGGACAACATTTACTTGGAGCCGGCATATAGTTCAGAGATTCAGTCCATGGAAATCAAGGCGGGGACATGGCAGCATCCAGGCAGGTATGGTGCAGGAGCTGAGAGTTCTACATCTTCATCTGAAGGCTGCTAGTGGAATACTGACTTCCAGGCAGCTAGGATGAGGGTCTTAAGCTGATACCCACAGTAACACACCCACTCCAACAAGGCCACACCCACTCCAATAAGGCCACACCCACTCCAACAAGGCCACACCTACTCCAATAGGGCCACACCTACTCCAATAGGGCCACACCCTCTAACAGTGCTACTCCCTGGGCCGAGCATATACAAACCACCACACAGACACAGGAAGAATATTGTATGATTCGATTTGTATGAGGGACCTAGGGTAGGCAGATACAAACCAAAAAACATGACAAAAGTTACCTGGAGCTAGGTGACAAAGAATGGGAGCCATCATTCAATGAGTGCAGAATCTGTGTGTGGTTGTGAAAAGGGTCTTAACAGTGTCGATAATTGTGCACATCATTAGCGTTACTGAATCACATATTTACCAATGTAAAACTGTATATGTGCACACACTAGCACACACAGACACACACACACACACACACACACACACACACAAATGATTAGAATCATGAACTTTAGTATCGATTCTGACCACAATGTGGGAAACAGAAAAGTAAAAAAAGCATGTCCCCCGCCCTCCCAGCCAGAGTGAGTTTCGTCAGAAGGCAGACCCACACAGATGGTGCCCGTCCATGCCTGTGTCTGTGTGGTGGTCTGTATATGCTCGGCCCAGGGAGTAGCTTTCTGTATAGTATAGCTCACTCTGGCACCTCACCAGCTCAGACTCCAGACAATCCTGCAGCTGTGTCCTTTTTATTGCTGTTTTCCTTCTTCCTTGTGTTTCTGAGTGTTTAATCCTGAAATATGTGCCAACTGGAAGAGGGTGTAGGATGAGGGGAGGATGGGGTGCTGCTGGACCCAAAAAGGAAGAGTTTGCCGAACTAAGTCGTGCCTGCTCTCCTACTCAGTAGCTATCTTGACAAAGTACGTGACTATGACTATTTCCAGCCCCTCACACACAGAAGTGATAACCCCACTCAACACACACACACACACACACACACACACACACACACACGGTCACACACACATACACGGTCACACACACACACACACTTGGTCTCTCTCTCACACACACACACACACTTGGTCATACATACACACAGAGACACACACTTGGTCATACACACACACACACACACACACACACACACACACACGGTCACTGACAGTCCATTCATTATTCACTAAATCCCAAATGGAAAGATTGGTTCAGAAATTTAGCAGGTGCATATCTTATATTTCAGACAGACAGGCTAAAGAAGAACGAGGTGATTATTTATAAATTGCAAGCTCTGCTTTATGTCATTCTCCAACCTCCCCCACAACCCTCTCACTGTTCTTAGAAAAGCCACCACGGACAGGTCATATTGCCGAAAGCAATCAAGCAGAGAGGCAAGGGAGGAGGGGTGAGGGCGGGGAGGTGTTTAACACTGTGCAGCAAACTACCTCACACCCACGGGGTGCCCATCGTCTTGGTAGTTCCTTCCTGAAATGACTGGAAATAACCTGAATTAAAAATCCAGAGGTGGCTGAAATTCGTCATGCAGCTTGGTTGAGAGAGAGCCTGAGTGGCAAACTTGAGGCCGTAGGTTCAAACCCCAGTTCTGCATAAAACCAGGCTTGGCCATGCACAGCTGTAGACCCAGAACTGTCGAAGCCAGGGCAGGTATTTCCCAAGAGTCCTAAAGTGGATGCTTTGGTCCACTCGACGGTGTCACAGGAATTCTAACCCAGGTCTGCTGACCCCACAGCTGTGCTTTCTCAGTCCTCAAAGCCCCCAGGAATGAATGAATGAATGAATGAATGAATGAATGAATGAAATTCCTCCAGCTTTTTTGTTTTGTTTTTCAAAACAGGGTTTCTCTGCATAGCCCTGGTTACCCTGACCTTGAACTCAGAGATCTGCCTGCCTCTGCCCGCTGAGGGCTGGGATTAAAGGTAAGTACCACCAATGCCCCACGAATTTTAAAAATGTTATTTCCTATTGTTTTGCCTTTTCACGCATCTGTGCCCTGTGCGTGCCTGATGTTAGCCAAAGGAGGGAGTCAGATTCTCAGCATAGAGTCAGAGTTGTGAGCAACCGAGTGGGTCCTGAGAATCAAACCTGAGACCCCTGGAAGAGCAATCAGTTCCCTTAACCACTAAACCATCTCTTCAGTCCTAGGCTCAGGGAAGGTCAGAGCTAAATTTTAACACTGATGAAACCGACCTTAAGCCGCACATTGGTTTCCATGCACACCCCCCACGTCTTCGTATTTCTCAGCTGAGTTCTTTTTGTAAAAGCTTTATCTGAAATACTGTGAACTGTGAACATTCTCAAAGACAATTTCTCCCTCAAAAGAAAGAGCCTTTGAGTGCATTAGCCACGTGACTTTCACGCTAATGGAGATGTCCTTGAGGTCGAAGTTATCCAGGGCAGCCACACGTCCGACAGGAAGTCTGTAAGGACCCATATGAACAATGTGTCCTTGCTCTCTTAGAGACCCTGGAGGGCCTTTGGCATGTGTTTCCAGTCAGCAGCCCTTGGGTAGAAAGAATACTTTTCGATTATGAAATCTCATCTCTAAAGAGTCTGTTATTTTTTTTTTCCTCTCTCCAGACAGGGTTTCTCAGTGTAGCCCTGGCTATCCTGGAACTTGTTCCGTAAACCAGGCTAGCCTCACAAAGATATGTTTGCCTTAGCCTTCCAAGTGCTGGGACTAAAGGCATGCACTATCATGCCTGGCTTCTGATGGGTCTTTAAGTGGTACTCCCATGTGTCTGCTAGGCTGCCTCACTGAGGAGAGCCTGTGTACTCTGAGACCAAAAATCCCAGTCCCAAGAATAAAGCCCAGAGCCTAGGCACGCCTCTGATGTATACCCCGTGTCCTTCTTAACTGAAGTGAAGAGGGGCTGCATCCCTAAGCAAAGACCAAGGATGGGCGCCATTTGCATTAGTCAATTTTAGGCAAGTTTGGCCATACATAGAAGGTACACGTGGAACTCCAGGGGAACAGCAAGGCACTAGGTAATTTAACAACTGACGACTTAACCTCCCAGCACCTGAACTCATATTCGCCTTCATTTCTCCAAATGCTGCCAGTGAATAGGTCCACGGTCTACCTTCAAACTACGCCGTAGACCTGGCCACAATTTCCAGCGAGCATTCGGCTCTCAGCTCTCATCCTCGGCCGCACAAATAAACTGTATGTCCCAGATACGATGGTTCGCAGATAAAAAGGCTTTGTGATTCACACAGCCTGCTATCAGCCTTGGAACGGCCTATGAAGCTGCTCTTACCATTCCGTTAGGAAATGACGGGTCTGAGACCCAGCGCTCAAGAAACCGACCCTGGAATTAAAGGCACAGCTAGTTCCACTCCCCAAAGACATGCCCATCTGTCTGTCTCCCTGTGTGTCTGTCCGTCTGTCCGTCTATCTCTCTGAGTAACTTTTTATTTAACGAGTATGAGTGTTTTGCCAGCATGTATGTATGCACACCGCGTTTGTGCCTAGTGCCCAACGAAGTCAGAAGATGATGTCAGGTCCTCTGGAACTGGAGTCATGGATGTTTCTGAACGACCATGTTGGTGTTGGGAATTGAACTCAGGTCCTCTGCAAAAGCAAGGAGTGCTCTTAACCGTTGAGTCATCTCTCCAGCCCCCTATTTTTTTCTCTCTCTTTTTGGTTTGTTTATCGTTTGATTGTTTGTGTGTTTGGAGACAGGGTTTCTCTGTGTAGCCCTGCCTGTCTTGGCACTCTGTAGACCAGGCTAGCCTCGAACTCTGAGATCCGCACACCTCAGTCTCCTGAGTGCTGGGTTAAAGGCATGATTAAAGCAGTCCACCACCAGGCTTATGCTTGTTTCTTAAAAGTCAGGTCAACTTTAGCAAGTTTATATTTTTGTATTAAGCAATGCCAATTCAGATTTCTTCTGAAAGAAGGGGGGGTGTGTGAGGTGGGGTTCTGTCAAGTGAACTAAACATCTGATTGTTCCCCCCACACACACATTTCTCAGGAGGGGAGGTAACTGCAAGTTAGACGCCCTGGGGTCTGCAGCTTTCTTGCTAGGTGACCTTGGACAAATTACTTGATTTCTCTGCGCTGCAGTTTACTCACTGGTGGGATAACAATACAAGAAACGAACTCTTGGAGATTAAATAGCACACCAGCAATTATTAAACTTTCTTACAAATCTTACAGGCTCAGTGAATCTCAACTGTCCTTTCTATTAACAAGGTGTTCAAACTACGGTAAGGTTTGTAGTCCTATGTAAACATTAGGAGGTCCAGAGCTGCTGACCTATATGGTTCAACCGGTAAAGAAAGTTGTTACTAAGCCTGATGACCGGAGTTTGACTCCAGGAACCCACACCCACTTGCTGGAAAGCATGCTGGCATCCACATGTGCGCCGTGGCCGACATAAATAAGTAAGTATAAAAATTAATAAAGGTTTTTAAATAGCAGGAGGTAAAAATAATGTATTTAGTATTTGGATTCAAGGAGGTTAGTTTCCATTGAAAAGATAATTTTTTTTTTAAGGAAAGGAAAGTCTCACTATGCCACAGCATCTATCTCCCTCAAACTAGGGTTAAGGTTTGCTGGAAATAAAGAGCCACCCTCCAGCTTACACTAGCGTGTGAGGACGAGTGTGCCCGAGCACCCAAACACAAACACACACACACACACACACACACACACACACACACAGAGAGAGAGAGAGAGAGAGAGAGAGAGAGAGAGAGAGAGAGAGAGAGAGAGATTGAACTGTTCTGACAATTCTTTATCGACTTACACCCCCCACCCCGCCCTCTCCCCACACACAGCCAACTTTTACTAAAGTCCCACACCCGAGTTCCCTGCGACTCCTTACAGTACTTGGTGTCCCCAGCTGTCGCTGTCCCGGAACAAAGCACTTACTGCTGCTACAATGCTGCCCTTCTCTGAGGTCATCATGAAACTCGCCGCAAACAAGAGGGAATTCTTGGGAACCACAAGCGCCACATTCCCGTCCCTGGACCCCGCAGGCCCCGTCGGGTCTCACCAAGCACCCCCACCCTGTCCGGCGCCCGTCCCTGTCCTGAGTCCCCAAGCCCCACGCCCTGCTCAGACTCACGCGGCATCCACGGCTGTCGGGGGCGTCTCCCACGCGAGCCCCGGGCCGCGACCCTGGGAGTGCGAGCCGCCCATCACAGCCAGCCCACGAGTGACCTCGCAGGAGGCGGCGGGGAGGAAGGGCCAGAGGCAGGGCGGGGCCGCAGCCTCCCGCCCGCCCGCCCTCCCGCTCGCCCTGGCTGTAACCAACCGAAGCTTGGCGAATGCTACTTCTGTCACTGAGTTCATCCCAACTAGCTGGGTGACTTGGGACAAGTTATTGCACCCTTTCTAAGACTTGCTTTCTTCAACTGTAAACATTTAGCGCGTTCACCGCTAAATGTGCACTTTGCCTCTGTCGACCGAAGAATGAACTCTTTTCCAAATCATAAGAGAGAGGAAAGAAGAAAGCACGTCTTTAAATCCCAGCAAAGGAGACAGAGGCAGGTGGATCTCTGTGAGTTCGAGGCCAGCCTGATCTCCATAGTAAGTTCCAGGACAGCGAGAGCTACATAGTAAGACCCTGTCTTGAAAAAAGAAAGAAAGAAAGAAAGAAAGAAAGAAAGAAAGAAAGAAAGAAAGAAAGAAAGAAAGAAAGAAAGAAAGGAAGGAAGGAAGGGAGAGAGAGAGAGAGAGGGAGAGAGAGAGAGAGAGAGAGAGAGAGAGAGAGAGAGAGAGAGAAACCAAAATAACAAAGAAAAGAGAAGAGGAGAAGGAAGAGAAAGAGGAAGAAGGAAAGGGAAAGAAACCGGTCCCTAAGGCGGCTCACCCTCAGGCACACTTCTGCACCTCGCTTCTTCTCTCCAGCCCGATGTGAAAGCTTTTTACCCGGCACTCTCAGAAGCCTTTTTCTGCTCACATCTGTCCATCTTTCCATCCCTACTCAGTCTCTCTCATCACACAATTCTGTATCTTTCCGACACGACCTTTGGTGTCTCCCCCTCTCTCTCTAGAATGCAAGTTCTAGGAAGACAGCAGTGAACTTGTTTGTTTCTTGTCTGCGGGCCTAGAATGATCTCGAATCCCTAGTCTTCCTGCTCCACCTCCCAAGTGTGAATATCAATAAGTTTGGGCCAGGAGAGCCAGCTATTTGCTCAGGGTTTTTCTTTGTTTGTGAGTTTTTGTTGTTGTTGTTGTTGTTATTGTTATTGTTGTTGTTGTTTTTAAGGTTACAAAAGGCTGGCCTTGAACTGACTTCTGATTTTTCAATAGCCCATGGGACTGTGTAACTTTTTTGAAGACTAGAAGACTCTCACATCCCTGTCTCATAGCTTAGTGTTTGTCTCCTGCTTCACTAGCAATAAATATGCAATAAAATCGTTAATTGCTGGTCCCACAGAACTGGGCCAGACATTAACTCTCTTCTTGACTGGGAGCTATAGAAAAATAAAGAGGTGTGTGGCTACACTTTTATTTTTCTATGAAGAATAAGAAAGCTGTGAGCCTTACCTTTACAACAAACCTCTCTTGTATGTCAAAGTATTGGCTACCTATCGTTTACTCTCACCGCTCAGTCCCTCAATCTGAGTAGCCCTAAGGTCACAATGCTGGCACACCTGGAGTGGGAAATTAAAGATTAATTAAGAAAAGCATATTGAAGCTGGAACTGGGAATTTTGTAGCAAAGGTTTCAAACAGTTAGAGAAACCGGCTGCAGGCAGAAACCCATCTTGTAAGAAATCCAGACTCTTCACAGGTTGTCGGGAAGTTACAGTGCCTCGGGGCTGAAGAACCACTGATAGCCCGAGGACAGCTCAGCGCCTTGAGTCCTTTGGGCTCAGCCCTCCCTCCTGGGAACTCCTTCTTTCTCAGTGAGGCCTTCCAAGGGAAATGGGAGGGATGGGGCAGGCAGAGGGCAGGAACCAGAGAGTTTCCCTCCCTGGGCTGATAAGATGGACTGTGGGACATTTTATTTCTGTTTGTGTAGAAAGGCAGAGGGCAGTGTCACTGTAGTGGTTTGAAAAGGTGGTGCTGAAGGTGAAAGTCAGTATTAGCACACTTGACTAGGAAGTTTGAAACCATCTTTGATTCCCAGCACTGAAGAAGAAAATATGGGAGAGGGGAAAGAGGAGGAGGAAGAAGAGGAAGGAGGGAAGAAGAGGGGGAAGAAGAGGAGGAAGGGGGAGGAAGGGGGAGGAAGGGGAGGAAGGGGAGGAAGAAGAGAAGGTGGGGGAGGAGGGGGAGGAGAGGAAGGAGAGGGGAGAAAAGGAAGAGGATGAGGAAGAAGAGGAAGAAAAAGAGGATGGAGAGAAAGAGGAGGAGGAGGAAGAAGAGAAGGAGGAGGGGAAGAAGAAGAAGGAGGAGGAGGAGAAGGAGGAGAAGAAGAGGTAGGGGAGTAGGGAAAGAGGAGACTAAATAAATAAACAAATAAATAAGAAAGGAAGAAAGAATAGGGAATCTGCTGCTCTGTTGCAGAGACGACGACATGAGAGCAATGACTCTATAAAAAATAAGTGACTGAGGGGTTGGGGATCTAGCTCAGTGGTAGAGCGCTTACCTAGCAAGCGCAAGGCCCTGGGTTCGGTCCCCAGCTCCGAAAAAAAGAAAAGAAAAAAAAAAATAAGTGACTGAGACCTGTCACACGGTAGCGGGTGTTCGTCCACAAGGTTGCCGTTTAGCTGCCCTGGCAGCTGCAGGAAAGGTTTATGGGTAGCTGGATCTCCAGAGTCACAGGAGTGATAAAGAAAGGGGCATATCTTGTCCTTGGGAAGGAACTGGTGAGAGCTCTTCAGGAAGCATGCCCAAGACTGATCGAGACCCCTGGGTGTTCCTCAGCCCCCAGGATATACTGTGTGTTCCTGTGGATGCAAAACCAAGACTTTTCCATCTCTTCCTGGCATAGCTGTGGCCTTTCAGATCAGAACACCCTGTGGGGTTATCTGCTATCTCTGTCTAATGTGCCTTGGTTCAGAGCCCTCTCTTTTTTTATGCTTCAGTTAAAAACTAAAAAACATCAGCATTTCCAATGCAGACATAGTGTGTGGGGGAGAGACTCTGTCTCTCTAAAACAGCTTGTATCAAATGAGTATCAGGTTTCAGAAGAAGTCACCTTGAGGGGTTGGGGATTTAGCTCAAATGTATGTGGTAGAGCGCTTGCCTAGCAAGTGCAAGGCCCTGGGTTCGGTCCCCAGCTCAGAAAAAAAAAAAAGGAAAAAGAAAAAAAAAAAAAAAGAAGTCACCTTGAGAAGTACATGCTGATCTCAAAGACGCAACATTTCACCTGAGTATCATTCCCATGTTGATTTTAAAAATTTAAATTTTTATTGTTCTAGTCTATGTGTATAAATATTTTGCCTGTGTGTGTCTGAGCCTTATCTGCATTCCTGATGCCTGCGGAGGCCAGAAGAGGGCATCAGATCCTTGCCACTGAGGTTACAGGTGGCTGTGAGCTGCTGTGTGGGTGCTGGGAATCAAACTCAGGTCCTCTAAGGGCAGCCAGTGTTCTTAACTTCTGAGCCACGTGCCCTGCCCCATGTCCACTTGTAAAGGATAAAACTGCTTCATATTTCTAGAATCACAGATTATTTTTAAAAATCAAGCAGTGCAAGTGTGCCAATGCCGTCACCCTCTTTCAGAATAAGTTGTGCATGTAAGTAGCTCGATTTTCCCATATGCGATTGGGAATAAACTTGTCAACTGCATTAAACTGTTAATTAGTCCAAGAAGAACTGACAATGGCAGATACTGAGGCTGTTAAGTGTAGGAACAAAGCATGTGACTATTTTGTCTGCCTTCTTTAATGCCTTGTTGAGCTGTCATGCTTGAAAATTTTCAGCCTACTTTTTTAAAATTTTTTTTCTTTCTTTTTTTTTTTTTTTTTTCTAGACAAGAATGAATACAAATGCTTTATTTAACAGTTGCAGGTCATTCCATGGGCTAAGGAGTGGATATCCAGAACCCAGCAGCAAGGTCAGCGCAACCTCCGAGCTTCTCTTTCTGACTCCAACAGGGTGAGCACATCACCCTCTCGAACAGGGCCTTTGACGTTTCGGATGATAGAGCGGCTGGTGTCATCCATAAATTCCACTCGCACCTGCGTGCACTGTCCCTGCGATCCGGTCCTGCCCAGCACTTTAGTTACCCTAGCCAGCTTGATGGGCTGCACGCGACTCGTGTCCATGATGGCGGAGATCTAGCGGAGAGCAAAATTTTTATTTTATATTAAATTTATGTGTATGTGTGCTTGTGTCTTTATGTGCATGTATGCAAATGTATATGTGAGTACTCGTGGAGGCCAGAAGAGGGCGCTGGATCCCCTGGAACTGGAGTTAGGGGTGGTCGTGAACCACCTGATGTCGTGCTGGAAATCACACCCTGGTCCTCTGGAAGAGCAGCAAGCACTCTTGACCACCCAGCTTTCTCCAGCCCCAATCTCTAGGTCCTAAACATCATTGGTCAGACTTATTCTAAGTATTTCATTCTATTAGAAATGGGGCTATTTTTATCATTTTGGATTCTGCTTTTTTTTTTAAGATTGATTTACTTTATGTATATGAGTACACTGTTACTGTCTTCACACACCAGAAGAGGGCATTAGATCCCATCATAGATGCTTGTGAGCCATCATGTGGTTGCTGGGAATTGAACTCAGGACCTCTGGAAGAGCAGTCAGTGCTCTTAACCACTGAGCCATCTCTGCAGCCCTCATTTTGGATTCCGAATAATAGTTGCTAGGAGGATACAATTGATATCGTGCCAGCATCACTCATCTTAGTCAGCAGGATGAAAATAGAAGCCTCAAGTCAACTCCTTGGGAGTATCATGAGGCCGGGGAGATGAGTAGTCCTGTTCTCTTCCCCTCGATTTCCCTGCTGGTTAGAATGGAATCCATCCATTGTTGTCTTGCATAAGATGTGGGCAAGCCTTTGAAGACTCTGATCATTCATTTGGGAGAAGAATTCCATTATTATACAGACAAAACACCAGGACCTGGAATAACTCTTCCTTACCAGCCCCGCTCCGCCAGCAACCACTCCATCCTGCTCTATAGACAGAGGTTATGGACACTAGCTTGACACGTCAGCTGCAGCTGAACCTGTCTAGAAGCCTCCTGAGCCGTCAGCATTGCCAGTGTTGCCCCATAAGACCGTGCGTGTCTTGAATGCTTCCTCCCCATCCAGCAGCTATACTGAGAGAGACTAGACTGTGAAACTAGAAGGTGGGCTTAGCTGGAGGAAGTTCACTGTGGGGGCGGGTTCTCAGAGGCTTATCCTCGCCCACTTCTGGTCCTCTCTGAGGAGATCCACATCTCCTGCTGCTGGTGTCTACTCGCTTCCAAACTGCAGAGGAGATCTTCCATTCCCAAAGTTCCCCTTTGCCACCCTATAAAGCCCCAAGCACCCCACAGCTCACACAGTCTCACTTCCCAGAAGCGACCATAGGCCCTCAGCTGTTCTGATTAAGGAACAATGCTGCCCTGGAGATGCCTGTCTTTATTTCATTTCCACGTTGCTCAGTCATCCCTATCTAACAACTGTGCCCTATCCTAACAACGTTCCCCGGAGGATGCTTTGGTTCTCTTCTCTCTCTTCTTTGTTGCAGGGTGGCTTTTTTTTTTTTCCTTTCGAGATAACATAATCGCCCCATCCCCATTTTGAGGTAGAGACCATCTTGGCCAGGTACCTTGGCTAACTGCACAGAACACTTTTGGAGGTAGCGTGGTCTGTGGTAATTACGTGGGAGCTACTGGCACTCCCTAACAGAAAAAGGGAAGGTCACAGGCCCTCACCTGGACTCTAGTTGAAAAACCAACCTGCCTCCATCTTGGAATTGAAAGCCATCTAATATTAAAGACAAACTCAGTTCATTCCTCTTTATCGTTAAATCTGTTTCTTAAGGATTGGGCTATGCCCTACCTATAACTACAAATGTTTCTGTGCTGCTTACTTCAGGAGAGAACAACCATGACTTATTTTGACCATCTTGCTACCCTACTTTTGTTTCAAACTGTTACTGTGACCACCTCATTATGCTACTTCCGTAACCCCGCCTATTTGCCTTCTACCATCACCCCCATTTGGAAACCTACTACTCCTCCCTAAGCTATAACAAAACCTTTATCTTGCACATGCACAAGGCTGACCTCCTAAGCTCGGGAGAGACAGCCAGTGTACATGAATAAAAATGCTTGCTTTAATTAATTTGGCCCGGATCATTTGGGCCAGTGGTCTTTCTCCTTGAATCTTTGGGATTAACACTGTCCATCACTGCCTCTGGCTCCTCCCCCAGCTGCAAGGGATCTTGGGAGATGTTTAGAAAGTGGAAGATAACTGATAACGGGTACTCCAGGATGTATCTTCCCTGAGTCTTTTGTCTACAATGGGGTGGGACTTTGGAGTGGGATCTGGTGTGAGAACACCCACACCCCTGTAAGTAACCAGTCACGGTCCTGTGTCAGCAAGTTCAAAACGTTCACTGGTTCATTAAGTTCGAGCCCGGTGGGATTATTCCCTGTTCTGAGTTGTCTGGGGTTCTTAGAGAATCCAGGCACTCTAAGTAACCTGGCTCTAAGCAAAGAGAGCAGTGAGCAGGGCAAGAACATGTCCAGCCTCCCACCACCATCCGGGGATTGGAGACAACCTATTTGGAGACAGTCTGACTGCAGTCAAATAGCACAGATAGCCAGAGCGGCTCCTTCATGGTCCAGGACCTGGCCCTACCTCAGAAACCTGTAAGGGTTTATACCTTTAAAGAGACAAATGTAGGTGACGAATATGAGTTATGAAGGAGGATATAAAGCCAGCCATGGTGGCGCACACCTTTAGTCCCAGCACTCAGGAGGCACAGGCAGGTGGATCTCTGAGTTTAAAGCCAGTTTGGTCTATAGCGTGAGTTTCAGGATTCAGAGAACCCCGGTCTGAACACACACCCCCATTCCCAAAAAAGGCTACAAAACTAATTGTTTTTCTAGTTCTCTCACAGGCGGTGGATAAGTGCATAACCTATTTGATACCAAAAGTGTAAAATTTAATGTGGAACTTCACAGGCTCCATTTCAAATGCCAATTCTAGTTGTATATAAAAGTGCGTTGAATTGTATAGACTTTGGGTCTGGTTAATGTTAGTGGGTGGCATTCTTATTTATAAATGTGTCTTATAATAAAGTTTACTTTTAAAAATCAAAAGCAAGGACGACACAAACAAACAGAAACTACTAAGTTGTTCTGGAGAGACTGAAGCCTCTTCTCTCCCATGGAGATTCCTGTCTACTTGCCTGTGGTAATGGACCTCTTGCCTGAAGGAAAATCTGCTTCAGCGTTCCTCTCAAATGACCCCTTCACTCCTTCTGCAATATCCTTATATTTCGGTGCCACAACTCAGGAGAAAGGTCATGGAAAGAGATCGCCCTGCACGAGGCCATCCCATCTTTGCCTTGTAATCCTAATATTCATTTCTAGAACTTTCTTTAGCTGAGAGCTGGAGCGGTAAGCATAGAGGGTCATCTCGCGGGAGGGACTCCCTTAGCCCACCACCACACTCTGCTACGCAGCACCAGCTCTTGCCCTCCACCCCCAGCAAGACCGCCACGCCCTGCCTAGCATCCTCATCACCCAGAGCTGCTGCGCTTGCTCCTCCTCATAGTGGGCGGGACCAAGACTGACCTTTTTATTGGTCTAAGAGATCTACAGATGCCCAGTTTTCAAATCTCCAAAAATGGTGAGCTCCCCATTTTTATCCACAGTTGATTTGTAGTCTATTTCAATTTGTGAGCCCTTTCCCTTACCCCTGATATATATATAAAACAAACAAAAACCCCAAACGAACCTGCAGACTCCTAACCGTTCTCTGCAGCCTGAGAAAATGCCTTCAGCCATATTTCTCCATGACGCAGCCCCCTCACTTACAAATCAAGCTCTTAGGAAGTTTGTCAGAAAACACACCTGCCTGGGAACTGCATCATAAAATTAAAAAACCAATGAGAAGTTACCCCTTCTTTCTAACACTGGCTCTACATGTGGCCTTCACTGGGGCCCGTAAGCTCTATACTTGGGCATATAAATGGTCTTCCTGTTTCTATTAAGGCAACACTTATTTCAGATAATCCCGTGTGTGTTCTTTGATTTTTTTTGTTATAGTTCATAATTATTTTCATGTAATTGTTTATATGTCATTTTGGCTGCTAACTGGCTGTTATACATAGGTACGGTAATTATTTTCATATAGCGTTCTTTATGCATTCTGTCCTAAAAACAATCTAAATACCAAAATCAGTGTCCACTTCGTTTACTCACCTTTTTAAATATATTGAGCACTATGCTGGGATGTGCCTAACTTCAAGAGGTGTGTTCATGTATGTATGTGCAATGTGTGTGCATACATTTTTTTTTTTTTTTTAGATTTATTTGATGTGCTTGAGTGTTTGGCAGGCATGTAAGTGTACCACAGGCATGCCTGGTCCCCCCAGAGGCCAGCAGAGGGCATCAGGTTCCACCGGGCTAGAGTTCCATCTGACTATGGGCCACTGTGGCCGCTGGGAGTTGAACCAGGTCTTCTAGAAGAGCAGCCAGTGTTTCTTTAGTGCTAAGCCATCTCTCCAGCCCATGTGTAAAGATTTTAAAGATGATTTCACCCTGCTAAAAACAAAGTAGTTTTACAAGGTTCTTATCCTTGTCAAGCCATACAAAATTTAAAACTAAATAATGGTCATTTAAAAACCCATCTAAACTGCCAAAGACATACATAGATATTTTAAAGTCTGAAGATAATCCTAAGGTGTTTGATTATATCATAAATTATATCATATATTTCTTTTTATAGTATATTGAGGATAATAACTTATTCTGTACTTTCAGACTTAACATGCTTGGCTTGTGTCCATGCCTGTTGTATATTTAGATTCAAGGTACATGTTTGCTCTTTTTTAGAGCTGGGGAGATGGCTTAGTGATGAGGAGCATGCATTATTCTGGGTTTCAGTTTAGTTCCCAGCACCCATGTTTTTTTTTTTTTTTTTTTTTTTTTTGGTTCTTTTTTTCGGAGCTGGGGACCGAACCCAGGGCCTTGTGCTTCCTAGGTAAGCGCTCTACCACTGAGCTAAATCCCCAGCCCCCAAGCACCCATGTTTTGTGGATCACAACCTATATCATAGCTCTGGGAAGATCCAATGTTCAATGTCTCTGGCTTCCTCTGGCACCTGCGTGCACACACACACACACACACACACACACACAGAGAGAGAGAGAGAGAGAGAGAGAGAGAGAGAATTTAAAATAAAATCTTTAAAACCACGAACAAAATATAGTTGTTTTATTGAAGAAAAATGGTGTTCCCAGCATCTTATAAACAAGGGGAGATATAAATTCATAAATATAAAATGTATTTTTAACATGTTAGTTGTTTTAAAGATTCATATCTTTTTTTTTTTTTTGGTTCCTTTTTTCGGAGCTGGGGACCGAACCCAGGGCCTTGCGCTTCCTAGGCAAGCGCTCTACCACTGAGCTAAATCCCCAACCCCTAAAGATTCATATCTTATATATCTGGCATGCCCAAGGTTGTTTACTACCATGTGGTCCTGGAATTTGAACTCAGGACCTCTGGAAAAGCAGTCAGTGCTCTTAACCGCTGAGCCATCTCTCCATCACCAACAGCAAGAACTTAAAGTAGTCTTTCAGATCTGTTTCAGCTCTAGTGCATGTGATTCTAGAAGCGACTAAAGGCCTTTTCCAGGTTGGGCTGGTGTGAGCCTTGAGAGCTGACAGCTGCGTGCTTGCTAAATACACCCAGACCTTTCCTCCTCACACATCTAGCATCTGTGCGAGCACAGGCACTGGTGGCCAGCTCTTGAGTCCTTCCAGCGGAATGAGCAGTGTGTGCTCATGTGAGTTCTTCAGGCTCTAGAGAGCTCATCCTGGGAGCCCAGGAAACAGAATGATACACTCGCTCATCCAGCATCCGGGTGGGTGGGCAGGCAACCAGCACGCATGCTCACTTGGTCTTCAGTCTTCTTTGGACTGAGGACCTCAGCATCTGGCTGCAGCTGCTGCAGTTCTCGGGCTGCTGGGCAGGTGGCTGGCGAGCCCGTGGTCAGCTGCCAGCAATTATGGTGCCGGTAATGATTAGCCAGAGAGTCAAACTATGGAAAATTCCAAAGGCCCTGTGCTGAAGACAAACATACGGAATCCTCCGTTCCCGCCTTGCCACATCCACATCTGTTCTGGTTTTCAACTGTTTCTGTTAACTTATGTGAGGTCTCCGAGACTAGGGGACGCGGCTAAGGAAGAAAGTCTCCTCCTTGGTATTTCCAGAGCTGAGGGAAAGAAGCATAGAGGTGTTCCCCTCCCTTCCCATCTCCGTGAACCTCGGGTGGACTGGAATAAACAATTGCCTTTCTCTCTTCCTCAGTCTCGGTCATTAAGCTATGGCCTCCCCCAGTGACTCGTGGGTCCTAAGTGTGTACTACTTTATCCTGTATTATTTGGAGGGAAGAGGGAAGCCAAAGAGATCTTTATTCCCAAATCCTTAAAAACTCATCCCAGGCTGGAGAGATGACTCCGTGGTTAAGAGTACTGGCTGCACCTCCAGAGGGCCCGGGGTTTGATTCCTAGCACCTACATGGTGGCTCATAAATATCTATAACCCCAAGGGGACCCAACACTCTAGATTGCGGTACACAGATATGCATGCAGGCAAATCGCCCATAAACAAAAATTTTAAACAAAATAAAATGATTAAACAAAATAAAATTATTAAAACAAACAACACTTTCCCTATATTCTAGCTTCAACCGGGTGCCACAATTTTGATGGTTGCTATAAACACACTGTGGCATAGAAGGGAGGGAGGGAGGTTGGGGGGAGGAAAGGGAGGGTCCTGAAAGTAAGAGGACTAATTTGGGATTTGGGGCTCTGAGAGGTAAGGTATAGAGCTGGGCTTAGCTGGCGCTTTCTCCATTTTATCACGCAGTATATCCGTTACTTTTCTATGCTATGCTAAAATACCACCACCAAAACGGCTTTGTACAGAGACTATCTTGTGTCTGGATGGATGCAGCATCTGTCAGTAAAAGTCTGATGGCCCAATATAGCTTATGCAGGAAGTAGGAGGTGGGACATCCGGGAGGCAGAAAGGATTCTGGGAAAGAGGCAGGTAGGAGATTCATCTGGAAAATGTGAGGAGAGGGAAGCACGGTGCCTGGGCAGAGGTAACAAGCCATGTGGCAGAATGTAGATTAGAATAAATGGGTTATTTTTCAGTTATGTCTAGTCAGAGAAGAGCCTAGCTATATTGCCAGAATTTTGTAAATCACGAGCTACCCTGTTTCTTTAAAAATAAGCTTCAGATAGCTCTAGAAATTTTATATCTCAGCGTGAAATCCTAACGCGTCATTCTTCTAGAAATACAGGTGGTTTTGCTAATAGTATTTACTCTCTGGGGAAAAGGGAAAGACACACACACACACACACACACACACACACACACACACACACACACCCACCAATAAACAAACCAAAACAAAGCCCCACAGTTTTTTGGTTATGTACTTGTGCTGAAGAAAGCCTGGCTGCCATGTGGCAGAACTGAAATGTGAACCCGCAGCCTGAATGCAAGACTCGACTTGCTATCAGTAAATCATAGCGTCCGGGGATGAGCTGGAGCTCGATGGCTAAGTGTTTGCTGAGCATTCACGAGGCTCTGTGTTCCATCTAACACACATAAACACACATACACACTCACACACACAGTCACACACACACACTCACACACACACTCACATACACACACTCACACGCATGCATGAATGCACATGAGACACACTCACAGTCACACACACACAGGCATGCATGTACACTGACAGAGAGCACACACATATGCATCATGCATGCATGCACCCGAGACACACGAGACCCACACACACTCACACACATATGCATGCATGCACACGAGACACACTCGCACACACGAGACCCACACACACTCACACACACATGCATGCATGCACATGAGAGAGACACACATGCGCACATACACACAGAGAGAGAGAGAGAGAGCGCGCGCTCTGTAGCATTTCGTAAATAAATATTTACCAGGGATGCAGCATGGCTCAGTGCTGGCCCCTGCAATCTTAGCACAGGATCACAAGTCTAAAAAAATGTGTTAACTCCACCTATTCCAGAACTCATTTCCTTCCATAGAACATTCTGTCTTGGCTCTGTGACCCATTCAGGCCAGCTTTTTCTCAAGAGTCCTCCTTTACAAAAACACAAAAAGCCGCCACCACCACAGTTCCTCCTACCTTGTCTGACTGGCCTACAAGATCATCCAAGGCCTGGAGCCTCAGACAAACAGGTCGGGTGTTTATGAGCCGGTCATGTAAGGTCTCTCCCTTTCTTTAGATCGCTCACCGGCAGAGGCTGCCCATCCCTCCCGGGGCTTTGGTAAGAGCTGTATGAACTGACCTGTGTGGTTGCAACTCTGCAAACCAACTCATTTGCAGTCCCGGCAAAGCCCTGTCTGCTCAGGTCAGTAGTTCTGTAAAGGGTCAGAACTTCTTTTCAACCAAAAACCTTTTCTTCAAGCAAGACAAAGTCGCAGCTTCTGGGCTGAAACTTACAAGAGGAGGTTACGGGACACCAGATGCCTCTGCTTTCGTGAAGGAATCGTCACAGAGAACACAGTTCTTGCATCATGACCAAGAGATGCACATTTGTGAGGTGTGTGAAGGGTGCCCTGGAACTTGGTGTGAATTGCTGGCTTTAGTCACACTCTGCTGGCCAGTGAACATGCACAGCCCCGACAGCAGGTCCTGACCCTAACCAGGCACTCGGGACACCTTGCAGAACTCCCGCTTCTGCACTGGGAGTGATGGCCGAACCCCTCTACAGGAAGCCTGCATACTGCAGCATCCAAGACGAGCACATTGCATTGCTCACCTGCTTTATAGTAAAATAATGTTTACCACCAGTGCCCCTCACAACGCCTCTGTGAGGCCGGGCTCTTATTAGCCAATGTTAGAGAGGTAGAGAGCAACGAACTGTCCAGAGTCAGCAACTGGTTGGAACCTGTTGGCATTTCGTCTAGGCTCCACCCCACAGTTACCTGGCAACAGCCAGGTGTGCCTGACTCACTAGAAAAGGGGCTGCTTGCCCCCTCCTCACTCTCTTGCTCTCTTCTCTTCTTCTCTTACTCTCTATCGCTTACCCTCTTCTCCCCATTCCCCTTCCTCCCTCTCTCTCTCTCTCTCTCTCTCTCTCTCTCTCTCTCTCTCTCTCTCTCTCTCTCTCTGCCTTTCTCTGCCTCCACTACCTCAACTCCCTTCCCCATGCCCTAAATAAACTATTAGGGGGAAGGAATGCCCGGCAGTGGCACACCCTTCCCCCACACCATACCACGCCCCCACCAAACCTTCTTATCTTTTTATAAAACATAACAGAACCCAGGTTTAAACCCCGGGCTTCCTAGTTTCTGAACTCAGCAGTTTGGACATGAGACCCTCCCTCTCAGGCTCATCGGTCACCTGTAAATCAGAAATTATGATGACGGCTGGCGTCTGCCTCCTTTTTTTTTTTTTCCTTTTTTTTCCCCCCGGAGCTGAGGACCGAACCCAAGGCCTTGCGCTTGCTAGGCAAGCGCTCTACCACTGAGCTAAATCCCCAACCCCTGGCATCCTTTAGACTATCTGGTGGCACACGGTACTTGTTGATAACCAGTCGGTAGGTTCTGACCGTTTAGTTCAGACCCCTTACTCATTTAGTTAACCTGTTAGAGAACAAGGCAAGGCAAGGCGAGGTGTGGCCAAAGGGCAAAATGTGTGATAAAGAGCAGAGAGTTTCGGAACCGGAGAAAGGCATCCGAAAGGTGCCTTACTTACTTCCTACCCTCCTCGGCTGTGGAAGAAGGCGCCTGAGTACCTCAGGGCACACTGACCCAGGACCACGGATGGGAGGAAGAGGATCATCCTCCGACCAGAAACACCCACGGTTCAGGCCTGGGGGAAGAGCCAGGCTCTGGTTAATCAGGGCCCTTTCTAGCCAGCCCCTTCTCTGAATGTACTCAGAGCTGACCGTACTTATGGATGCGTTTGGCCAAGTCAGACACTAGGGGGACGCAGGAGACAGCTTCATTTGACACAACTTATCTCCTAGAGTGGCCAGTAACGCTCTCTACTCAAACAGCGGTTTAAAAACGTTCTCACCTTTCCCGAGATAGCCTTGCGGCCACCCACGCTAGTAGGATGCTGCTGAACCCAGTGAAATGCCCCCAGTGCACAAGGCTCCTACCTGTCGGTCCGCAGCGGCTCGCCCCACCTGCTGCGAGGACTGGCTGGCAGGCACTCCCTCCTCCACCAGCCCTGGGGCACAGGGAAAAGGATGTTTTGTAACTTTTGGCTAGACCTTCCAGAGGCCGGACAGGAAATGTCCTCTGGGACATGGAGCTCAAGGAGTAATCTCGGGTCTTCCTGGAAGCTACTTGCAATAACTGGTATTTAAATCGCTTTGCTGCTGCCTCCCCTTTTTCCTTTCCCTACCCCCACTCTCCCCTCTTTCCCTCTCCGTCATGTACTGAAAATATTTTCCTCTGGATGAACTTGGCTCCAGAACGCTCTCCTTGTGAAAGACTTTCTCATGTTACAGAATTTAGTTTTAAAAATAAATAAATAAATCCAGAGCTTCCTCCCCGACCCCTGAACTTTTTTACTGGGAACATTTTTTTGATAGAATTTTTTTTTAAACCCTGACCCTTTGGATTCCAAGCAAACGCACGCCCACATCCCTCTTATTGGTCCCACCCTTCTTTCTTTCCGGAGGAAAACCAACAACAGCTGGGAGAAGACAGCCTTTTAATTGTGGGCGCCCAGTTGAGCCCTCTCCTGTTGGGGCGACCACCCTGTAGCCTGTATGGAGTGCAGTAAGAGGTACCCAAGGAAACAGAACTGGTTACCTTTCCAACCTATTATCTATCTCCTCTGGCACGCAGGGACAGACCCGGGGTCGCACAGGTCTGAGGGGCCCGTCAGAAGATTTGGTTGTTGGTAACCATCTTTAGCCTTTCTGTGAATGGTCACGCCACAAACTGGAAACTTTTAGATCAACTGACCTGCAGGGAAACTCAGCAATTCTCAGAGCTGATGGGGATGTGTTTGCAGTCAGGACATGGGCTATCTCGTCTATCCTTTGTCTGAGCAGAAAGCAGGTAATAAACTGATAACGTAAGCAAGACTGTAAGAAAGGGTATTTTTTAACAAGTCATCAGGTTAGAGATTTTCCTTTAGGAGAAAATTTTATTTAATGTATTTTAACTGATACATAAGGCGTAGAAACTATAATATGTGGCAATAAAATTTAACCCCCATTATTAAAAGTATTTAATTAGGGCCTGGAGAGGAGGCTCAGAGGTTAAGAGCACTTGCTGCTCTTAGGGAGGATTCTGGGTTGGCTCCCAGCACCTACATGGTGGCTCACAACTGCCTGAAACTCCAGTTCTAGAGGATATAATGCCCTCTTCTGGCCACTGAGGGCATTGCAACAGTGCACAGATAGTCATGCAGGAAAACATCTACACAAAAATAAAACTTTGAAAAGTAATTAAGTACCGATTCTATGTTTTAATATATTAAACCACAGCAGCAAAATCAACATAGAGAATACTTATTACTCTGCCTCCGAGAGCATTTGATCTCTCTGGTCCACCCACCTCAGGCTGCTCACAACTACACCTCTGCCTTCCTGGGATTCAACACCATCTTCTGGTCTATGACCCAGCACTGACCAAGTACCTACTATGTGTGTCAGGCTGGCCTATAACCCAGCACCGATCAAGTACCTACTATGTGTGCCAGACTGACCTATGACCCAGCACTGATCATATACCTACTATGTGTGTCAGGCTGGCCTATGACCCAGCACTGACCAAGTACCTACTATGTGTGTCAGGCTGGCCTATGACCCAGCACTGATCATACACCTACTATGTGTGTCAGGCTGGCCTATGACCCAGCACTGACCAAGTATCTACTATGTGTGTCAGGCTGGCCTATGACTGAGCACTGATCATGTACCTACAATGTGTGCCAGGTCTGTTAGGAAATTTCTCAGAAAACAAATTTTTCAACATCACAATTATATCAAGTATTATTACATTTTGTCTTTTAAGGTTTAGTTTATTTTAATTATGCATGTACATCTTCTTCCACTACTACTACTACTACTACTACTACTACTACTACTACTACTACTACTTTTTTTTGAGACAAGGTTTCTCTGTGTAGTCCTGGCTGTCCTGGAACTCACTCTGTAGACCAGGCTAGCCTCGAACTCAGAGATCTTCCTGCCACTGCTTCCTGAGTACTGGGATTAAAGGTGTGTGCCACTACCTCCTAGCATTTCTTTATGTTTTTTCTTTTTTAAAACTAAACAAGAGAGATGGCTCAGTGGTTAAGAGCACTGACTGCTCTTCCAGAGGTTCTGAGTTCAAATCCCAGCAACCACAAGGTGGCTCACAACCATCTGTAATGAGATCTGATGCCCTCTTCTGGTGTGTCTGAAGACAGCTACAGTGTACTTATATATAATAAGAAAATCTTTAAAAAAACTTTAAAAAAAAAAGAATCAGTAGTACTTGCTTTAAAAAAACTAAATAAACAAAAACAAGAAACATACACAATCCCCCACCTACCCCCAAAATCCCACAAAACAAAGACTAAAAAATATACAAGCAAAAAACCAATAAGACAAAAAAAAAAAAAATGCCCAAAGTAAAATGAGACTAAAAGTCTACAAAAAAAAAAAATCACTGAGCTCATTTTGTGTTGGCTAAACTCTCCCAGCGTGAGGTTTACCCTGAAGTGTGGTTGATCTAGTCAGTGAGATTTCACTGGTGAAGACTAATTTTCCCTTTGCTAGCTGGTGTCAGTTGCATGTATTTTCCTGGTCAGGAGTCGGAGCGCATGTTCCCCTCTGAGTGCTGGAACTCAGCTGTTCAGGGTATGTGCCTGCTGCCATGGTCTCTGTGAGTTCACATCAGTCCTGCTGTGTCTGGATGAAGCATCTTTTCTTTTAAATTCATGATGCCCGTTACTCCAGCAACTCTCTATGATGCTCCACGTTAGCATTGAGAATATCATTTGGCCATTCATCCGTTAGTAAATATTTATAAAAATCAGTGTGCACAGCACTGGCCCAGGAGATGCCGGAATGCCCATCTGTTAGGCAGAGAAATGAACACTATTGTGTCATTCAACCACCTGCTCACCCCTAGGTGTTTATACCCGAGAGAAACTAATTGTCACAGCCATTGTTATCACAACTAAGTTTGAAACATTGTTACCTTTCTGAAGGATATCCTCTATAGTTTGCCTCCTGTGGACATTTCATATTAACAAGCACATATGTGTTCTTTTGTGTCTGGCTTTCTTCATCTAGTAGAACAAGCTCAGGGTTATCTATGACTAAGCATATATCCATCGGTACTTCATTTCTTTTTTTGGCACAGCTTTCCGAGGACGCTAATAACCACTGAACAGTATAATCGTAGTGGGCAGGTTTATGTCCTGTAAGCTACATATAAGGAAAGACGTCTCAAAAACAAAATTTGGGCAAGCATGGTGGCTTGCACCAGGATTCAAGGACACAGGAGGCTAAAGCAGGAAGACAGAGAGTTTGAGGCTAGCCTGGGCTATATGGAAAGATCCCGTCTCAAACAAAACAGCAAATGAACCAACCACAAACGGCTCCATACCTGAAAAAGGGTAGCATCTGTTTATCCTTTGACTCAGCCCAACTTCTAAAGTGCCATTATCGAATGTAGTTTCTTGTTTTCTTAGCTGATTCATTTTGATGTTTCTTGTGAGACACTCAAGACATTGTCAGAGAAAACAAAAGATTCACAGGAGATTCGTGGGAAGAAGCAGCACTTAGAATGACTCTTCCGTAAGCTGGGTTCACAGTCTCTGAAGAACTTTATCTCTGGGGAATGAGATTCCCAAGCTCACTTCACTTCTGCTCCTCATTAAAAAAAAAAATGCTCACAAGCCAGGTGTGGTGTTGCACATTGGGGTCCCAGCACTCAAGAGAACTGAGGATCGAAGTTCAAGGCTGACCTGGGCTCCAGAGCAAGTTCCAGACCAACCTAGGCAACATGAGGACCTGTCTCAAAACATAAATAAGTTCTCGAGTAAACAAATAAATAACATATTTAAGGGATTTTAGAAAGGAAAATCATACAGAGACTCAGAAGCCTGAGATAGTCACTGTATTTGTATTTGCTGCCTTAAGCAAATGAAAATTCACCCTAATTTTTCATTGTGTAGATATGAGCAAACTCTGATTTTATTCCAGGATCTTTGCAAGCGTCAGGAAGTGGGTCTGGCAGAGGAGCCAGCTCATAAACAGTGTGTAGGAAGCTCGCGACTTTACAGTAGCATAACAGGTGACCTAGAGCAGGCAGGGTTAGTGGACCATGGTGTGCCAGGCCAGACAGAACCGGGACCTCTGTGGTATGCAGGTGTCTTAATTTGGGTTTTACTATTATGAACAGACACCATGACCAAAGGCAACACTCATAAGGACAACATTTAACTGGGGCTGGCTTACAGGTTCAGAGGTTCAGTCCATTATCATCAAGGTGGGAGCATGACAGCATCCAGGCAGGTACGGTACAGGAGGAGCTGAGAGTTCTACATCTTCATCAGAAGGTTGCTGGTGGAAGACTGGTTTCCAGGCAGCTAGGATAAGGGTCTTAAAGCCCAGACCCACAGTGACGCACCTACTCCAATGAGGCCACACCCACTCCGACAAGGCCACGCCTCCCAATGGTGCCATTCCCTGGGTCAAGCATATACAAATCATAACAGGGTCAAACCAGAGAGAGAGAGAGAGAGAGAGAGAGAGAGAGAGAGAGAGAGAGAGACAGAGACAGAGACAGAGACAGAGACAGAGACAGAGAGACAGAGAGACACACAGAGAGAGAGAGAGACAGGGAGAGACAGAGACAGACTATGCTTTTGAAAGCTTAATTTTATTAACTAGGACGCATAATTGCATGAATGTACACTATATGTGTGAATGCCTGTGGAGGCCAGAAGAGGGCACCAGATCCCCTGGAGCTGGGTGTTGCAAACCAAATTTATGACCTCCGGAAGAGAGTGTCAAGGGCTCTTAAGTTCTGAGTCATCTCTCCACTTAGAAATCATATAATGGGGCCAGTGAGAGGGATCAGAAGATTAAGGTGCTTGCTGCCAAATCTGAGCTCAAACCCCGGAACAAACAGGGTGCCCAGGACCCACATGGTGTGGGAGAGAACCTGATACAAATTTTCCTCTGACCTCTACACATGTACCATAGTGAGTTCGTGTACACACACACACACACACACACACACACACACACACAAATAAATAATAAATGTATTTTTTAAAATGTAAAGAGTAGGGTTGGGGATTTAGCTCAGTGGTAGAGCGCTTGCCTAGCAAGCGCAAGGCCCTGGGTTCGATCCTCAGCTCCAGAAAAAAAAAATGTAAAGAGTAGTACAAAATAATTTTTTTTAAATAAAGGCATGTTTTAGAGTTCTAGTATCTTAATAAGGGTCTCTATTGCTGTGAAGAAACACCATAGTCAAAGGCTACTTGGGGAGGAAAGGGTTTGTTTCACACACAGTTCCATGCAACGGTTCATCATCAAAAGCAGCGAGGACAGGAACTCAAGCAGGGAAGGCAGAGCTGAAGCAGAGGCCATGGAGGGGTACTGCTTACTGACTTGCTCCCCAAGGCTTGCTCGGCCTGCTTTCTTTTTTCTTTTTTTCTTTTTTTCTTTTTTTCGGAGCTGGGGACCGAACCCAGGGCCTTGTACTTGCTAGGCAAGCGCTCTACCACTGAGCTAAATCCCCAACCCCTCAGCCTGTTTTCTTATAGCAACCAGGACCACCAGCCCAGGAATGGCCCTACCCAGAATGGGCTGGGTCCTCAGCCATCATCACTAATAAGAAAATGCCCCTTGGTGGGAAATGGTGGTACACACCTTTAATCCTAGCACTTGAGAGACAGAGGCAGGCAGATCTCTGAGTTTGAGGCCAGCCTGGTCTAGAGTGAGTTCCAGGACAGCCAGGGATACATGGAGATCCTTATCTTGAAAAATAAAACGAGGAGGAGGAGGAGGAGGGGGAGGAGGAGGAGGAGGAGGAGGAGGGGGAGGAGGGGAAGGAGGAGGAGGAAGGAGGAGAAGGAGAAAGAGAAAGAGAAAGAGAAAGAGAAGAAGGAAGAGAAGGAAGGAAAAAAGAAAAGAAAGAAAAAAATGCCCCCTACAGGCCTACCTCCAGCTGCTCTTACAGGGACATTTTCCTGAGGCTCTCTCTTCACAGATGACTCTAGCTTGTGTCAAGTTGACATAAACATCAGGAAATGGTAAAGAGTACTTTTTTTTAATATATTGATTTTGTATCCTACAACCTTACTGTATTTATTAGGTCTAAGAGTTTTCTGTAGATGTTATAGTGGTTCACACACACACACACACACACACATTTATTTATTCATTTTACATCCCAATATCGGCTCCCCTCTCCTCCCAGTACCTGCTCAGGCAGAACCCCCCCTTCCTCCCTCCCCTTCTCCTTTGAGAAGGGGGAGTCCACCTCTAAGTATCACCTTCCCCCACTGCTCCCCCACCTCTCTACTACCCCCCCACACACACACATTGGGTCACTGCAGGACTAGATACATCCTCTCCCACTGAGGCCAGCTGAGACAGCCGTAGTGTCTTCTAAATACAGGATCATGTCTTCTGCAAGAGGGGGTCATTTTTCTTCTGTGTCTTTCACCAAATTGATCACTGCTAAGACTTGAAGCACTATGTAAATCATGAGATATGAGAATGACAACAATGTCTCATTCTTGACTTTTAGAGAAAATACTGTTTGTCTCCATTTAATACAATGTTAGCACATATATATTATATATATTATATATATATATCAAGGTTTTTTTCAGCATCAATTGAAATAGCTATGTGGTGTTTGACCTTAAGTTTATTTATAAGCTAAATTACACTTGCTGATCTTCATCAGCACTAATCAACCTTACTTTTTTGGGACAAAGTCCACTTACATAAGGTATAATCTAATGTGTTCCTGAACTCAGTTTGCAAGCACCTTGTTGAGAATTTTTGCAACTATTTTCATCAAATTGATCTATAGTTTTCTCTTTCTTTCTTTCTTTCTTTCTTTCTTTCTTTCTTTCTTTCTTTCTTTCTCTTTCTTTCTTCCTCTTTCTTTCTTCCTCTTTCTTTCTTTCTTCCTTTCTTTCTCTCTTTTCCCAGGTCTTTACCTAGTTCAGGCATCAGAATAACGCTGACTTCGTAGAACGGATCTGACAGTATTCCTTCGGTTTCTAGTTTGAGGAACAGGGTAGGAGGAACTGGTTCTCAGATCTCCTGGAGAGGTGAGATAGGACTTCGCAGTGGCTCCGATTGGTCCAGGCCTTTGAGTGGAAATCCCAACTTGTTGCTTGGAATTAGTCTGTTCACTTCTGTCTTCTGGGCTGTGTTTTGGTGAATGATGCACTTTTAGAAATTCTTTTATTTATCCAGCCTTTTGGAGCATGGTTTTCATGAGACTGTCTAATGACGCTCTGCATTCCAGTGGAGTCCGTTGTAGTGATACCCTTTGACCTCTAAGTTTGTTATTTGTGTCTTCTCCCTCCCTCTCCCACAACCCCTCTCTTCTGTCAGCTTGGCTAACTGCGAAACTGGTACTTTCTAGAGTCTCTGGCCAAAGGTTTCATTATTAGTGTTGACGTTTTACTTGCTGCGACTGCTATTAACACCTCATGGCACAGATTATATAGGAGTAAGTTAGTGGCTCCATCCCAGGCCCTGAAACACCATTTGTACAGAAAGGAAAAACGGACCAGTGGCCCTTCTGAGCCCTCTGCCAGAACCGTGAGTGAATTCACATCTTTTGGCGGATAGAGGTCATTCTCAAAGTGTCCAGTAGATGGCGGCATTGCTGTTTGCAGAAGAAATTCCCAACTTTATTTTGTTCTGCAGAAGGTCATTGTCAGGAGACCAACCAGGTCTTTTCTATCAGGTTCCAGTCATGTAGGCCAGAACTATGTAGGAGAAGCATGGGCCATAGGGGGTCTGACATAGACGCATGATAACTCTAGGCAAAGCAACCTCAGGCTCATGACTTCACCTCTCTAAAACCCTCACCCACAGGGTCCAAAAACTGAGGACTCCACAAATTCTGAAGATCCCCATTCTGCTAATGTAACAGACCTATGATCCCAGCATTAGGAAAGCAAGGACAGAAGGATCCAGGACTTAAGACCAGCCTTGGATACACACCAAGTTCAAAACCACCTTGAGCTACTTAAGACCTGTAAACACGTATGTGTGTGTGTATGTGTGTGTATGTTGGCACGTGGGCACCACACTGCCCTACCTAAATCCCACGAGGGCCTACTGTGTGCCGATAGGCCTACATGGCAAGGCAAAAGGCTCTGTCTGTTGGGCCACAGGGTGCTCCCCTATCCAGTAGAGGTTCACCACATCAAAAATATATTTACTGTGTATTACCTTTCCAAAATCTGAAAAGATTCAGAACCCCAAAGCACATTTAGCCTCTGGTAAGAGCTGCTGGTTTGATGTAAACCAGCTGTTGGGCTGAGGGCGTAAACACCTGAAGGGCACACACAGAGAGGTCACACCTGAAGGACACACACAGAGAGGTCACACACGCACACTCCAGGGCCTCCAGGGCTCTTCTGTCCCTATCCATGCTAATTAGAGTCTGCAAAATTAGGTAAAAAGCCCAGAAGGACACAAAACTGTCCCCACTGACACATGCAGATCGTGACACCCACGTCTATAACATGTCTACAACAGCGGTTCTCCACCTTCCTAATGCTGCAGCCCTTTAAATACAGTTGTGGTGACCCCACAACCATAGAATTATTCCACTGCTACTTCATAACTGTCATTTTGGTACTGTTAGGAATTGTAATGTAAATATCTGATACACAGGATATCTGATATGTGACCCCTGTGGAAGGGTCGTTGATCCTGAAGGGGTCTCAGCCCACAGGTCAAAAACTGCTGATCAGAGGAACCACCTTGCATTCAGTTAATGACTGCAATGAGCCCATCCCACATTTATGGGTAAACTAAGGAGCTTTATGTTGCTTAGGTGTGAGGGACAGGGTAACATACCAGGTAAGGCAAAAGAAGGATCCAGAAGCAGCTGTAAAGACCCTCACTGACAGTAAATAGGAAGGCCTGGCCCTCACACAGCCGGCTCTGGGCCTCTCTTCCAGAAGGCCCCAGTTGTTGATTGTTACTCTGTCTGCTTCACTAATCTAAAACACTTGCTCAGGAGGGATGTTGAATGAGGCAGGGAGCCACCATAATGGGAATGCAACCTTCATTTAGGGCATTTCTTGACCCTCTGAAATAAATAACAAGAAGGCCCGGGGCTCTGAGACCTATCTGATGTCACTTCAGTAGATGGCTGTGGTGGTTTGAATATGCTTGGCCCAGAGAGTGGCACTATTTGGAGGTGTGACTTTCTTGGAGTACGTGTGGCCTTGTTGGAGGAACTTCGAAGTGTGTCACTGTGGGCGTTTAAGACCCTCACACAGAGAGGTCATACCTGAAGGGCACACACAGGTCACACCTGAAGGAAAGCCAGTCTTCTCCTAGCTAGCTGCCTTCAGAACAAGATGTAGAACTCTCAGCTCCTCCAGCCCCACGTCTGCATGGACCCTGCCATGCTCCCACCTTGATGATAATGGACTGAACCTCTGAACCTGTAAGCCAGCCCCCAAATTGTGATACACACCGCCTGTCCTTATAAGAGTTGCCTTGGTCATGGTGTCTCTTCACAGCAGTAAAACCCTAAGGCAATGGCCCCCCCACCTCAGCTCCCCACCCCCAGCTGCCACCCCACACACACCACAGTCATAAACAAGGTCTTGGGACTCTTCAGATGTCCCAGATCCTGCTGGTTGCCACTTTGTCATTGCAACAAGCTATTCCCAGAACTGCCATTGCCTCTGGCTTCCTTCTGGCCTCCTTAGTCCCTGTCAGTCCCTCTGTATTGCCCAGGGCTGCATATGTCTTCCCTCCCCTGGCTTTTCTGTTAGCGTTGAGTCATCCCTGGTGACCCTGTGGACACAGTGACAAACTCCGTTGGAACAATCACATCAGCTTCTCCACCCCTAACCCCCCACCCCCCACCCCCACCATAGGATCACTGAGGCCCCACCCTCCACAGGGCTGCTACAAGGTTCTCAACAGATGCTGGTGGACTGGATTTGGTGGTAGAGACTGGCTTAAATTTACTTAGAACAGAATTCGGAATTCCCGAGAGGCCTGTTAAGACTCTACCCATTAGGAAATGACCCAAGGCCACCACTGCTGCAGGAAGCCATTTAAACCTCCTCACAGTCACGTTCTCGACCATGTGATCTGTCATGTTACCCTGGGGCAGGGGCTGTACTTATGGGAAACACACTTGAAGTCTCAGCCGTGTGGCCATCCAGTGTCACAGTGAAGTTCTAGTGGGGGCTTCATTAGGTGCAGCAGAGGGGCTGAGCAGCTGAGCGCTCAAGTTCCCTTTTCCTTTTTTTCTATTCATTCATTCACTCATTCATTCATTTTTTCCCGGTGCTGGGGATAGAACTTCAGGCCTTGCGTGTGTGTGAGCTGAATTAGGTACTCCATCACTGAGCTCTAACACTGGCCCTGAGGCTCCTTGTTCTGCTACCTTGTGTCTTTGAGTACACAGAGCTATGAGTCTATGGGATACACTGTGACACCTACATAAACTTGTTCATTTCGAGAACAGGACCTGCACAGAGACTTGCTGTGCGAGTACCGACCTAATGATCCCGGCATGTGATCCGCCGGTCGGAAGACGGTCAGAGAGAACATGTCTATTGACTTTTGGACTGGACATGTAGCTCAGAGGATAAAGGAACCGGAGTTTGATCCTTAGCTCTGAGTGTGTTGGGACACATGCCGCCTGTAATCCCAGTCTGTAAGGGAAGCGGGGAGGGAAGGTATTCATCTTGAAAATTCAGATCCTCCGAGCCCCACTGTGTTACCCAATGGCTGGGGTTTCAAGGTCAAAAGGAGCTCGGCAAAGAGTTGAAGTGTTCGGTGAGAACTCTGTAGCCTCAGTTGACTGACTGCTTGATCAGACGTGGGCGACAAGCCCCAGTGAGCCCTGCAAACTTGATAAGGCTCTGAGCAGGTACTATAGGGAAATTTCTGCTGCCTCATCAATTTCTCCCCTGACCATTATCAGAAACTCGCACGCTTGTACAAAGCCAAATTTCTTTTTCTAAAAAAGATTTATTTATTTATTTTATGCGAGTACCCTGTAGCTGTCTTCAGACACACCAGAAGAGGGCACCAGATCTCATTACAGATGGTTGCAAGCCACCATGTGGTTGCTGGGATTTGAACTCAAGACCTCTGGAAGAGCAGTCAGTGCTCTTAACCGCTGAGCCACTTCTCCAGCCCCAAAGTCACATTTCTATTTCAAATATCCATCTATATCTACACACCTGTCTGTCTGTCTGTCTATGGGACCTTGGTATCTATAGGTTCCATATATAAGGATCCAAACAAATACCAATAGTAAGACCATTTTCCATCTCTATGGATCACGCACAGTCTTTGTGCGTTGTAATTTCCTGAACAATGCATTCTAACAATTAGACTCTGCATTCGCTCTGTATGAGGGATCCTAAGCACATGATTTGAAGCACACAGGAGGATAAGCATAGGCTAAATGCGAACCTGATATAAGCATCTGCAGTCTGGGCGTCTCTGGGGGAATTCCTAGAAACAATACCACAGATGCTGGGGATGGCTGCAAACTCGGTCATGTAAACCAACAGCACAGAAAGCAGTCTTTCCTTTCCCTGTCACGGACACTCAATCCACTAGCGAGCCCTGTCAACTCCTTTTCTCAGATGAAGGCTCATCATCACCTCTGCTGACAAAATTCAAAGGAAGCAGACCGTGCCTGGTATTTCATCAGTGCCAAAGCAAGATGCTCCCAATGGGCCAATTTCTGTTCTTGCTCCCCGTCATCCAGCCGCCAGAACAACGCACGTTCTGTAGTCCAAACTCCAACAACTTCCCAGTGTTAGTGTAGGATCCTTCAAATGCCCCATGGTGGTTAGACCTGCCTATGCCCTCTAGGCTCGTCTGTTAGGTCCCTTTCTGACGCTCAACCATGCCCAGTACCTTGCTACTTCTGTGTCTTCAAATATAATCCTTGCTTTGCCTCTCAAATGTTCCCCTCACAGGGACCTTGACTGATGGTACAGATTGGTCATGTATACCACGTCTCTGGGAACTCAAGCCAAAAGCACACTAAAAATTGTTACATAAAATATGTCCTCTGTTCCTACCATGACAAATTCTTCCTAATGACAAAACTGAAGAGTCTGTGCTAAACACATGTGAGTAAAATAGGACAACTGAATTCAATTACCACTGTGCCCGTCTGAGTGGTCTGGGTTCTTGTTACTGAAACGTGAACAAGTAATCAAACAGAAACATGCATTATTTATAACAAAGTATACATTGATTGCACAGAGATACTTTGAGTTAAAGAAAATCACTACTACAGTCACCATCAAGTAACTTATGTTCTATTAAGGTGAGCTATAAAGGTTTTTAAATGTCACTGTCTCAATGTGTACAGAACTTAAGCACATTATCACTTAAAATATGACAGCCATAAATTAGAAGTTAAGATTTTTTTAACGTATGCTTTCAAGAAAAGTTACTTTTACTCAAGTACTCAAAATTATTTATAATTACATAAATTCATATTCAAATGTGTGGTGTGAATTTTTATAATTACTTGAAAAACCATTTGAGGATTCAGCTAAATTACATTAGAAGAAACTGCTTGAGAATTCAACTAAATTACATAAAACAGTTTTTTTTTTTTACTTGTGTTTTTGTTTGTTTGCCCGTTTGTTTTTCCTAACGACTGAGCCTGGGCCTCATTTATGCTAAATATATACTACTTTAAGCTATAACCCTTAAATGTTTTCAGCTTTAGCGTCGGTTCCCATCTGGCCGTTGGGGGGTTGTTTCGTTGGTTTTGGTTTGACTTTAGTTTTGGTTTTAGGTTTTGGAGACAGGGTTTCTCTGTGCAGTCCTGGAACTTACTCTGTAGACCAGGCTAGCCTCAAACTCAGACGTTCACCTGCCTCTGCCTCCCCAGGGATGGGACCAAAAGTCTGCATAGACCACCTCTGCCCATCCAGATGGCTATTAAGATAAGGGACTGGCCAGTTTCAAGCCTTGGAGAGGTAAATTGTTTAAGGTTAACACCACCAAACGTTCCTCATTCTATGTGCGTGGTTGCAGATACTGCTTTAACCCCCGAGCATCTGCAGAGAGCAAACACAGGGGATGTCCAGACTTCCGGACTCTATTCTTCGTTCAGCCCACCGCACAGATGTTATCTGAGCAGAAGCCCTGGGTGCATTAATCTGTTTGTCCTCTTACCCAAGCGCGTCAGCCATGTGACCCTGTGTTTGTCTCAACTTTGGCAGACCACAGCCCACAACAGTGACGCATGCAGATGAGGTGGTAGAGAAGCATCTGCTTGGAGTCTGAACAAGATGAGTAAACACGAGCCTCTGATTCCCACGGCCCAGGGTGTGGCCTCTATTGCCTTGGCCAAAGGTAACTCTCAGTAAGGTCATGCCTCTCCTCTCGCTTAGGACTTCTTTGCTGCAAGACCTTCCTAGCCTACTCTGAACACCCGAGAGTGTGCCCACCTCCCCCAATTGTCTGCATCCTGCCGCTTTCTGTGTTGTTCAAAGCAGCCAACTCATCCTGGAATTACACTGTATCTCATTTAGGGTTTGTTTTAAAGCAGGGTTTCAAACTAGGGCTCTGGCTCCCGGCTCGAGTGTCCGGACCGCAGGCAGGAGGTACGGTAGACATGACATTGTGTATTATGCACCGCTCCCATACCCACCACGGGTTTTTTGCCCTATTCATAGGGGCCTTTTGGCAATGATCAGATACTTGCGAGCATAAAATGTCAGGGCTGCAACTGACCCGTGCCTTTGCGCTTGCTCACTGCTTACTCCCTTGAGAAGTCCTGAGAGCTCCTGCACAGCGCTGACGCAGAGGTGCCTCGTTAGTCACTGGGAACCAGCAGACCAGCTGGAACTGAAACCAGACTCGTCAAGCAAAGCCGGGGCTCTCCCCTGGGCACTGGGATGCAGAGGCCCACAGGACCTAGCTTTCCAGCCCGCTGGGCGAGTGAGCATTTCTTCCTCAAGAGGGCGCCAACCGCCCGCATCTGAGCTGTCGGCAATTGGATTCTGAGGACCTGAATGACCCTCCGGTCCAAGAGCAGGGTTTCAAAAACACCGGAGACATTTCAGCCACACCAAGATTGGGATGCCAGTTCCATAGACCCCCCATAAGTTCCGTGTTTCTGGAAAGTCGGGAACTCTTTGCTTAACATCTTTCGGGAAGTTGAGACCTTTTCAGCCTCTGCGCGGTGGGCGTTTTGGACTAGAAAGATGAGGAGGGGGATGCTTTTCGGAGCACAGCAGCCTCGCCCTAAGGATGTGCCAGGACTCGTCCCTCCTCCCTTTGAACGTTAGGATGGGTGGAGAACCATCATCCAGTGATGTAAGGGAGAGATTCCTGTGGCCCCCACAACCCCAGAACCCGAGCTGGAAATGAGCACACCCCAGACCCAAGACAGAATTCGGGAATGTTCTGCACAGGCTATCACGGTTTCTATCCTGTAAACTTTCCTTCCAGGGATAGTTTTTACTTGTTTTATCATTTCCAAATGGTAATCGTTTGTGAATTACGTGGTCTTTAACCTCCTGCCTATAAACTCTAAGCCAGTTCAGGGGATCCACCTCCCCACCTCCACTCCCACCGCCCACAGTCTGCCTAGTTCCTATTTCTCAGGAGTCATTTATCTCCCTTTTATTGTTGTTTTCTTCTTTGGCTTCCCCCTCAGCCAGACAGGCTTAATAACTGACAGTCATCACGTAGAGCATAGTGGTGGCAGCCACCCCTCACCCCTGCCCCCACCCCCACCCCGTTTCCCCCACCTCTCTAACCCCTCTCACCCCCCTCCACCCCCCAACTCCCGCAAGGGGACGCAGTCGTTTCCCAGAGTCAGAATGCTCTGCAGTCCCGGCTTCTATTGTTTTCTTAGCAGACTCTGGTTTTGTTTCTTGGCTATCCTTGAATGAAGAAACTCTTAAACCATCATGTGTCTGCTTAGCTTTGTGTCGGAAAGAGGGGTAAACAGGAAGTCTACACCCCCACCCCTCCCAAATAAAAGTGACCAGTCAATTAGGCCTTCTAGCATGACTTAGCCCCCACTGCCCAGGCACCTTGGGGGAAACTGGATTCCATTAATCAGGCCAAAGCAGAGCTACAGGGAGGCCTGCGGGCAGCCAGAAAGGAGAGTGGGTGCCAAAGATCTGCCAAGAGAGGAAGAACAATATGGCCCGCAAGCCTGCGTGAAAACCATCTCAGCCAAGTTGCAAAGAACACATGACAATCTTTGACATTGTCCTAGAGTAGCCTGAGAGGCCTCACTGGGAGCCGAGAGCTCTGTTGCCTGGCATTCCAGCCCTACACTTGGCTGCCTCTGTTGTATTCAGGACTGCCACATTCGGAGAGATTCGCAGTGTGGGTCTGAGACTCCTACTAGGTCACCATAACAGCTTCTGAGAAACTTTCTATCCTTAGTCGCCAGCCAGAGCTGGCTCAGCGTGGTTTCTCTCGCAAAGCCATTCAAAGGATGGGTTAAAACCCCGGTACATCCTGGAGTCAGCATCATAGAAAACTAAGGGCCCAGGAGATTGGGGTGCAGCTACACGATCGAGCATGGTTTAGCGTGCTGTGGTCCTGGGTTCCATCCTCAGTACAAAAATGTAAGAAGGGGGGTTGGGGATTTAGCTCAGTGGTAGAGCGCTTGCCTAGCAAGGGCAAGGCCCTGGGTTCAGTCCCCAGCTCTGAAAAAAGAAAAGAAAAGAAAAGAAAAATTTTAAAAATGTAAGAAGGGAGGGAGGGAATAAATAAGGAAACGGGAGGAACCTTATGACGACTTTTGACATCTTAGGGAGAAGACAGATGAGAGAAAGGGCGTGTCCCCAAGAAAGGGGTCCAGCTGAGTCTCGCAAGAAGACTCAGATTGGGTAAGAGCTTTCAACAACAAAGGATGCAGGAGGATAGTGAAATAGTTCTCAAGTCTGAAGGACAAAAGGACACTTTCAGGACAGTTCCTAAGCACACCTGGGAAAGCAATACATGCAGTATTATGGTTCGAAGTGACTCTGTTCCTGATTAGACTGACACGCAAACCTATGCGAAGAGAAGACTAGGTAATGTTCCCAGACAAAGTTCTCAACTGTGCCCAATGGTAGCATTTTCATGGGTACCTGGGAGAGGGCTCTGGAGTGGGAGGCTGGGAAGCTACAATGTATCAGCTCAGCAGTGGCCTGACTTAAATGCTCTCTCTGCAGAGACGCTGCAGAAGCCAGGCTTTTCAACAGGTGGCGCTTTTGCTGCCACAGCGAAGAGGCAGGCATTGACAAGGCAACCGGTCTAAGACTTCTATTTAAGCCAAGACACACACTCTAGAAGCACTGTTGCTGTCTGTATCTGGGTTCCCATAAGAACACAACTTGCTCAGGAAGGAGCCCTTGCTCTTCTCCGATTGCAAAAGAGCTCTGGAATGGACACAGGCATCTTTAATTCAGCCTCCGAGTAGTTTCTTCATTTTGACTAAGCCATCCTAGGGGTTTGAAATCAAACACAAGGTTTAGACAATGAGAGAACACGTACATAATGGGAATAGACACGTTGTGCTAAGGTAGGAGAATGCCCAAGGCAAACTCCCCTATTCCGGATAAACTAAGTCTTCCCAGTGGACCCAGCCCATTGACCTGGGTGGTAAGTAGACCCATCATTGAGAAGGTTTGCCATCTATCTAGGCTGCAACTGTGATAGTGTACCATGTTAAAGCCAGCAAAGTGGGGCTGTCTCTTCTGTGTAGCTACACTGTTGTAGCCTAATTCACAAGATTCTAAACAGGCAAAGCTAAAATCACAACAGGGCATGAAATCATCCCAGCCACCATGAGCTCAAGGCCGAACATTTGTATAAAGTTATGGCACTTGGTTTGATGGTATCTCATAGTGCTATGTGACTTCTGTGTGTGTTTGTTTTGCTCGTTTGTTTGTATGTTTGGTGCTGGGGACTGAACCCACAGCCTTATTTGTTCTAAGCACAGGTTCTAACCCTGAGCTGGGCACCTTTCTTTCTTCTGCCTTTTCTTTCTTTCTTTCTTTTTTTCCGGAGCTGGGGACCGAACTCAGGGCCTTGTGCTTGCTCTACCACTGAGCTAAATCCCCAACCCTCTTCTGCCTTTTCATCTTCTACCACCCATCACACCACAAACTCTTATTGAGTAGGAACTGTAATACACACACACACACACACACACACACACACTATCTTGTCATTGAATTTTGCAGTAAGGATGACTGCATAGAAGTGACTGTAACTGTACTTTGCAATAGGAATTCGTGTGGGGAGCAATCTGGGTAGGCTAGAGTTTTGGGGGGATAGAGGTTTCCATGGAGATATAAGAGGCAATCAGTCTACGAGAATCCTATAGTTCTTTTTAGTTCTTCTATTCCTCTTGAAAGTAATGGTTACAGATACCGTCTTAGACATTACAAAAGTATACACATTCCTGGTAGAAAATATACAAAATAAAGAATATTATAAGCAGAGTATGGTGGGAGGGACCTGTAAGGCCAGCACGCGTGAGACAGGCAGAAGTGGCATGAATTTGAAGACAGCGTGGGCTATGATGCAACAAGACCCTGTCTTAAAACATCTAGAAAGGAAGAAAGAAAAATACAAAGAAGAAAAGCAACTGTCAGGCAGTTTGATTCCCAGAAGCACACAAAATACAGGTCGTAAGCTATATGCTAAGTACTTCCGAGTCATAGAGCAGTAAGAGAAGGGATCAGAAAGGACTTGTGGATTTAAGATGGCCTCTCTAAGGGGGTGACATCAGAGCTGAGACCTAAAGAATAAACAGAGCTAGATGGGTGAAGAGAAAGAATATAATATGAAGGTATGTGTTAAAGGGTCTGTCTGCCTGTCTGTCTGTCTCAATGCTAGGGGTGGAACCCAGCTCCTCATTCATGCTAACCAAGTACTGGGTCACTGGGACACACCCTCAGCCTGCAGGATATTTTTCTGAAAAGGAAACTCATGATTCTTATACAGATGTAACAGGTCCATCTGCCAGAGGTGTATTTACTGCATAGATTTATGAGAAAAGCAGCCCAATATGATGGTTGAGTTGGAGGAGAATTGAAAGCACCATGCCTCTTGAGGTCCGTCATGAAGTGAATATATAAACTTGGATGCCAAGTAGGTATTAGAAGGCTGGATGTTCCTCACTGGACAGAATAGGAGCATGGAAAACACCCATTTGTACTGCTCTTGGGTACCAGAAACTCACAGGGTTGAAAATCAGCTCAGGAGATAAGTGATGGGGAGGGCGGGGCAGGTCTGGCACATCAAAATAGCCTCACTTCTCATCTTCTGTTTCAAGGCTTGTCCTACTTTCTCCTGACATGTCTTTGGGAAGAAAAATCTTAGTAGAACTCAAAGAGTATGAGTGTGTTGACGCGTCACGAGCCAGGAAAAGAATAGCTTGAGCTGGGCGTTTATTCACATTTCTGGCTGGCCTTAAAAAGTATTTTAATTTATTATTATTATTATTATTATTATTATTATTATTATTATTATTATTGCTAGTGGACTGGATGCAGAGGACAACTCCATAGAGTTTGTTTTCTCCTCTCACCTTTAGGTAGTTCCTGAGCTCCAGCTATGATCATCAAGCTGGATTTGGGTGGCAAGCACCTTTTCCTGCTAAGCCATCTTGCTGGTCCAAGACTCTTTTTCTTCCTTCTTTCCTCTAACATCCTCCCTGGCTTCTTTATTTTTTGGTCTTTTTTGTTTTTTGTTCCCCCAAAACCTCTCAAGTGCACTTTAAGGTCCACAGCAGAACTAAGAAGCACAGGGATTTCCCACATGTTCCGTGGTCCCAGGCTGCTCTTATCTCCACTTGGGTGGTACGTTGGTTACAACCAATGAGCCCAGATTCACATCCTGATTACCGACGGTCTGGGCCTACATGAGCATTCATTCTTGAGCTTCTAGTCCTGTGGGGTTTGACAAATATATAACAGCACACATCTACCAACTAGTGCCATACAGAACATCCCTCTGCCTTAAAACATTTTCTGTTCTCAGTGTATTCTCAGTGTATTTTCTCACTGGAAAGTGTAGAAGGAGTATTTCCCCTGCATGATCAAGCATCTTTTGAAGCATGATGTCCAATCTTTGCACTGTTTCTTTTTTTTTAAGATTTATTTATTCATTTATTATATATAAGTACACTGTAGCTGTCTTCAGATACACCAGAAGAGGGCGTCGGAGCTCTTTACAGATGGTTGTGAGCCACCATGTGGTTGCTGGGAATTGAACTCAGGACCTCTGGAAGAGCAGTCAGTGCTCTTAACCGCTGAGCCATCTCTCCAGCCCTGCACTGTTTCTTTGCAGTGAACCCATGCCATTGTGTATTAACCCAGCCCCCCATTCTTGCCTATTTAAGCTGTTCCCAGTTGAGATTCTTGTGTATCAAGTCGTGTGTGTGTGTGTGTGTGTGTGTGTGTGTGTGTGTGTGTGTGTTTAGGACACATTTCTAAAAGTGGGATGTGCAGATCAAATATTATCCTAAGAATGTTAATTTTTTTTCTCAAGCTAAACAGAGGAAAAATTCAAGGTACTAACAGATAGGTCTCCGAGATGAGCCAGCTGGTCATGTGACCAATAGGAGTGAGAGGTGTAAGGCAAGAGCTGGGAGAGACACCCTTACCCCTGCCACTGTCCCTCACCACCAAAGACAGGCAGGAGAGCTGACCCTGTCCTCACGGGCTGTAGCACTTGGTAGAGTGGACCCTGCACCTCGACTGGGAAGTATAAGAGCGGAGGCCCTGCTGACATGGTCACGGGTGAGGGAGCATCCAGGGCACGAGGGCAGGAGAATTGACTCTGCCCTCAGCTGCCTGTAGCATTGGGGGAACTGGCTGGGGCAGAGTTGGAGAGCTCACCCTGGTGGTGTGGGTGCAGCAGAACCAGCAGGCTGAACAGCTATCACCTAAGCCCAGATCCAGGGCATTGAGTTGGCCACCCCAACATCTGCCCCATCTGTGAACTGCTGGAGTGTGTAACGAGGCTTGTGCCATAGGTCTGAAGATGCAGGATTTCCGCGACACAGGGCAACAACAGGATATCCAAGAGGAGTCCTAGTGAGGTCTGGGTATTGATAGAGTAGCAGAAGCCAGAGGCCTCAGTGAAACCAGATCAATGAGTCATGGAATAAACATTTGCAAGTAAAGGAGTATGGACGAAAGGGAACATTGTGGGGCACACTGTGATACACCACAACGAGATGCTTTTTCTTTGGGGGGAGGTGGTAAGGGCTGAGGGTGGTCTGCAGGGACGGAAAGACGAATGGGACTGTGCTGCATGATATTAAAGTCATGAAGACTCAATAAAAAGGGAAAACAGAAAACAAAATGGAGCTGGGGAGAATATTGACTTCTGCTGTCACCTGGTGGAAAATGACTCAAGGGTACTGAGATTTTGTGCACGCGCGCGCACGTGTGTGTGTGTGTGTGTGTGTGTGTGTGTGTGTGTGTGAGAGAGAGAGAGAGAGAGAGAGAGAGAGAAGCTAACTGGCAAAGACCCAGGCATCCACCTAGCTCTGCCTCCTCCACACAGGATCACAATGACATTTTGGCCTTTTTTATATGGGATCCAACTGACTCTTACCCATGCACGGCTAATGCAGAACCAACTGAGCTGTCTCCTGCGTTTCCATTCCCTTTAGAGACAGTGCATCAAACTAATTGGAGGAAGAATACACCTTTGTATGGGGGCCTCATCCTGTGAGCTATCTCTAAAGCACAAGGATGAAGAGGTGAGTCACATGGGTCCACTTGGACTCCATGGCAGAGAAAGGGACAGTTCCAGCCGGGACAGGGCTGCCTCCTGCATTCAGAATGCACTCGGAAGACTTGGCAAATGGGAAGCAGGAGAGAAAGATGGGCAGCGTGTCTGGAAACCTGGTCAGTTAACAAAGCCCGATTCTGTCACGAGGTCAGAAAAGATAAGAAGGAGGGTGAGACATTGTGTTTCCCCAGAAGAAAGTCACGGTGACCTAGTGGAGAACTCTGTTGACAGAATCATAGGGGTGGAAGTCAGTGATGTAAGAATTGGGAGAGGGGAGCACTGAGTGTCTGCCCAATACCAAGGATTTGAGCCGTGAACGGAATAGGCAATTCTCAAGACGCTACAGAGGAGATCGGAGGACACCGCTCGCAGTCTAACCCAGCAGCTCCTGTCTGCCTCTCCACATCCCTGAGCACATTCCCTCAGCTTGTTACTTTAATCGCGAATCATTTTCTTTTTAAGCTTCAGAGGCTATCATTAGCATCACAGACTGTCTTAGGGGTTTTACTCCTATGAAGAGACACCATGACCAAGGCAGATCTTATAAAGGAAGGCTGGCTTACAAGTCAGTTCATTATCATCAAGGTGGGAGCATGGCAGCATCCAGGCAGGCATCATGCAGGAGGGGCTGAGAGTCCTACCTCTTCATCTGAAGGCTGCTAGAAGACTGGCTTCCAGGAAACTAGGGTGAGGGTCTTAAAGCCCACACCCACTCCGACAAGGCCACGCCCACTCCGACAAGGCCACGCCCACTCCGACAAGGCCACGCCCACTCCGACAAGGCCACGCCCACTCCGACAAGGCCACACTCACTCCGACAGGGCCACACCCACTCCGACAAAGGCCACACCCACTCCGACAAGGCCACACCTCCTAGCAGTGCCTCTGCCTAGGTTAAGCATATACAAACCATCATACCCACCATGAACCAAACACAGAGCCTGGCACATGGCAAGTACTGGCTCATATTCTTACTGTTATTTGATGAGTTGATGGTTCTTAGAAACAGAATATACAAACAGGAACGGACGCAGTGAAGTGAGAAGAAGGAAGGCGAAGGGGTCTGTGGTCTGTGGGGACCTAAGAAGCACAATGAGCCATTTCATCTTTCCTGGATTGAATTCTAGGTCCAGGCTTTCTGCTTTTGCCAGCGATGCACTACCGCGGCCTGAATCTCATCTGCTTCCCACGGCTTCTGTTGTGCTCACTCATTCATGGCTTTGGATCAGTCTGAGTTTTAGTTCTATCCTTCAACCCCAACACAGGAAGAAAAGAAAAACACACCCAGGAGAAATTCCCAGGGGTTCGAGGCTGGGAAAGTGCAAAGGGACAGAAGTAAATAACCAATGGAGAAGTCAGCAAGAATGGGGGTTGGGGAGAAGCCTGGCAGAGGGCAGGGTGTGGTGTGGCGGGCGGAGGGCGGAGGGCAGAGGGCGGAGGAGCCAGACCCTGCAGGAGTGGACTGTGAATGAAACCCAAGCCACCCATCAGCAGAGGATCTGGGAAATTCCAGTCACGTGGTAAAAACCAGGAAGCATGTAGGTGGAGGAGCGTGGGTAGGTTCTGTGGTGTCCATCATACCTCTTCACACACACACACACACACACACACACACACACACACACACACACAGCTGATGGGGAAACTGCAATTTGCTTAGATTATACATTGTCACTTCATTCATCCAGTGGTCGGAGAGCAAAATGACTGTCAAATATATCTTAAAGAATTAATTTATTTCTCAAGATTTTTAAGTTTTTTTTTCATTTTTCTTTTTTCTTTTTCTTTTTTTTTTTTTTTTTTTTTTCGGAGCTGGGGACCTAACCCAGGGGCTTGCACTTGCCAGGCAAGCGCTCTACCACTGAGCTAAATCCCCAACCCTAAGATTTTTAAGTTTTATGTATGTGTGTATACCCATTCGTGTGCATGCTATACGTGTACAGGTGCCCGTGGAGACCAGAAGATGGCACATGACATCCTAGAATGGGAATTACAAATGGTTGTGATCTATTTGACACGGGAGTGGGGAACCGAACTCTGGTCCTCCGTAAGAGTGGGAAGTGCTCTTAACTCTTAAGCTGCCAACGTAGCCTCCTATTTATTTTTGAAATAGGAGTTCACTTATGTAGCCAGGATCGCCTCAAACTCAAGGTGGGACTGTGGAAGCCTCCTGGGCCACAGCCGTACCCAGCAGCTTCCGTAGTTCAGCAGATTCTTTGGATAGAATTTTATCTCTGGTGAGTAATGGCGCTCCACCTCCCAGCCTTCTTACTCTTGATTTTTACCCTAAGATTCTACACCTCACCCTTGCCAAATGTGAGGAAGAGGAGTGGGCAGGGAGAAGGTTTCCTGTGGCCCACACCAGAGGGGGCCTCAACTGTACATTCTGGAAAGTCGAGTCAATTTCCTGTGTCTATTTGGTGACTACTTGGCTAACGGAATTCTCAGATTAGGCAGATGCTGTTTCTTATGTGACCCAGCCTCTGTCGGCTTGGCTGGATCTCAACACATTCTCAAATAAGCTGATTTGGCACTGCTGTGGTTCATCTGTCACTGAACATCCCTCAGAGGGCTGCCTGCCCGAGGTGAGGTCCGAGGGCAGACTTGATTCCACAGCTCAGCTTTTCATCTGCGTGACCCCTGTCCTCTCACAGAACTGACTGGATTTCAGCAACAGCATCCCAGGCTTGGGAAGCCGGCCACTTACTCATCTAACTGGGCAGAACAATCCTCTAAGGAAAAAGTCTAGCATAAGGGTTGCCCACAAAATAACACTCGACCCCCGGACCTTCCTTGGCCCTCTGACGTGCCAGCTGAGGTTGTTAGAAGTGACCAGTTTTGGCATATGGTAGAGATGGCTGTTTGAGAGTTCTAATATTTCTAACTCTGCAAATCGAGCTCAAACAGCATGGAAACTGTTGCGTGTGGAAACTGCAGGAGTGGGTGGGGGATGGAGGGTGGGAAGCAGAGGGACAATGCCCAAGAAAGAAAGTTTCCAGCTCCCTGTTTTCAAAAGTACACACAGTGCCATATGTCCTGAGGTAACACTGTCTCTGTATGAAGGTGCCCTGTAGGTAGAAACAGCGGACTCCTTAGCAAACGGCCATTCTAGTCTCCAATTCCAAGCAAAAGACTGGCTAAGAAAGAACAAAAGACTAAGAATCCTGGCAGCCTAACCCGGAGGGAAGCTTCCCTCCTCTGTATTTAGAACCTTTTTGTTTCAGAGAGAAAATACCTTTCCATGTGGTCCCAAAGCAACACTGTTCCCATTAACAAATAGCATCTGGACATCAAGGAAACTTAAGACTTTGTTTTTAACAAGTTGGTACCAAAAAACATGTTCTAGCCAGGCGGCCTTGGAGGTCAGAAGTCTCCAATAGGGCACTGGTATATCAACAATCAGCAAAGCCCACCCGCCAAATGACAGGAGGAAGCATGTTGTCTCCTCTTTATTTAAAGCAAGAGGCTGAGGTCAGGTGTGACCGAATGCAGGGGAGTCTGCATTTTAAGTAAGTTTTCAGGGACCCGACAGGCAAAATTTATCTTCAGGGCTCTCCATTCCCATCACACCTCCGACAAATGGGGGGTAATGATTCAGTAGGAGATAATGACTTAATGGTTCCGCTAGGCTTTTCCCACAACTGTCCCGCTGCTCTCTCCCCACCGGTGCAGGCTTTCCAAAAATAATGCTCACAAAGGAACTTGCTCACAGAGAGTTGGAGGCAGCAACAGGGTGGTGCATTTTGGGAGTTGGTACCTCTCAAATCCCTATTCCTCAGGCGCATAAGCAGCCCCTGCTTTGAGGCTGGCTGCTGGAACGTGCCTTCTGGCTAGGCCTCCCGTCCCCTACCATATCCTACCTCATCGCTGCAGGGGTGAGCAGGCACCTGGGCAAGAGCCTCACTCTCCCTTCAGTTCAGAGCATGAACTGTTCTGTGTGGTTGCCTAAGAACCGTTAATTCACATTTCCTTGGGTAACTGGGTGAAAAATCAAACTCCGTGTGTAATTCTCTGCATTTGGTCCCTGCCTACACATGGCTATTTCCAAACAAATTTCCCAACAGAAAAGCTCAGAGATTGCCCGTGCCTGGCTTCTTTCCTTTGCCCATCCCTGAACTGGGTTCAGTGGGATTGCTGTTCCGAGGCTGCCCATAAGCGTGCTGGTCCACACTGGACTGTGGATCATTCTCTAGTTGAGGAAGATCACAAACATGTTAGTTGTTCAGAGAGCAAGAGCAGAAAGACTAAAATTTCCCTAGAAAGAATCTAGAACGGGATTCGTGACCTTTCCAACTTTCAGTAGCAATCACAGGTGCTATTCCTGTCTATTCCTGAGGACAGGGGTCTGGTATGATTTGAACCCAATAAATTGAACTGGCTTCAACAGAACCAGAGCCTGGGCACTGCGGCCAGGACCTAGAGCAACATTCATTGGTTTTCTTCTATTTCATTTCTGAAGGAGGATCTCATGCAATGTGACAATTTCTGGAGAGCCATGGAGTCTTCGAGTTTTATTTTTAATATGTATGCAGTGTACATTTTTGTGATTCTTTAGCAAATATCTTTGCATAATTTTGTTGGCCTTCCCGGAATCATTTGAAGAAGATTCTTTGATGACAGAGTCTGCTGAAGTATAGGGAGCCACTGAGGTAACCAAGGATCCAATCCTGTTTCTACCACACCAAATACCTTCCATTAAAAACCCTGAGGGTTGGTCAGAAGCTATCAAATATGCTCTCCAGTAACTTTTCTTTGAGTATCATCCAGTCCTGATCCTGTAACTCTACAATTCTGTAATATAGTGCTTCTTTAATTTGGTGGTAAAACATCATGTTCCTAATGGAAGGTAAGGAACCCAGATCTAGCCAATCAGAGTTTTCTATTATTCTGGTCATAGTGATTGGTCACATATGGGCACATGATTTAAGATACTGTCTTAGGGTTTTACTGCTGTGAAGAGACCCCATGTCCAAGGCAACTCTTATAAAGGCAAACATTTAATTGGGGCTGGCTTACAGTTTCAGAGGTTTAATCCATTATCATCATGGTAGGAAGCAGGGCAGCATGTAGGCAGACATGGTGCTGGAGGAGCCGAGAGTTCATTTTGATCCACAGGCAGCAGAAGAGAACTGTCTTCCGCAGGTATCCTCCTATTACAATAACATATAATTTGTTAAAAATGGTAATATGAGGTTTTATTTATTGGCCTAAAATAATATGAATATATTCTATTAGCTTCTCTTCTATTGTTGTAATAAAAAAAAACATGACCAAGGCAATTTATAAAAGAAATCATTTAATTGGGATTACAATGCCAGAAGGTTAGAGTCCATGGTGGAGTTGTCCACACCTCCTAATCCTTCCCAAACAGTTCCACCAAATGGGAACCAAGTATTCAGCCATAGAAACCCGTGTGGGCCATTCTCGTTCAAGCCATCACACTCCACTCCCTGCCCCTCACAGACTCATGATCCTGTCATCATGTGAAGTGCATTTAGCCCAACCCCTAAAGTCCCTATAGTCTTTCATACTCAAGACTTTTTAAAAGACTAAAGTTCAAAATCTCTTCTAAGACTCAAAGTGATCTTTTTACTGTAACCTGCAGTAAAATTAAAAAAAAAATCACAGACTGAACATACATTACCATTCCTAAAGGGAAGAATCAGACATGGTGAGGTAATATTGGACCACAATAAGACTGATACCCAGCAAAGCGAACTTCAAATCCTGTGGTTCCACATTCGTTTAATGTCAAAGGGTGTAGATATCTCCTCCCCTCCATCTTTACTGAGTGCAACGTATTTCTGAATGCTCTTGGGTTGGTTCTACTTCTTACATGCAGCTCTCCTTGGCAGACAGCTCATAGATCTAGCATATCCATCATTTTGGGGTCTCTAGCATAATTCAAGCCTCACTTAAATTGCTCGACACAATGGCCTACTTCTTGGGGCCTCTTGTCCTCTGGGGCCCTTCATGCTGAGCCTCCCCTGGCTTCAGCAGCTCTCCTTAACGGTAAAGAGGATCCCTCAACCTTTTTTCTCAAATAGTCTTCATGTAGTGGCTTGAAAAAGAATGGTCCTCATAGGCTCATGTGTTTGAATACTTAGTCACCAGTGGGTGGCGCTATTTGAAAGGATTAGGAGGTATGGCCTTGTGGAATTGAGGAACTGAGAGTGGCCTTTGAGGTTTCAGAAACGCAGAACAAACCGGGTGTCTCCTTTCTTGCCTGTGGATCAGGATGTAGTTCTCAACTACTTCTCCAGAACCATGGGTGCCATGCCCATGATGAGGATGGACTGAACCTCCAAAACTGTAAGCAAGCTTCCAATTAAATGCTTTCTTTTGAAAGGGTTGCTTTGATGATTGGGGTTCGTTCACGGCCATAGAAGAGCAGTGACTAAGACACTTGAAAGCTGGAACCACGCAGATGATTGCTATGTTCTGCTGTGCCCTTACAAATGCACCTGGAGTCACACACCAGCTGTCTCTCATGGGTTTTTGTTTGCTTGGTTAGTGTTTTGTTTTGCTTTTTGGATTTTGAGATTATAGCATAATTACATTTTTCCCTTTCCTTTCCTCCCTCCAAAGCCTCCCATAACCTGGGCAGGGTCTTTTTTTTCTTTCCTTTTCTTTTTCCTCATCTTCATTAAATTGGGTATTTCTTATTTACATTTCAATTGTTATTCCCTTTCCTGGTTTCCAGGCCAACATCCCCCTGATCCCTCCTCCTCCCCTTCTATATGGGTGTTCCCCTCCCCATTACCGCCCTCCCCCCAACAATCCCGTTCACTGGGGGTTCAGTCTTGGCAGGACCCAGGGCTTCCCCTTCCACTGGTGCTCTTACTAGGCTGTTCATTGCTACCTATGAGGTCAGAGCCCAGGGTCAGTCCATGTATAGTCTTTGGGTAGTGGCTTAGTTCCTGGAAGCTCTGGTTGCTTGGCATTGTTGTTCATAAGGGGTCTCGAGCCCCTTCAAGCTCTTCCAGTTCTTTCTCTGATTCCTTCAACGGGGGTCCTATTCTCAGTTAAGTGGTTTGCTGCTGGCATTCGCCTCTGTATTTGCCATATTCTGGCTGTGTCTCTCAGGAGCGATCTACATCCGGCCCGTCGGCCTGCACTTCTTTGCTTCATCCATCTTGTCTAATTGGTGGTTGTATATGTATGGGCCACATGTGGGGCAGGCTCCGAATGGGTGTTCTTTCTGTGTCTGTTTTAATCTTTGCCTCTCTATTCCCTGCCAAGGGTATTCTTGTTCCCCTTTTAAAGAAGGAGTGAAGCATTCACATTTTGGTCACCCTTCTTGCGTTTCATGTGTTCTGTCCTGGGCGGGGTCTTATGCTGAGAGCGCCCTTCCCTTTATTCCAGTGCAGGTTTGGCTCCTTCTCCTTTTTTTTTTTTTTAAAGATCTATTTATTTATTATATACAAGTACACTGTAGCTGTCTTCAGACACACCAGAAGAGGGCATCGGATCTCTTTACAGATGGTTGTGAGCCACCATGTGGTTGCTGGGAATTGAACTCACGACCTCTGGAAGAGCAGTCAGTGCTCTAACCACTGAGCCATCTCTCCAGCCCCGGTTTGGCTCCTCCTTAATGGTGTGATTTTCCTTACTTGGTTACAACCTCTTTTCCAGCACAATCCTTGGAAACTTTGGCTATAAAACTAGCTTTGGTAGCTTAGCCGAGCAATGGTGGTGCATGCCTGGTCTACAAAGTGAGCTCCAGGATGGCCAGGGCTACACAGAGAAGCTGTCTAAACAAAGAAGCAACAAACAAACAAAACACAACAAAAAAAATTAGCCTTGCTAGTGTCTTTCCCCATTAGACTACACTTGTATTACTTTTGGCCCCATTTGCTTACTGATAGCCACTTGATTGGAGTCTTGAAATCTTCTCTATAAAGAAACTGCTCGAGCTGGAGAGATGGCTCAGTGGTTAAGAGTGCTGACTCTTCTTCCAGAGGTCTTGAGTTCAATTCCCAGCAACCACATGGTGGCTCACAACCATCTGTAATGCGATCCGATGCCCTCTTCTGGGGTGTCTGAAAACAGCTACAGTGTACTCATATACATAAAATAAATAAATATTTAAAAAAAAAAAGAAAGAAACTGCTCATTACTTAAAATTAGCCTAAGAAGGCAAAGGCAGAAAGCAGCCACATTCTCTGCCAAAATATCAAAAGGATAGTCTGCTAACCTCGTTGCTAAAATCCTTTCCTGTGAAACCCTCCTGAGTTGAAACTTCCACAGCCCACATTGTTTCTCAGGCTTCTACTAGGATGGGGCAGTCAAGCTCTGCTTACAGCTACAGGCAATCTCTACTCCCAAGTCCTCAAATCCTCTCACATTTCCTACAAAACAAAAACAAAACAAAGAGAGGCGTGTCCAGGCCTGTCACAGCAACAGTTGTCATAGCAACTTTTTACTGTTGCTGTTTATTGCTCTGAAGAGACACTGTGACCAGAGCTGTGAAGATGAAGCCTGGCCTACATCGGAGATCCTGAGATGTTGGAGATGCCAGAGCTGTGGGAGGTCTGCAGAAGAGAGCTGCCTACGGGTGTGGAACCAGCTTATGATAGAGGGGAGTAGGTTGCAGTGGATAAAGCTGGAGGAGTAGGGGACCTGAAGAGTCCTTTGACATCAGACATGGAAATAGAGGATTTGGAGTTTGCTCTGATAGATTTTAGTCCTGCTTTAGTCCAGGGTCAGGGCCAGGGTCAGGGTCAGGGTCAGGGCCAGGGCCAGGGTCAGGGTCAGGGTCAGGGTCAGGGTCTGGTTATGATTAGGGTCAAGGATAGGGTTACTTTCCTCCTGTTTTGGAAGTTACATATAGGAAGTATGTAATATGTTTTTTGATTTTGCAGGGGCTTATGATTAAGAGATTTCCTTGAGTCTCAGAAGAGACCTCAGATTTTTAAGATATCTTGAGACTCTAAAGGACCATGGGGCCTTTTGAAGTTGGACCAATTACATTTTACATTATGATATAGCCACAAGCCTGGGGGGTGCAGGGAGTGGACTGTGGTGGTTTGAGAGAAAATGGCCCTCATAGGCTAATGTACTTGAGTGTTTGGTTCCCGGTGGATGGAACTGTCTAGGAAGTGGTAGGGAGTATGTCCCTGTTGGAGGAGGCTTTGAGATCTCGGCCTCCCGCTCGTGGATCAGACGTGAGCTCTAAGCTACTACCCTACTGCCTTGCCTGCCTGCCTGCCGCCACGTTCCCTTTCCTTTAAAATTTATTTTTATTTTATGTGTGTTTATTTTTACTTTATGGGTGTTTGGTTTGCGTGTATGTCTGTGCACCATATGTTCTATATTGGTTTCCTGGAACTGGAGTTATAGGCAGTTGTAAGGTGCCATGTGGATGCTGAGAATTGAACCCAGATCTTTTGGAAGAGCAACCAGTGCTCTTAGTCATTGAGCCATCTCTCTTGTCCCTTTAAAAACATTTGTTGTTTTTAAAATAAGCTGTTTGGTCTTGATGTCTCTTCTCAGCAATAGAAAATTAATTAAAGCAACAATCTTACAGTTTCTGTTTACTATCTTGGGTTTTATGTAACAGTTTCGGTTACTTTCTTGTGTTTTCTTGAATGCACTTAACGGGATAATATGCACCAGCTCGATATTCTTGCAATGACAGCCAAATGTTTCTGATGATAAAAGTCATTCTGGTTTTCTATAGCTGTGTACCAAACGAACTGAAAACATAGTGACTTAAAATACCACTCACTTTGTTTTGTCCACAGTCACGTAGATCTGAACGTTTATGAAGAACTCAGGCTAAGGGAGCGCTCTGACAGTAGTTCTCAACCTTCCTAACACTGAGACCCTTTAATATAGTTTCTCGTGTTGTGGTGACCCCCAGCCATAAAATTATTTTTGTTACTACTTCATAACTAATTTTGCTACTGTGATAGATTGTAATGTAAATATCTATTTGTGCTTTCTGATGGTCTTAGGCAGCTCCCACGATAGGGTTATTTCTCTCTCTCTCTCTCTCTCTCTCTCTCTCTCTCTCTCTCTCACACACACACACACACACACACACACACACACACACACACACACACACACACACAGAGTTGCTACCCACAGGTTGAGAACCACTGCTCTAGGGCCTGTCTTTGGCCCACTTGGGCTTCCTCACCGAGCACTGCTTGGCTGCGAGAGATCGTTCCAAGAGACAGGAAGTAGAGACAGCAGGATGATCTTGGAACTGAAATAGGAAAAAGCCACGATCAAGACCTTCATTTTTGGTTGGTCGAGCAGTCCAAGAGCTCATCTGCAATTCCAGGAAGAGAAGGCGAAGAAGCTCCTTTATCACAGTGGTTTGTCAAAGAACCTGTGGCCATCTTTAACCTACTACATAACACAAGACCAAAAGAAGTAAAAAAAAAGATCACCTGTTTAGACAAAGCAAATGTGGCCATCCGCCCACCGTGGAACCATCCAGCTCCTGGGACAAGGCTAATGAGTGATTATGAGTGATAGAGTCCCGAGGCCTTGCGCCAGAAGGGAGGCTCAGGTTTTTCTCATTTACAGCATTGTCAGAGACAGAGTGGTCCAACTAAAGTTGGCTTTATCTCTCTTACTAGAGACGCGTTTGACGGACGGAAATAAAACATTGAGCTGGTCTGGTCCTGATGACCTTGTTTGAGGGTTTCTCTGCTCCGCGGTGCACTTTAAATGAAAACGTGGGACGGATTAACTTGTCTAAACACAGTCACGGTGACTTTGATGACTCGGGAGCAGTGTTCTATGGTTCCACCCGTCTTCCACCGAAGACGGAGGGATACCTGCTCTTTTCTTCTCACGGATGAAGTAAAATAGCCACAGACAGAACTTTAAGATAGCTCCAATGTCACAGAATATATATCGCTGAGGAAAATACAGGTGCCTACCACATAGAACAAACATTTCGGTAAGGAAAGCGCGCAGAAGGGAGTAGCAGGTGGGTTCATTTATTATTCATGCTCCTGACTGAGGCTGTAAGAGAGATTATGTTGGAAACCTGTCATTTTCCAGAGCAGAGAGATGGGGGGGGGGGGGGGAGGCGAACTAGTGACAGTGTGGTGCTGCAGAATACTTTTTACGAGAAAAGGAGGCACTGAAGGAGACAAAGGACAGAGGTGTGTGGTTTAACCGGTAAGGGGGCGGGAGCAACGTTGCTAGGAGGCCACAGGCAGTCCGTGCAATTGGCTACAAGCCTGTCAGTAACTCACATCATTTGGTGGGTTTTACCCCCTCCCCGACCAGGTTGCGTTCTTCTGAGAATGACTGTGAGCAATGCGGATGTGTACTGAAGGTGAAGAGGCATGTCCGGTCACTTGTGGCTGACTTATGAGTGGACAATGCCGTGAGCCGTGAGAGCGAACAGCTCTGGAGGCTGGATTATCAATAGTTGTTATTTTATTCCGTTTTCGCTTTGCTCGTGAGGAATTACTTGCTTTAATTTCCTGAGACAGGGCTCCACTACGCGTAGTTCAAGCTGACCTAGAACATTTCATCCTCCTGCCTCAGACTCTTGGAGGCTGGGAGTACAGGTGTGAACTGCTGTGCCCGGCTCTTTTTGTAGTTAACTGGTTCCTTCTAGCTGCTTTGCTGAACGGAAATTATTTGAAAAATATTACCAACTTTGGGATAGGATGGGCCTGAGTAAGAGCTCTCTCTACTACCTAAGGGTGGATTGCCCCGGACAAGTTTCCTGAATTGTATTTTTTTTTCTTTTTTTTTCAGAGCTGGGGACCGAACCCAGGGCCTTGCGCTTGCTAGGCAAGAGCTCTACCACTGAGCTAAATCCCCAACCCCACCTAAATTGTATTTTAATACTTATGCTTTTGGGCTGAAGAGATGGCTCAGTGGTTAAGAGCATTTGCTGGCCTTGCAGAGGACCTGAGTTCAATTACCCACATGGCAGCTCACAACCATCTGTAACCCTAGTTCCTAGGAATCTGATGTCCTCTTCTGGCCTCTGGGGACATTTCTTATATGTAGTACACAGACACACGTGCAGACAAACATATACACATAAAATGGAAATAAATGAAAAATCTTTAAAGTTATTTTTATATTATTTTTATCTTTATTTTATGGTTTGTCTGCATGTATGTGTAGCAGCACTGGCATGTCTGACCCTCTCAAGGGTCAGAAGAGGGTGTCAGATCTCCTGGAATTGGAGTTTCAGATGACTGCTAATAGCTTTGCTAGGAACTGAACCCTGGTTCACTGAAAGAGCAGTATTCTTAACCTCTGAACCAACACAATAAATAAAATAATTTTATATATATTATTTTCATTAATAAGTATTCTTAACCTCTGAGCCAGCTCAATAAATAAAATAATTTTATATATATTTTCATTAATAAGTATTCTTAACCTCTGAGCCAGCTCAATAAATAAAATTATTTTTATATATTATTATTATTATCATTTTTTTTGAGACAGGGTTTCTCTATGTAACCCTGGCTGTCCTGGAACTCACTCTGTAGACCAGGCTGACACTGAACTCAGATCCACCTGACTCTGCCTCCCTAGTGCTGGGATTAAAGGCATCACCACTGCCCAGCTGCAAATAAAACCTCTTTTACTTTTAATCTATTTTTTAGGCAGGTGTGGTGGCATAGGCCCTCAATCCCCAGCACTTGGGAGAGAGTGGCAGAATCGTCTCTGTGGGATTCAAAGCCAGCCTGGTCTAAATGGTGAGTTCGAGGACAGTCAGAACGACATAGAATGATCCTACTTCAAAAATGCAAATAACAAAAATTGTATTTTCAACTTAAAAGCCTAAACATTGTACAATTAATGGGATACTGTAGAACATTTCAATGACTATTCATGCAAGTTCCTTAACCTGGGTAATTCTTAGTTTCAGTGCACGTATAAGACGGATAATAGTAGACGAACTTGTAGGTGTTTGTAGAGATTATTCGAAACAACCTGTGCAGGATTCTTTAAACTGAGTAGACACTGGCACAGTACAGCTCAGTGAGCAGGCCATTTGTTTAGCATGTGTGAGGCCCTCAGATTCCACCCTATTTCATGGTGGAGTGCGAAATGGAGCGGGCATGGAATCAATAATAAAATTATTGTTATTATCAATAACTAAAGTGAGTGACCATCTTTTTCTAATCATTTCCAGGAAGTGCAACCACTCCTGGCTGGACCCATCAAGGAACCAATTCATAAATAAATTCTGCTGAGGTTCATCCCCTTCCCCACACGTCACACCACACATCTTCATCACAAGGAAAACCCTATTTGCAGACCTACTGTGTGGGGGTTCATTTAGGTTCTCTGGAAGGTGAATGCTATAGCCAGGTCAGTTCTGGCCCCTGATGCCCAAGTCTCTCAATTCCTAATTAAAAACATGTCTTAAGGGCAGGCTATAATTAGAACTGGGTTCATATGTTCCTAATTCCCAGTGAAGAACACACATTACATTTTGGGACTTCCACACTAGCTAGAGTGTTCTGATGTGGGGTTTGGGTTCCTTAACGCAGTCACGTGGTGGAGTTTTTGATGTGGTTTTCTGTTCCAGTAAGTTAAACTCTGGCATCTCAGAACAGGCCCAGCCCGCCAGGCTAAAGATGAATTCCAAGTGTAGATGAAGGCTTAGTCTGCATGCCTGCGGGCAGATGGGACCACAGGCTGCCACCGGGTTAACTGTGCAGCCCGCTCCCACTCTCCGAGATTTCCGTGCAGCTCCATTCTCTACGACAGTGCCTTCAAGACATTTTTCATCGTTCATCTTTTCAATAAAAAAACAAGAAAAGTAAGAAAGAAAAGAAAACAGTCTCGTAGCATGTTCTTGCTGTGTACAACGGAGGCGAGCTTGGGAGGTGCCATGAGCCTCTCCGCTGCCGGAGAGTTTGCTGGGTCCTGGTACTTATTCAGTCTATTAGTAAGTCATGGCTGAAACACAAGAACAGGCATTGTAGTAGGTGTTACCACTCCTGGCTCTCCTCTTTTTGGGCAAAAAGAAGAACCGCTTATATAGTTCAGCTAGGATTTGACTCCTTGGTTCATGGACTGAAGGCACGGAACTTGTCAGGGAAGGGGCCCAGCAAAGGTAATCAGATTACAGGGCCACCGTTCTCAGAAGTGGGCACATCCCATCTCGTGAACCTATCCTGTCTCACAGGACTAGATTAACCACCACTAGAACAGGGTGAGAGAAAGTGAGGCCGCCCCACAGACCTTGCTTGGTGTCTCCTCGGCTTCTCTGCCCTTGCTGGAACGCATGCGTGCTGTGTGGACTCGTTAGCCGTTACAGTTGAGCTAAGTGAATTTTTGTTGTCGCCTAACAAAATAATAATACCAGTCTCTGATAGTCATGGCAACACAAGCTAAAATAGGGCCAAAGCTCTATCTTACCCAGTCCTCTTAGGTGGGACCCTGTGACTCAGAGACAATGACACATGAACACATGTGTCCTTTGTCACTCTTAGGCTGTGGCACTAAAGCACTGGAAAAGATAAGGGGTCTGGACTCTCTCCTCTGTGGAGGAGACTGAGGATCCATGTGTTTTATGTTGGGGGTTGGCCTGGTGCTGCTATGTATTCAAATGCTAGATACTGGCCCCCCACATGCTGATGGCACCATACACCAAATGATGTTGTATGAACTCTGCTCGCCAAATCTTCCCTGATTGGACAATTACTGGGGAAAACAGAGGTAGGCAGGGCTGAAGTTATTGGGGGGGGGGTGAGGGTCATAGGTAGGAAACATGAGAGAGAGAAAGAGCGAGAGCGAGAGCGAGAGCGAGAGCGAGAGCGAGAGAGAGAGAGAGAGAGAGAGAGAACATTAAAGAGGAGGAAAAAGAAACAGGAGGTCTCCATTAGAGGGGAAGGACCAGGAGCACGTGGCCGGAGAATTGCCATGCCCCCACTCCCCAGGATGACTGATGGAGCAGAACTATATAAGGCAGGCGAGACTCAAAAGGCATGTAACTTGGGGAGCACAGATAGCCAGTCTAGCATAGACAATAGGTCAGGGATATGGCTCAGTAATTGTGCTAAAGCTGATTAAATAAATCAATAGGATGCAGTCTCGACGACTAGGGGTCTGGCTCCGTCACATTAAGAACTAATAGAGTTAATCAATACAACAGTTCTAGAAGCCACTGGTCCAGATGGAAGAGGTTCTATCAACCTGGATCCCTAAACAATGGACGGAATAGAATCCCCCCAACACACACAGTCACCCTTGACTTAAAATGGGTGCTTATCATGTGCATGAAATAAGTCTTTTTGCGTTCAATATTGGAGTTAACTTGATCTCACAGGACAGCCTCGACTATTCTGATTCAAGTTCTCTATAAACATTGGTGATATTATGTCACCTGTAGACTGACCCCTAGGAGTGGACAGGTGCTGTCTGTTAAAGGAGAGGATGTAAGATGCAGTCATTTTTGGAAAGAGTCAAAGCCCAAGCCACCACCATCCAGGAGTTTAGAACCTGGCTGGTCCACAGTGGCCCACACCTTTACTCCCAGTCCTGGGGAAGCACAAGTAGGATGACCTCTGTGAGCTTGAGGCCAGCATGGTTTCCAAAGTGAGTTCCAGGACAGTCAGATATACATACTGAGACTACGTCTCAAAATCCCGAAAGTTAATAAATGATAAATCATGAAAAGGGGCTGGAGAGATGGCTCAGTGGTTAAAAGCACTGGCTGCCCTTCCAGAGGACCCGAGTTTGCTTCCTAGCATTTACATGGCGTAGGCTAGGAGGAACCAACTGTAACCACAGTTCCGAGGGACCTGACACCCTCATCTGGCCTCCCTGGGCACCAGGCACACATGCGGTACATAGATATATATGAAGGTAAAATACCCACACACATACAATTAAAATAAGTGAATCTCAGGAAAAGTTTAGAATCTGGCCTTCTGCACTGGGATGGGTGCAGGCTGGGCACAACTCAGCAGTTCCTGGATGGGTTTACCTCAGACAGACCAGACATCAAGAGTCAGGCTGCTCAAGAAGGTCAACCTGACCCTTTAAGAAGAGAAAGCACTTCCAGGAGGCCATACTCCCTCCCCAGCCAAATTGGTTCTGATTCTGTATTCCAAGGCAACTCTTAAAACCCCTGTGTAGGGGCTGGGGATTTAGCTCAGTGGTAGAGCGCTTGCCTAGGAAGCGCAAGGCCCTGGGTTTGGTCCCCAGCTCCGAAAAAAAAAAAAAAAAGAAAAAGGAAAAAAAAAAGAAAAAGAAAAAAAAAAAAACAAAACCCCTGTGTATTTGAAGTTACAGACGGGATTTTACATTCTGTGGCGCTTTAAGAACCATGGGTGGACACAGAATCAGAACCAATTTGGCTGGGGAGGGGGTGTGGCCTAATGACAGGGTTCCTCGTCTTTCCTTGTGCAGTCCCCTGAATGCCTGTCATCCGCCTGGGATGCTAAGACCCGCTTAACCTGCTGTGCACAATAGGGAACGCACTCAGGAACTTGAGGAGCACATTTCTGACCCTGAAACCCAGCAGCTCTCCTTCTGGATAGGTAGAGGCGGGGCACAGCTGTTCTGTTTTGGGTTTCTCTGGGTATCCCTGACTGTCCCAGAACTTGCTTGGGAGACCAGGTTGGCCTCCACATCCATCTGCCTCTGCCTCCCAAGTGCTAGAATTAAAGGCGTGGCTTGCGGCTGTCCTTCTGAACCCAGCAAAGCTTGGGTGAATGGAACTGGGGGAGGCAGACAGGGAACAGGGGTCAACACCAATGACTGAAAGCCAGTTTTATGTGTATATGTATATATATATATTATAGTTATGTTTATATATTTATAATTATGTAATAACTCATATTATATTATATACTTCATATTAAGTATATATAATTTATCCCTGCTTAAATATACATCATATAATTTTTATATCATATACTATATATTATATATAAATTATATATAATTTATTTCTGCTTCAATGAATTGATTATATATTACACTGATTATATGTTACATATATCCATATACATACATATATATAAAACATTTTTAATTGTCACACACTTTAAGAAGGAAACCCCAGGCTAGAGAGATGGCTCAGAGGTTAAGAGCACTGCCTGCTCTTCCAGAGGGCCTGAGTTCTATTCCCAGCAACCACACGGTGGCTCACAACCATCTGTAACAGTATCAGATGCCCTCTTCTGGTGTATCTGAAGACAGTTATATTGATCTCGGATATATAAAATAAATAAATAAATCTTTTTTTAAAAGGAAAATCCTGCACTTGTAGAGTACAAGACATATGTTCAACCCTATTTCCTTCCATTCTCATCAAATGAAGGATTTCGTGTAGTTAAGTCTTGTCAGTTGAAACTTCTTCATGAGAAAGAACTCTGTATCTCATAAATCCATATTTATAGCACTAAAGGTATATTTTAATTAAAATTTCCAAATAACACTCTGATAGTCTATGACAGTGGGTCTCGACCTTCCCAATGCTGCAATCCTTTAATACAACTATAAAGTGACTACTTGATAACTGTAATTGTGTTACTGTTATGAATCACAATGTAAATATCTGTTTTCTAATGGTGTTAGGTTTCCATGAAAGGGTCATTTGACTCCCAAAAGGGCCACGACCCACAGGTCGAGAATCACAGATATCAAAGAAAACACCTTCATTTGCAAATGCACTGTAGTTGTAAACGTGTGTTTTACTTTATCCCCAAAGGTTGTTCCAGGAAAGGTTACTGAAAACCTTAAGGAGCAGGCCCAAGGTCAGCTCAGAGTTGCAAGGCCTCCGTCAGAACTGGCTTCCAATCCATCTGCTAGTCTTGCCACAGGCTGGGAGTCATGTGGCCAAGAATGGGTCTTGGTTTGTAGAGTGAAAGCTGTAACCAACAGCTAGACAACAGACTCCTGACTTGAGATTGGTCCCAAGCTGAGAGAGAGCACAATAACCCCCAAAGGGATAAAGCTAGACACCCACAGAAGGAGTGACAACTTTGGCCTACTTCCTGCAAGCGATGTTAGCATCTTTAATTCCTAAACTGTGTTTATCGAGAAATGCATAAAATGTCCCCAAACAACAAAACTGGCATTGTACAAATAAATATTTAAAGGAGGGAAATAAGTGGTTCGAGACTCAAGGGACATCTTCCGCTACAAAGTTAAAAGATCTCTTTGTTTGATAGAACCCAGTCATGTAAAGAAACAGGAGGAGGCTAAAGAAACAGACTCTTAATGAGCACACCCTTGGCACCACACGTCCCTGCTGCCTAAAACATCATACCAGATTGAAGAGCTCTGTGAACCCTGCTCTCACCCTGTTGTCCGTCTCAGGGCTGAGATTGACGTGTGGGTGAGAAGCAAACCCCGGGCTTCAGGAACAGGCTGAGGTCAAGTTGGAATCTGTTTCTGTCCTGCTTTTCAAAGCTTTGTCCCCCTTCAACAGTCCATATGAATAACTAAATGTTGCTAAATGGCGGAGGGAGAGTGTGGGGTGGCGAGAGCATTCACCTTGGATGAGATGGACATTCCTTAGAAATGAGGAAAGCTGGGCTTTTTCTGAAAAGGGCTAATTAGAGGGGGAAATGCAGGGTTTTACAGATGACTAGGTTCCTTACCTCCACCCTCAACAAACCCCACTCCCCGTGTATTGGCTGACCCAAACCAAATAAACACCAAACGTGCAAAGCTCCACAGAGATTCTAGTCAAGTGACTGCCGCCCATTTCCAAAGCCCGGGCCAATGTAAAGTAACTCAAGACTTTACTTCTCTTCAGGGGACTGAATTTCCCTTTGGCAATTAAACCGCGGAACCTGTGTGTGTTAGGCGGTTTCTGTCTTTGCAGCAGAATACGTGGAATAATTATCTTATGAGGAGAAAGATTTACTTTGGCTCAGAGGCTCCTGTTCACGATCAGGTGGCCACGTTAATTTTGGACCTGCAGGGGTTGTGCCAGATGGCAACAAGAGGGAGGGTATAGTAAATAAAAGTCCTCGCTCCATAGCCGTGAAGCAAAAGACAAATAGGAAAGAGCTGGAATCCCTCAATCCCCTCAAGAACATACCTCTATGCCAACAGGACCTCCTGCTCCACCTGCTCCTTAAGGTTCAACCACCTCTAAGTCACCCTGGGGACCACACCATTAATACATGGGTCTTTAGGGGACATTCATCATCCCAGTACAATGCTATGCAAATAAGATTTACATGGAATGTTATTTTGAGACATAGTGAAAGCATTTCCAGTGAATTGTATATTCATTCTGGCCAGTGCATATCAATAAAGTCTGTGGTTTTTTTTTTTTAAGATTTATTTATTTATTATATATGAATACACTGTAGCTGTCTTCAGACACACCAGAAGAGGGCATCAGATCTCATTACAGATGGTTGTGAGCCACCATGTGGTTGTGGGGAATTGAACTCAGGTCCTCTGGAAGAGCAGTCAGTGCTCTCAACCACTGAGCCATCTCTCCAACCTGAAAGTCTGTGTTTTTAATATGTTGATACTGATAACAGGGAGTGGAGCAATGGCTCAGTGGTTAAACATAGACTACTCTCTTCCAGAGGACCCATGTTTGGTTCCCAGCACCCACATTAGGCAGCTCACAAGTGCCTGTGATTCCAGCTCCAGAGAATTCAACATCTGTGACCTCCATGTGCACCACTCATGCACATACATATATCTCCACATACACATGATTAAAATTTTAAATTAAATATTTAGAAAAATAATAGTAATAGTTAATACCTTAATAGTTTACAAAAGAGACGTATATGATCACCTGTATGTTCAGACCCCAGTTGTTCTGCCCTGGGTGAGGTGTGGGCCAGAGAGATGGACCAGTGGTAAAAATGGCTTAGTGACCACTTACTGTTCTTACAGGGCCCAGGTTCAGTTCATGACACCCCATAGAGGTTCACAACCATCTGTTACTCTAGCTATAGGGGTTCAACACCCTTTTTTTAAAAAGATTTATTTATTTATTTATTTATTTATTTATTTATTTATTTATTATAAGTACACTATAGCTGTCTTCATGCACACCAGAAGAGGGCATCGGATCTCATTTACAGATGGTTGTGAGCCACCATGTGGTTGCTGGGATTTGAACTCAGGACCTCTGGAAGAGCAGTCAGTGCTCTTAACCGCTGAGCCATCTCTCCAGCCCCATCCAGCCCCAACACCCTTTTTTGACCTCTGAGAACACCAGTATACAGAAAGAGAGAGAGAGAGAGAGAGAGAGAGAGAGAGAGAGAGAGAGAGAAGCAGACAAGAACACTCACACATGTAAAATAAATAAATCTAAATAATGTTTTTTCAAACAGAAAGCAAATGGCTGTAGGGTCATCAAGAAAGTTTACTGGGTAAAAGTACTTGTCACTAAAGCTTAGAGAAGACCTGACTGAGTTCAATCCCAAGAATACACAAAAAAAGTTGACAGAGAGAACCGACTTCCCTTCCTATCATATGATCTTAGCGCGCACACACACACACACACACACACACACACACACACACACACACACACACACACACGACCACATGTAGTGACATAATGTTTAAAGTTAAATAGGAAACATGTCCCAAGACAGGACTCAGCGTCCAGCACTTTTCCAAGAGTATCCCACCGTCTTTACCCAGAAAGTTGCCATTGTTGAAACTTTTCTCATCTATAACGGGGTTCAGGCTTCCTGTCTTAATTGAAGAAGGTAACAAACCGCTGACGTTGGTCTACTTGTTTCTTCCTTGGAGTGTCCTGTTTACTATGAATCAATCGATACAAAGTTTCTTATTTATGAGATAGGTAAACCATTGCCATTTATACAGAGGAAGAAAATCAGGCACAAAGAGGTTTCACAACTCCCTTAGACACACACAGCTAATAAGTTGAGATTTGAAATCAGGTTGCCTCCAGTGCTATGCAGCCTTGCTGGGTTTTGGTTGTTTTTTGTTTTTTGTTTTTTTTTTTTCATTTTGTTTTGTTTTTTATTTTTATCTTATTAATTAAATCCATATTCAGCCTTGCCTTCTTTCTTCTATCCAATGAAGTAGGCAAGCTTGTGACTTTTTTATTTTAAAAATTGTTATGCATATGTGAATGTATGTCATGTGCGGGGCAGCATTTTGGGGGTTCATATTGGTTGTGCCACTAGGTTCCAAATAACCAAAAGGGAATGAATCACTTTTCTTTTTACAGAGACTCTTTCCTGGCCAGCACTGCCTTCCATAGCTTTCCTTTCCAATCAGCTGACTTTTTCTAGTCAAAAAGGCAACACCTTCTTCCCATTCTGCCAAGAAACATCGAGTTTCCCTTGTTCCCCAGATCCAGCCAGTTATGAAGAATCCCTGCTTCTTTGTGATATGTGTTTCCTAGACTTGCTTTCATTTCTCCTCCCCTAGTCAGACAGTGGTCCATCCTTGTTGTTGTAAAAATATAAGGGTATCTTTTATCCCCACTAGGTCTACACCACAGTGCCCTAAGATATCTGCTAGATATCTTAAGTCTCAGTCAGCAAAGCGTCTCACCCGCTCTGCTCCATCCCATATCACACCGCCGAAGGCCTCTCTCAGAGCCTGGCAGCCATCTGTCCACCTATCTAGTTCCCAAGGCAGGTTTCCATGCCAGGAACACACACCCCAACTCCGTGTCGGACCATACCAGTTAAATCTGCACACGAAAGAACACACAACACAATAACCTTTGACCCAATTGATAAAAGATATAATTGCCCACCTAAACATACAAAGCCTGGTACACATCCGTCCCTTAAGAACATTCATATCAACCTGTAAACACACAAGAGTGGAATCTTAACGTCAGCCTCCATGTCCTCTCTCCGTGACTCCTCTCCTGTGGTCCCCTCCTCTCCTGTGGTCCCCTCCTCCTCCTCCCTCTTTCCCATTCCAGTCTCCTTCCCTTCCCTCAAACTTTTCTCCCACCCATCCTTCCTTCTTGTCCAATGACAAGCCTCATTCTATCTTGTACCTGCCTCACCTGTGATATCATCCCACACATCCTGTCCCATTGTTCTATAGAAAGCAGTTGGCCACAGATTGCATGCCAGGAGCCTAGAGATAGAAGTCGACCATGAGCCTACTATAGCTGGCACCCTCCTCTCCCTCTTCATTTCTCAACTCGGTCCTCTCATACCTACTCCTCCTCCTTCATTCTATCCCATTATGCTGACTCTCAGGCTTATTCCAATCTTCTGTGGAAATTCATATCTATTACTGCCCTGTGCAAGTCGTCTTTCTGTTGCTGTGACAAATGCCTAAGAGAAACAACTTGAACAAGTGAACATTTATTTTGGGTCATGGTTTCACAGGTTTGAATCCATGACTTCTTGGCCGTATTAATTTTTGGTCTGTGGCAGGATAGGACATCTTGGCAGAAACACACAACAAGGGAGATCTTTCTGCTTTGTGGCAGTTGGGAAGCAAGGAGATAGAGGGGAAAAGGCTGAAGCCCCAGTGTGCCCTTCACTTCCTCTCAATAGTCTGGCAGCAGTGTTGAAAAAACTGATATCCAGTTCTGTAACAAGTGGGCCTGAAGGGGCCATTTCAGATCTAAACACTATCTTCTTTCTTTCTTTCTTTCTTTCTTTCTTTCTTTCTTTCTTTCTTTCTTTCTTTAAGTTTTATTTGTATCATATAAATTATGGGCGTATCAGCATGGGAGTGTGTGCACATGAGCGCAGGTGCTCGAAGAGACCAGAGATGTCAGATCTGAGCTGCAGTTATAGGCAGTCGTGAGCCACTTGGAGTGGGTGCTGGGAATCGAACTCCAGACCTCGGGAAGAACAATGCATTCTCTTGACCACCGAGACACCTCTCCAGCCCCCTTTTGAATTCTTCCTGTTCCTAGAGCAGGTTCCAAGAGCTTGGCTTAATCTAACTTCTAATTGTCTCAATATTAATCCTACCCCCTCCACAGAAAAGGCCAATCAACTTTGTGGAGCAGAGTTGGAAAGTTCATCTGTCCTTTTTTTTTTGGTTCTTTTTTTTTTTCCGGAGCTGGGGACTGAACCCAGGGCCTTGCGCTTCCTAGGCAAGCGCTCTACCACTGAGCTAAATCCCCAACCCCATCTGTCCATTTTCTTAAGCAGGAATCCGCTTCTCTGATTCCTTTCCTAGGTCTCAGGGGGCTGGTTTTCATAGGAGGCATGATGGCAGAGAGGCGGAGGTGGCGAGAAAGGGAACCATTGGTAGAAAGGTCGGTAGAAAGGGCCGAGTAGGATCTGGTAATAATCCCCAAAGCTGCCCACTGGAGCTGGAAAGTGGCTCATGACAGATGCTTCGGGATAACTCATAAAAGGTTTTTACTGGAAGAGGAGCTGCTGGGAGCTTCAAAGCAGCCTTCTGAGTCAGTATACTAAATACCACTCATCAAAAGTTGCCCTAGGCCAGCTTCTGAGAGATGAGCACCTTGGAAGCCGAGTAATGCTAACAATAAAGCGGGCGTCTACCTATACTTTAGAAGAGTGTGTCAGATTTTCCAAAGCGCATTTTCCAGTACTGTCTCAGGAATCCAGTTCTTTTAGATAGAAGAGTGTCTGGAGGCTAACTGACTGATGGGGGGTGGTATATTTTCAGTTCTGTTGTTTCTCTAATTGATCTATGTCTTCGCCTAGAGACATTAGATTTCTTCAGTGTGGGTGTGTAAACATTAACATCGAGACTCTTGACTACCAATGGGTTTTACAGACACAACCATGGTAATAACTAGGTTTTCTGGAAGGACAAACAGGACTTTTCCAATTTTCTTTAGCTCCCCCTCTCCTGCCCCCCCCCCCATTGTATAACCAGAAACAAGCCTGTAGGCAGAACTCAGGCCACAGAATTATTTCCATGCCCGCAGGTCCTGTTTCTGTCTGTGCAACTAACGAGGCAAGGAGGCTAGTGCTCCTCTAGGATGTGAGGGGAAGCATACATTGTAGAGACAGGATGCTGGCCCATTTCTTATCCAGGCCCTTGAAAAGTGAGAGGGAGACCAAGGCTGGAGGGACACATTGGTCTTGATCTTCTGCCCCGGGCTTCCCCAGTGGGGAAGGTATAGTAGATAAACTAGCCACGGTGCATGTCCTTCCTCGTCCTCTCACGGTTGGTATTCTTCACGGAAACAGGCTTGTCACACCCATCTGACAGTGGCCACATCAGAGTACACTGAATAGCACAAAGCAGTGGACAAACTCAGGGTTTAGTTTTCCCAGGCTGCCCTCAGTTCCTGTGCAGTATGGAAAGAACTCAAGCCTCCTCTGTGCTCTTGGAGGGTGGGGTAGAGATTCTGGTTGAGTTTGACTGCAGAATTTACCAGAGAGGATGTCTGTGGTGGCAGCAAGATGGTACTGGGGCCAAAGACTACCAGACGAATTGCTAGGGTCCTGACCTCCATAGCATCCCAGCATCCCAGCCAAACCCAGCAGCCCACTGAACCAGGGCTGGGACTTGCATAAGGCAGAGGGGAATTAGGGAAAAGAGGAGTCTGGGCTCTGACTCAGAACCACAAGCTCTCCAACAATAGGCTTCAGTTACAGACGCTGGCAGAATGCCAAGGGCCAGGACACACAGCACAGCTAGAGTCACTGGTCCAAGGAGCACTGACCAGCCGCATTCCATCAGACATAGTGGGTAATCAGGAAATAGCGCATGGATTCAAGCCTGCTCCTCTCTGTTATAGGCCCAGGGGCCACCCTGGTGAGAGACGGGAGACACGGACATCTGAAATCCCAGCATTTCTCCAAAAGAGACAAAATTATCGGAAGAAATCTGCTCCAGAACCCGGGATGGAGCGGAGACTACAGGGCTAAGTTTCTCTGCCACGTCACAGTGGCGCGGGGTCTCAGAGGACAAATCAGACTGTCTCTGAGAATCCCCGTATAATGTGGTGTCTCCTTTGGCGACTCCATGCCATCACCTAACCTCCTTTTCAAGTACAAGAAAGGGCTCGTCTGAACCGCAAGCCGGCAGATTTGAGTTTTTATCCCTGTTTGTCACGTGTGGGAACCAGCGCTGAGCAGTGCGATGATTCAAAGGCACCTGGGTATGGAGCCCACAACAGGAGACAGAGCTTCCCACCCCAGCTTCGAGCTCCTCCTCCAACTCCACAGGAGATGCTCCTGACACACAGGGAGGAGGTTATGACTCAGAAGCACACCTTCTGCTTCCTGCGCTCAGCAGCCAGAACATTTCTTCTAGCCTTTATGCAGGAGAATCCCACGGCTGGAACTGTGCCTCTGGCAAGGTCGTACCTGGGGGTGGAGAGATTCCTGTCTTTATGCCAAATGTGCTTAGGAATTGAAAGGACAGTGATCAAACGAAGCCTCCCCGTCCCCCACCCCCTAAAACCGAAACTTATTGACTGTAGTTATTCATCTACAAAAAAAAATAATAAAATAAAACAAAACAACAACAAAAATATAAACATTAGCAAGAGGAAGAGATTGGCAACCAACTTCACCCGGTACCCAGCACCCAGCACCCAGCACCCAGCACCCAGCACCCAGCACCCAGCACCCGGTACCTAGCACCCGGCACCAGCAGAGTACTCCTTACCTGACTCTAACATTATCCAAGGCTTCTTTGCCTCTCACCAATGTGTTGTGTGTGTAAACCGCACAAGCAGTACAAGGAATGTTTGTTATGCTGTGGAAACACACTCTCTCTCCCTCCACCCCTTTTCACTCCAGGACCGGATATACACGTTCCAGAAGAGGAATATACATCCCCAGAGTCTGAAATCAAATCTGGAATTCATATCCTCTCTAAATGTACTTTATTAAAAGCAGAAATCAAGAAAAGGTTTTAGAATTATTATCTCGGAGAGGTTGATTGTATAGAAAGAACTTGGAATTGAGGCTAATTTTAGACATGGTTTGCAAGCAGCTCACAGCGGGTGAGTAGGAAACTGGGCACTGTGGTATCTATCCTTTGGGGTAAAATCAGTACCCAAACTGTTATCACCAAACTGGTAAAGAAGACAGTGGTAGGGCTGATTCATCTGTAATTAAACACAGCAAAGTGGACTGAACGTTTGCCCATGCACATAGTAGGTCAAAAATCCCTGGAATCAGGTTTAAGGTTTGTAAAATCAGTGTCCTAACGATGGTGAGCGCAGTCTCTGCTTTGAGAAGTGGATGCTGTGGATGAGCCCCTGTGTGTTTGCCTATGTGTGCGCATGTCTGTGAATCAACCGAAATATTAGCTGAGGCAGAGATCAGCAGTCGGTTGATGCTGTAGGCAGAAGGAGGCAGGCAAGGCCTCTACAATTACACTGGAATGAGCTTGCAGCCTGTACAATTAGGGAGGTCCCCGGCTGAGGAAAGCGTGAGCTTATCTACCATTCCCCAAAGGCCCAGATGATTTTGTATCAGTAACTGTTTCTGAACACTCTTTTCTCCTCAGTTTGGCATTGCTTCACTCTGAATACCATTGTAGCTCACGGTATCTCTCTGATGAAAACCGTCGATTCACGGGGTCAGCTAACTCAACAAGTGGGAGCAATGTGATTATGGGATTCACATTTTGGTAATAAAAGAAGAGCTGAACCCTTTAACCTGTCAGAGAAAGGCAGAGACCGCCCGTGACCCAAAAGAAGCCTCTAGACACTGAGAGCTCCCAGAAGGACGGAGAGGGAGTCAATATTTCTGAGCTAATGTACAAGGGAGCTGCTGTGCTATTTGCTGGAAGGCTCGGAGGACAAGGCCTGGAATGCAAATCACGATCCTGGTGGGACTGCGCTGGCTGACAGCCACCATTGAATCTCTTCTCTTGGCAAGCAGCGTTTCTCCTGTTGCTTCATCTGAAAGGTTCTCTTTTTCAGACCACATGGAAGGAACTGTGAACTTTTAGGTGGCTGAGGCCCTGGACTTTTCATGTTGGCCATTTTTTCCTCTAAGACTTTTGTTTTATCTATCTAATTAAAGTGACCATAAGAGGGAATCTGAAGGTAGCGCTCTAGTGGCTTCCAGGAGAATTAGCAATGGCGTCAGGTTCTGGCTCCTGGTAGGAGCGGGATCCTCCCTGACTCGCTTTCTTTTCTGCTCTGGAGTCACATGGAGCTCGGGGAGCACTGTGTTCCAGGGTTCTCTGCAGGAAGTGTGGCCCCTCAGGTTCCAAGCATCCTCCTTGGGCTGCAACAAGTGTATTATTTATCTCATAAACACTTAACATGGCCGGTGGTGTCCATCCCACCAGAAGACATTATGTGGAGTGGAGGGGAAAGATGTGTTTTGCTGTGGGCAGTTGAGACCACGCGGATGACTGTGTTCAGGGTGTGGCCAAGATGAAGCAGAGCGGCCCAAAGAGCCCATGGACACCAGGCTTGACTTCTATGACCACAGCACACAGATACCTGTTGCAGAGACACCTCTGCGGAGGTCCCAGTCAGTGAGCAGAGCTCCTGAATGATGCCTTCCAGATTTGCAGGCCCCTCTGCTGAGCTCCTGGGGAATGTGTCTGCCCTTCTGCTTGGGGCTGTGTTTCCCATTATTTCTTCAGCTGTGGTTCTGAGTCCTCTCTGCTCTTGGGCTCAGTTGGATCTTCCTGTTTAGTTCTAAAAGCCAAAAACATTCCCCAAGTGTGTTGCAACCAGCAGGTTCTGAGGGACTAGAAAGGACTATACTGATATGTGGAATCTAGATTGAAAAGACATATGAAAGTGGGAAAGAAACTATTTCTGAGGAAGGGGGAGGGGAGGGGGATGGGAGGAAGGTTAATTAACAACCTAAGTGTGTGATGTGCTTTGTGAAGATGTGACAGGACTCTTTATTTTTCTTTAAAGTTAAAAAAAAACCCAAAACCAATGTTTGAGGAGAAAGAATGCCAATAGTAAAAATAAAACTCAGAAAGGAAATGGGGGAAGAGGCTATTGGCAATGGGAGAAGAGCAGACTCCTTGTCCAGGACAGAGGGAACCACACTCTTGGCCAGGTTCAGCAGCTTTTCCCAGAGGCCTCCTCTGCTGTCCACACATTATAAATGAAATCACAGCCATTTTCCACTAGGGTCTTTTTGTTGTTGATTTGTTTGTTTTTGAGACAGGGTTTCTCTATGTAGTACAGGCTATCCTGGAACTCTCTGTATACCAAGATGGCCTCCAACTCACAGAGATTCCCCTGCCTCTGCCTCCTGAGTAAGTTGGATGAAAGGAGAGTGTGCCACCATGCCTGGTTTCCACTTGGGTGTTCTTAATGTTCTTTATAAAGATAATTTGCACAGAGCAAAATGTACAAATCTTCGACATACAGTTCAAGGAATTTTCACAAACATGTACTCATTTCCTCACTGCCCAGACAGAACTCTTTTTTTTTTAAATAAAGATTTATTTATTATATGTAAGTACACTGTCACTGTCTTCAGACACACCAGAAGAGGGCAACAGATCTCATTACAGATGGTTGTGATCCACCATGTGGTTGCTGGGATTTGAACTCAGGACCTCTGGAAGAGTAGTTGGTGCTCTTAACCACTGAGCCATCTCTCCAGCCCCCAGACAGAACTCTTGACCCCTTTCCAAGCCCCAGAAATCCCTTACCTATTTGTCTTCCAGCACTTAAAGAATTCTGAGCTCCCTCTCCACAAGGACAGAGGGCTTTCCCCTAACTTGCAACTTCTTTTTTAAAAGTTTTAACTATGTTTATTTTTTCATTATTGGGGGGGAGGGCGGGGTGCGGGCCAGGGCAAGCATGTGGAGGTCAGATGACTACTTGTGGGAACTTGGTTCTCTCCTTCTACCAGGTGGGTCGGAGGGGGTGGAGTTCAGGTCATCAGACTTGGAGGCAACTTTACCCTCTGAGCTTTGTCACAGGCCTTGGATTGAAACCTCTATTCTGTTTGTTATTCTGGGTTCTTGGCCAACTCAGGTTACAGTTCTTGTCACTCTGGACCTTTCTACAGCTGAGTAGGGAATGGACACTTTCTTTTTAAAGGCATTAATTTGAAGGTTGGAGAGATGGCTCTGTGGTTAAGAGCACTGGCTGCTCTTCCAGAGAACCTGAGTTTGATTCCCAGCATCCACATAGCAGCTCACAACTGTCTGTAACTCCAGTTCTAGGGATCAGACACCCTTGCACAGACATACATGCAGGCAAAACACCGATGTATATAAAAATAAATTTTAAAAAATAAACAAATTTTTATTAACAGAAAGATGGACAGGTTTAAGCAGTTTGCCTCTGACCACACGGCAGAGTGGAATGGAGTGTAGGCTTCTGAAATCCCAGAGTTCATGCTCATCCATTTTCCCTACACTTGATCAGCAGCATCAACTTGACAGTTTTCAGAATGTGAGAACTGGAGAAAGGCGTGGAGATTCAGTCAGTTGACAGAAAAAAAGTGAAAACCTCAACCCACCAGCCCTACGCTGTAACAAAACCACCAGGGCTACACTGTGACAAAACCACCAGGGCTACACTGTGACAAAACCACCAGGGCTACACTGTGACAAAACCACCAGGGCTACACTGTAACAAAACCACCAGGGCTACACTGTAACAAAACCACCAGGGCTACACTGTGACAAAATGAAGCAAGGAAAAAAGATAATGCGAGGGAACTGGAGAGATGGCTCAGCAGTTAAGAGCACTGACTGCTCTTCCAGAGGTCCTGAGTTCAAATCCCAGCAACCACATGGTGGCTCACAACCATCTGTAATGGGATCTGATGCCCTCTTCTGGTGTGTCTGAAGACAGCGACAATGTACTCATATATATACATAAATAAATAATTTTAAAAAGGATAATGTGACTACATTGTGCTATGCTGTGTAAATAACCTCTAAGAGTCATGAGGCTGGGAAACCAGGACCTTTGAAGCCTAGGAACTATCCAGGCTTTCAATCCACTTATATTCCTGGGACTGCCTTTCTCTTCCTTAATAGACCATCAATCTATCCTTATCTTCATATCTCTGGTCCAATTCTTTCCCTGTGGACACTTCTAGAACTCTCAGCAGTGCCTCTAGACCAGTGGTCCTCAACCTTTCTAATGCTGCAACCTTTTTTTTTTTTTTCTGGAGCTGAACGGAACCCAGGGCCTTGTGCTTGCTAGGCAAGCGCTCTTACCACTGAGCTAAATCCCCAACCCCTATGTTGCAACCTTTTAATACCTCGCGTTGTGGTGACCCCCACCCATAAAATTATTTTTATGTCTACTTCATAAGTATAACTTTACCAGGGTTATGAATTGTAATGCAAATATCTGTGTTTTCCGATGGTCTTAGGCAATCCAGGTGAATGAGTCATTCGACCTCCTACCCACAGGTTGAGCCCCAGGTCCCTGACTATAATGAGGAAGGCACAGAGCTACCTGCTAGAGTAAGGACCAAGCAGGATGCAGTCAGACAAAAGAGCAGGTGCTCCCAGAACACCTTTGTCAGATCCAGGAGACAGGCATCAGGCTCCAGATTCCCCATCTGCCCCTTACCTGGGAATCACCACGTACAGTGCTTTTGCGATGACCTTTTAGCCCTTCCCTGCCACCTCCCTGTGAGTCCCAAACACGTGAGCAGTATACTAGCCCCATGGTTAGTGTGCATAAGGATCACAGGCATAGCTCACAGTGGGAGCCATCCTTAGACTGTGTACACTTTGTTCCAGGAAGCAGGGCGATGTGCAGCAGTTTCCATGGTCCCACCCTTTCTTATCTTCTTTATCTTTGCTATCTGCCGAGCCCCTGTGTCATTGCTTCCTTTGGATCAGGGGTCTGTTATTCAACCAGCTCATCCAATCTCTCATCTTTAAATTGCCTCCTAATCTCCAGATAGCCTTAACACCTGTGCTCATTTAATATCGCCCACACAGTAAACACTCCTCAACACACCCTCCTGTGGAAAACTGCCCCTCACTCCACCCAGGAAGTCTAAGTACCTGTAAGTAGAATGTATGGGCCTCTTGTTTCAGACGCCCACTCATTTTCCATTTTCATTTCCATCCATTTTTCCAGAAACAGCCTAACCTGTCTCCCTTGCCCACTCTTTTCATACCTTCATGTGAACTCAAGCCGAAATTTCGCCTCTTCTGGAAAAGCCCTACCCTGAAGTCTAACAGCTTAGCACCTTCCAAGAGATCCCTTCTTTCAGGAAGATCTCAACCTCTCCCCCTAAAACTAGACAGTTCTTTCTTGTTCCCAGACACGTCTTTGTCCCCATCGGGCTGGCCACATACCTAGAAACCCATCCTTGAATCTCTCTTCACTAAATATTAAAAATGTGACAGGCGCTTGGGACGTGGCTCTGTAGATGAAGCCTTTGCCATAGAGCCTGAGGAGTTGAGTTTAGGTCTCAGAGTCTGCAGAAAGCCGGGCACAGGAGTTCATGTGTGTAATTCCAGCCCTCTACCGTGAAATGGGAGGCAGAGATAGGAGACTCCCTGGAAGCTGGTAAGGGGATCATCTAGCTTGGCATATGGAGATGTGAAAAAAAAAAAAAAAACCAAAAGAGATACGTGGTGGTGGAAGGGACACAGGGACACTGTCACAACCAAACAAGATGGTAAGTAAGAGCCTAGATCCAAGGCTATCCTCTGATCTCATGCTGTGAGAGGTGCATGCGGAAATACATACATACATGAACATGCTTACACACACACACACACACACACACACACACACACACACACACCAGCGCAGGTTTCTTTTTGGATAGTTTATTTTTGTGTTGAACTTTTAAAATAATTGAAAAGTCACTTTTTTTTTTTTTTTGGATCAGCCCCATAATCATTGCATCCAAGAGTATAAATAACATTGACAGGAGAAAATTATTCGAGGTAAACAAAGAATTCACTTTAAATTTTATTTTCAAAGCCCCTTCTCAGAAAAGTACCTCTTCCCTTTTGGACATTTAAAGGCCACACAAGGAAAGGGGCTACATTCATGGGCAGAGGATTCAGGCTTCTGAGATTTACAGCGCAGGAGAGACGGATGGTGTCAGTGCAGAAGTGGGGACAAGGCACTGAGCCTGTGGACTCCCACGTATCACAGGAACGCAGTAGCATTTCTCAGGAGGCAGTCAGCTTAAAGCCACCAGAAACATGCTTCTCCATTCATTAATCTCTTAGTCGGGATGGGAGTAGAGACAGGGGAATCTGCTCACAATGGGTACGACGTACAGTTTGTCTTTGCCTCTTATAAAGAGCCATCAGTCACACAAATTGCATCCCTCTGTCTTTCAGAGGATTAAGCGCTACAAGACAGACAGTGTCTAGTTCAAACAGTAGCAAATCAAAGAGCCTAACACTGTAACAATACACCCTGTGATGAGTAACGGGAGGCTTCTGCATCCAGGGGAGGTCAACAGCAGGAGGAAGCAGCCTTTGCGAGGCACAGGAAAAGGCCATACCACGGAAAGTGTCCAGTAGACAGAGAAGAGGATGGGAAATAGTGGTTCTCCAAGGTGGCTGGGGCATCCAGGCAGCCACAATCACACACACACACACACACACACACACACACACACACACACACACACACACACACTCTAATTTCCCCCTCTCCCACTCAGGCTCTTACTACCCTCATGACTTCTGCCCTTTGGCCCTTCTAAGAAAGTCATTGTAGGGGCTGGGGATTTAGCTCAGTGGTAGAGCGCTTGCCTAGGAAGCGCAAGGCCCTGGGTTCGGTCCCCAGCTCCGGAAAAAAAAGAACCAAAAAAAAAAAAAAAAAAAAAAAAAAAAAAAAAAAGAAAGTAATTGTAAACTCAATCCTGCCGTAATAGCTTTCTCTAACCAAGAAAGTTCAGGTCGACCATGAGGTTTGGGGTATTTGTTTTGTTTTGTTTGCTGCTGTTGTATTTTTTGTTTGTAGGGATGGGAGCCTCATTTAGTCCAGGCTAGACTGGAGCTTGTTATATAACCAAGGATCACTTTAAACTTCCTGAACCTCCTGAGTGATGAAATTTTAGGTGTTTATTACATGCCTGGTTTGACGTGAAGTGTTTCTGTGGATAAACTTGTGGAGGTTTTGAGGGAGGCCTGCCTTCAGTACTACTACTCTCTTCAACCTCCACTGGGACTACTAATATTTAATAAGATGCCTAGAACTACCCTGTGTGCCTTATTTATATATGAATCTCTATTTTTGGGGGTGGGAGCATTTGAGACAGAGATTCTCTATACAGTTCTGGCTGTCCTCCAGCTCTCTATATAGATCTAGCTGGCCTTGAACTCTCAGAGACCATCCTGCCTCTGTCTCCTGAGTCCTGGGATTAAAAGGTGTGCCCCAGTATAACTGACTTAGGAGTTTCTTTTAAAGTTAAATTAAAAACTGTTTCAGAGATGTTCTCAAACATGACTCACACTGATGTGGAGAAAGAACTTTAAAATTCCACACGTTTTTATTGGGTGGTCGTAGCACACACCTCTAATCCCAGCACTCTGGAGGCTGAAGTAGGTGGATCTCTGTGATTTCTGTGAGGCCAGCCTACTCTACAGAGCTAGTTCTAGGACAGCCAAGGCTATACAAAGAAACCGTGTCTCAAAACAACAAAATAAAACAACCCTTCCCCAAAGAAAAACAAAACAGAATCCACAAGTTTGGGTTTCATTGCAGACCTACTGAGTAAGATCACATTGGAGGTGTGGCTCATTGAAGTGTGGCCCATTGGAGGTGTGACGCACTGGAGGTGTGGCCTGTTGGAGGTGTGGCCCGTTGGAGGTGTGGCCTGTTGGAGGTATGGCCCAGGTGTTACCATTTCTGACTCCCTTGATGATTCTAAGGTAAAATGGAGGCCCGAAGAGGCTGGACCTGCAAGTTTGTCTTTCTTGCAGCACTGAGGAGGGAGCCAAGGGTCTCAAGCAGGTTAAGCACATGCCCTTCCAGTGAATGGCTCCTCAGTCCCTACAAATCATATTTAGAGCCAGATGAAACGAAACACCTAAGCCTTGGCTTCTTGTTTCCCACTTCAGAAACAATAGGCTCAAATCTGAGAGCTGATGTGTGCAGCATTTGTCGTAATTCTCAGTTGTCTGTTCATTTTGCTACTTCTTGATTTGGGGACTTAACATTTCCTACCAGCTTCATGGGACAGAAAATAAGTGACAGCTCTCAGACCTCCACAACCTTGTCTCTGCAAGTCACACTTCCCAGACTCACATCTCATGCCTTCCCACACACGGGTATAACATGGCCACATTAATATTCCTACTATGTTAGGCAGAGCGGAGTATGTCCGTAGTTCTAGCACTTGGGAAGTAGAGGCAGGAGGATCTGGAGCTCAAGGCTATCTTTAGAGAGATGCTAGGCTGGGGCCCAGCCTGGGCTTCTTGAGACCCTGCCTTTAAAATGAGGGTTGGTGGGCTGAGGAGATGACTCGCTTGGTGAAGTGTTCGCTTTATAAGCACAGAGACCTGAATTTGATTCCCAGAACCCAAATTCCACACATATTTTGGGCGTGGTGATATGCTAGCACTGGTCAGGAAGATCTCTGAGGCCCACTCGCCAGCCAGCCGAGCCTAACTGGTGAGCTTCAGGATAACGAGAGACCTTGTCTCAAAAGGAGGTAGACTTGCATTTCTTTTCTTTTTTTTTTTTTTAAGATTTATTTATTTATTATATATAAGTACACTGTAGCTGTCTTCAGACACACCAGGAGAGGGCATCAGATTTCATTACAGATGGTTGTGAGCCACCATGTGGTTGCTGGGAATTGAATTCAGGACCTCTGGAAGAGCAGCCAGCGCTCTTAACCGCTGAGCCATCTCTCCAGCCCTAGATCTGCATTTCTGATAGATAAATTATCTGTCCTCTGATCTCCACATAACTGTGCATAGCATGTACACACATGTGTACTCCCCGCAACATGCATACCTGCTCCACATGCATGTACCCTCCATCCACAATACACATGCATGCACTCGCATGCATTCACACAGTCAAAAGCTCTTTCAAAAGCCAAAAACAGAAACAGAAAAGGAAAAAAAATGCAAAACTGTCTTCTTTTGCTTATTACTCTGTCCAGCCCAAGGCCTCAAGTGTCTTATGGACGTGTTGCATCACGGAGGTGTAGTCCCAACTCCAAAGGGTTTGCTTTTGTTTACTTAGTTTTCTATGTATGCATTGGAATTCAGTCCCCAAATCATGTCCCAATTGTTTCCTTCATAGTAGGCTGAATTCTCTTAAAGAAATGGCTGTCACTGTCAGGCAACCTCCACAGGCTACTAGCCTGGGCAATTCTCCCCTCCTTGTGTGGGGTCCCTTCTTCCTTGTATTCTTCTGTGGGGGCGATGGACACATTTATTATTCTCTTTCTTGTTTTTATGTTTAATGTTCTTATTACACAGGAAATTTTGAGGAACATATACCCAAGAATCATGAAGTCTTGACATCCGTTACTCTGTCCTAGGAGGCTATGGTTAGATAGACAATTTTAGCTGGACATAACTGGTAGTGGGTTTGACCTAATGTTTATATTATGTTAATTTGGGTCCCCAAAATTGTTTGTATGAGAATCTGCATGTCTATACATAAGATACCAGGGGACCCTGACCCCAGTTGGTTTTGATTGGTAAATAAAGTTGCCAGCCGCCAATGGCTGGGCAGGGCAGACAGAGGTGGGACTTGTCGGAGAAAGGGATCCACCATGCCAGGAGAAAGAGCAGAAAGACACTGGGCCTGAAAAGGTGCAACAGAGAACATAGCCTGCCACCATGTGGGTGGGGTTGGGGGACCTTTGCGGCCCAAGAGGGCTGCATGTCTGAGTATAGGGCAGCAAAGATGAAATAGAGATTTTAGTAAGTAATAACGTGGGAATTTCGAAGGGAGATGGATTAGACTGTGGAGGAGTTAGGAAGTGGCCCAACCATTGAGTTACTTTAGGCATATCAAAATATAAAGGCTGTGTGTGTGTGTGTGTGTGTGTGTGTGTGTATGAGTGTGAGTGTGTGAGTGTGAGTGTATGCATGTGTATGTATGAGAGTGTGTGTGTGTCTGTGTCTGTGTGTGAGTATGAGTGTGTGTGAGTGTGTGTATGAGCGTGAGTGTGTGAGTGTGAGTGTATGCGTGTGCGTGTGTGTATGAGAGAGAGTGTGCATGTGTGCGTGTGTGCATGTGTGAGTGTGTGCGTGCGTGTGTGTTTCATTCAGGAACCCAGAACATTGAGGCAGGTTTTTTTTTTTAAGATTTATTTATTTATTTATTTATTTATTTATTTATTTATTTATTTATTTATGTGAGTACACTGTAACTGTCTTCAGACACACCAGAAGAGGGCATCAGATCTTAATACAGATGGTTGTGAGCCACCATGTGGTTGCTGGGAATTGAACTCAGGACCTCTTGAAGAGCAGTCAGTGCTCTTAACCGCTGAGCCATCTCTCCAGACTGAATTTGACTTATTAATTAGGTACCGCTACAATAGCTTTGCTCAGAATTTTGAAGGCGTTGCTTCATTGTGGTCTAACCCAAAATCGAAAGCCATGTGGATGCCTACGCGAGTTCTCATCTCCCCCCACTCCTCCTTCTCTCTTCCCCTTTCTTGCCTTGTTGGGTCCTCCCTTGACCCAGCCTCCTGCAGCCCCATAGTAACATAACTGCTGAGCTAGGTGTTCAATGAGCCATTTCTGCCTGCGAGCAAAGCCTGGCCTTTGAGTTCATGAAGGTCCCTCCCTTTCGTACTTCACACTGTGATATGGAGCCCGGAGGACTCATCCCCTGATCTTTCTTTTCTCACTCTTGGCATCCAGTTGCTTCTTTGTTTGTTTTCTTTGTGGTTGATTTATTTACAGAGAATTATAACTTCCTTATTCATAGTCATCTCTGTTATACTATTTTTTCACTTTTTCTGAAATCTCATCCTGACCTTAAGGTGTTTCCGGCATAGAATTTTCTAAGATATGTGTGAGTATATATCTATACGTCTATATCTATATAGCTATATTATATATATGATTTGTATATAGGTGTTTTTCCTAAGCATATGTCTATATACCATGTATGCCTGGTACCCTCAGGAGTCAAGAAGAGAGCAATGGATCCCCTGGAAGTGGAGTGACAGATGGCTGGGAGCTGACAGGGTGCTGGGAATTGAACTCAGGACCTCTTGAAGAGCAGCCAGTGCTCTCAACCACTGAGCCACCTCCAGAGCCCCCTCTTTGAGGTTTTTAATAGTGTAATATCTTACCTCATGGGGTCTTTGGAAAACTCCCACTGGGTAAGGCTTTGGATGGCTCTGGTGTTTAGATGTAGTCCATCTCTGGGACTCACACATACTTGGAAAAATGACCAGATAGAGGTTCATCATTACCGGATAAGAGAGGCTTGCTAGCATAGAGCATGGGCAAAAAGTACATTATCCCAGAGGATGTTACGTCCTCTAGTTATGTAGGAGTCTACATCTACTACTAACTGGTCCCCAGGGCCATGGAGGTAAGTCTTCTTTTGATGGCTTTGAAATAACACAGAAACACACACTCCAGTTCATATTCTCCTTGCTGAAGATGAGAAGTAGGTCGTGACTCATAGCCAACACTAATCCTTCTCCTCTGTGTTTCTCATTTCATTGAGGGTATGGAAAAGCATTGCCCCATTGGGTCCTCAAGAAGGCTGAGCCTGTAAGCCTGAGACTCTCACATCTAACAGCAGAGGAAAGTGTTCCTTCCGCATGCATACTGCTTTGCTGAAATAGCTCACAGCTGGGCAATAGCAGCCACCCACAGACATTGGTATAATGATGTAGAGATACAGAGTGATATAGAGAACACCGGATGTCTAATCGAAGGGCCCCAAGTCTTCATCTAGACTTTGCCACTAGTTGGTTAAGCAACCTTGGGCAATTCCAGTCCATTCCATTTATGTTTATTGTGTATCTCCTATCTGCCAAATTGTGTGCCGGGTGCTGAAGTGCTAAGGTGGATGAACCACAGTTCCTGCCTACCATTTGCTAATGATCTGGCCAGGAAGGGCTAGAAAGCAAAACATGGTTGAGTGTAGTCACTTATGAAAATAGTGTTTAAATTTTGGGGAGAGCCTATCGGGGTGTGCTTGTTGAATTTTGTCAAGGTAACACAAACTAGAGTCTTCTGAGAAGAGGCAAAACCGTAAGAGTGGCCTATAGCTAAGTCTGTATGGCATTCTCTTGATTAATTGTTGATGTTGGAGGGTCCAGCCTACTAGGTACAATGCTACTCCTGAGCAAAGGGTCCTGAGTTTTATAAGAAAGCAGGCAAGTAAGCCATGGTGAACAAGCAGCACCCTCCATAGCTATGCCTTCAGTTCCTGCCTCCAGGTTCTTGGCTTGAGTTCCTGTCTTGACTTTCATAATGGACTAAGACTGTAAGACAGGATAAACTCTCCCCTCCCTGTGCTGCTCTAAGACAGCTGGTACATGCCCAGGCATCTAACACACATCAGCTCATTTAATTTCTGTAGCCACCACCTCTCGGATGGAGTTTCCTATGTCTGTCTGTATACCTGTCTGTCTCTCCCTCTCCCTCTCCCCTTCCCCCTCCCCCTTCCTTTCTCCCTCTCCCTCCCCTCCCACCCATGTGTGTGTGTGTGTGTGTGTGTGTGTGTGTGTGTGTGTGTAAGTAAGGAGCTAGAAATGCAAACTGAGTAGCAACCACTGTGCTTTTGAAAATGGAATTCTAAAGTCCTATGTGTCCATCTCCAAAGTTTGTTTGGATTTACTTATGGTTTAATTGGAACTAGGGGATCAAACCCATGGCCTTGTACATTCTAGACAACCTTTCTATCTTTGGGCTATAATCCCAACTCTTAAGGTCAGAGTTCTATTTACACTCTGAGTAGAACTGATGGTTGACATGCTCACAGTGTGGTCACAGGAGATGACACTGGGAGTCTGAGTGAAGAGGAAGATCAATGGCATCAGCTGCCCCAGCCTGCAGGGCAGTCAGCGGAGGTTGGGGACCATCTAGGTGAGAATGAGGGACAAGAGATGCGAAGAAGGACGCCAAGACAAGGGTCTGATCAAGGCAACAATTTTATTTTTTCCCAAGGCTGAATTTATACCATAACAGGGTAACAGAGGTGGGGGGAAGTAGGAAACATTTACGCAGGCCAAGGACACAGTATTCGTGTGATCAGCTGATGTCAACAGGATGTTGGTTTCTCAGAAAGGTGACAGGTCATATCATTGGGCATCCTGACATCAGACGTATTTCTCAGCAAGGTCACAACTTTGTCATATCATTAGTTATCCTGACCACCAGATTGTATTAGTCTTCTGCAACTGGCTGGGGATTTTCGATTTTCCATGATCCCAATAACTATACTATTAACATTAATAATGGAGGGTTTTAAGGGCATCGCTCCCAACAATCAGCAAATGTCACTCTTCACCTGAACCCAAGGCATTGTATGCTTCAAAAGGACAGAAGAGACAGTCCCTTTCCCCACTTGAGAGGGTTTTGGGATCAGCGGGTCTTGTTTGGTGTAAAATCTTGGGCTATTACAACAGAGGAGCAGACAGAAGGCTAGGGATGCTGGGAAGTTTCTTGTTATGACACTGAAACTTTCAGAGGGCATGAAAAAGCCACCAGAAGGGGCACTGGCAATTCCCTGATCCAGCAAAATGGCGGAGAAAGTCATAGAAAACCCCCGATGTAAATGAATATAAATCTCTTATAACATAAAAGCAAACTATTTAGTATGCATAGGCAACAGGAATTATAATCAAGAACACACACACACATACACACACACACACACACACACACACACACACACACACACACAACAATCTAAACTTAAAAATGGGCAGAAGAAGAGTTGAAGGGACAATTTCCAAAGATCTATAACCAGCCAACGAGCCTGAAAAAAGAAACTAGTCATTAGAGAAATGCAAACCCAAACCACACCAGATACCACTTCATGCTCACTAAGGTAACTACGAGCCAAACAGAAGGAAAGAAATTCAAATGCCCGCAGGCAATAACTATGGGTGAGGAGGGAGGGAAAATGAGACACGTACACGTTTGGTGGGCATAGAAAATAATACAGCTGCTACAGCAAACAGGACGACAGTTCGTCAATAGATTAAAATGAATTACTGTCTGATCTAGCAACTCTACTTCTGGGGACGGACTCTGAAGAATTAAACTCAGGGATGCAAAGAGATGCTTGTGTGCTGTGTTACACTCAGCGTTTTTTTTCAAAATGGTCACAAGATTTATCCAATTGATGGCTGAAAGACACACACACACACACACACACACACACACACACACACACACACGGAGCAAGGAGTGTCCATTTCTTACGCTGAGAGGAGTTCTATACATGGATGGTGGTGGTGGTTATTCAATACCAAGAATGCAAACAATGCCACTGAACTTTAAAAAGCTGAGGTAGTGGGCCGTGAATTTAATGGATCTCACAACAATTAAAAAGTAATTAAAAAAAAAAAAAACGGGTGTGTTGGTTTGAATGAGAACGGCTTGATCTCTAGTTGGTGGACTTGTATGGGTAGGGTTCAGAGGTGTGGCCTTGTTGGGAGCAGCGTGTCACTGAAAGTGGGACTTGGAGGTTTCAAAAGACTTGTGCCGTTCCCAAAAAACGTTGCCTTTTCTTCCTCCTGCTATTTGCTTTCAAATGAAATAGTGTGAGCGCTTGCAGTGGTGACTCATGACTTCATCCCAGCACTCAGGAGGCAGAGATAGGCGAACTCTTGAGTTTGAGGCCAGCCTGGTCTACAAGGCAAGGACCAGGATAACCGAGGCTGGCTGAACCGAGAAACCCTGTCTCAAAAATCAAAACAAAACAAACGATATGTGAGCTCAGGCCGGAGAGATGGCTCAGTGGTTAAGAGCACTGCCTGTTCTTTCTAAGGTCATGAGTTCAATTCCCAGCAACTACATGGTGGCTTCCAACCATCTGTAATGGGATGTGGTGCTCTCTTCTGGTGTGTCAAGGACAGTGCAGTCATATACATAAAATAAATCTTTAAAAAAAAAGATGTGAGCTCTCAGACATTCCTGCTACATTGCCTCTGCTCCTCTATCATGGGCCCTAACTCTCTAGAACCATAACCATAATTAACTAAATGCTTTTTTTTTTTTTCCTTCAGAGCTGGGGATCAAACCCAGGGCCTTGCACTTGCTAGGCAAGCGCTCTACCACTGAGCCAAATCCCCAACACATGCTTTTTTTTTTTTTTTTTTTTTTTTAAGATGTAGGCTTTGCCATGATGTCGTGCCACAGGAATTAAAAAGTAACCAATGCAGAAGTTAGTACCAAGAGTTCTGCAAAGGGATGCCTGACCATGCTGCTTTTTTGATCACGTGGGAGGTATTGAGACTTTGGACTAGAAAAATGGCTGAACGTTGTAATTGGAGGTTAGTGGACCAGCCTAGCAGGATCTTACAAGACAGTAGGGCTGAGACTGTGGACTGTGGAGGCTCCAGCTCACGAGGTTCATGGGGGAGCATTATTAGCAGCAGGGTTAATGCCTGTTCTTGTGATATTTTGGTACAGAATCCAGTCCCTTCTGCCCTCATCCTAACAACTGGCCTGAGACTAAATTGAAATTTCAGACTATTTTGTTTGGTGGAGGAGATTTTAAGACAGTGTAATGATGACTCTGGTGTGAGGGTACTAGCAGTCACTTTCGTGCGGGTCTACAATGAGAAAGAGTGAGTCAGCAAAAAGAAATGTAAAGGGTACAGTTTGAAAAGAAATGTAATATGAGATCTAGGGCTTGTGCTGAGAGAAGGGAGAAGAGTTAAGGAGAGTCCTGATCTGAAACAGAATAATAATGGGAGGGGTGACCTGGGGAAAGACCCCACCCAGCTGAGCTTCCAACCTATGAAAGGAAAATGTCTAAAAAAAAAAACAAAAAACAAAAACAAAAAACAATCCAGGAAAAGCTCAAATGTGATTCAAGGCGGTCAAGGTTCACTCCAATTTGGCAGGCAAATGCATCATCAGCATGGTCTATTTGGGGCTGGCTTCAGAGTCTTAAAGGATACATAAGGAAGGGGGTTATGGAGCCTTTCTCTGCAGCTAAAAAGAGCCATTGGGGCTAGGCAATGTGTGGTAGGATAGTCCCTGAATGAAGACACTGAGAGAGCAAGAAATCCTAAGAGGGCATTGTGTGGAGCTGTGAAAACGAAGCTTAGATCGCTTTGGAGACTTCAAGATGTTAGACGTGCCAGAGCTACAGGATATCTGCAAGGAGAGTTGCCTGTGAGGACTGGAACCCACCAGGTAGGTTGTAATCAGCAAAGACAGACAAAAAGAGACATCTAAACCCTTTGACATTGGAAATGGATGTGCGAGATTTAGTCTGCAGGGTTGTTTTGGTCCAGTGTTTTTTCCTTAATAGGCCCCATTCCTTCCTCTTGGAATAGTAATGTATAGTCTGTGTATATTATGGTAGAACTATTTGCATTTTGATTTTACAGAGGTTGCAATTAAGACATTGTCTTGAGTCTCAGAAGAGGTTTTGAACTTTAAACAGCCTTGAGACCAAAAGCCCGCATGGACTTTTGAAGTTGGTCTAAACGTATTTTGCATGATGATACGGCTGTGAGACAATGGGGGCCAGGAAGTGGAATGTGGTGGTTTGAATAAGAATAGCCCCATAGGCTCATATGCTTAATACTTGTCCTTCCCAGTTGGTGGAGCTGTTTGGGAAGGACTAGGGGGTGTGGCTTTGCTAGAGGAGATTGATCACTGGAAGTGGCTTTGGACTTTTGTGCTATTCCCAGTGTTCCCTTTCCCTACTTCCTACTTGCAGATCAAGGTGTAAGTTCTCAATCATTCCTACTGCCACACCTTTTCCCCACCATCATGGACTCCGAAATCAGAAGTTCGCTAATCACTTTCTTTTGTAAGTTACCTTCGTCATGGTGTTTTTGTCACAGCAATAGAAATGTAACTGATAATCTTCGTTGTTTAAAAAGAAAAGTAACTAAGATATAACATGTGAATGAGCTTGACATGCACCAAAGGAAGTCCCTAGGAGTTGGGATATAAACTGGATGAGGACACAGATTCTGGTATTCATGCAGAAGTGGCCCTAGAGCAGTAGTTCTCAACCTTCCTAATGCCATGGCCCTTTAATAAAGTTCCTCATGTTGTAGTGACCCCCAACCATAAGATTATTTCATCACTACTTCATAACTTTAATTTTGCTACGTTATGAATCCTGTAATGTAAAATCTGATATTTACATTATTATAGGATGACTGATTTGAGGCCCCCCAAGGGGTTGTGACCCACGAGTTGAAAACCACTGCCTTAGAGAGCCAAGAAGATCCAGTAATGACCCTGTGAGCACAAGGGATGAGCTCCTGGCCTAAGTAAAAGGAGAGGTTGGGACAAAGCACCCTGAATAAAGCTCAGACAGTAGCCCAGGAAGACATCAGATGCTCAGCCTCTAAAGGGGCCAAGATGGCGGCCTTAAACTAAAACCCCTCATGGGCCTGAAACAGATGTAGGGTCCAAATGCCCACTCCTGCATCAGAAGGGAGCCCCTAGTCAGGAAAGCGGCAGAAAGTAATCTTAGCCAGTTCTATCCTGAGGGTACTGGGAGCAAACAGAAAACCACCCTTCATTTGCGCTTCAGCAACTGCAGGCCACAGAGGATTCCCACAGGAAGGGAGATGGAGCCTGGCTTAAAGAAAGGAAAAACTATAAAGTCTCCAAACACTAAGGCTCTAAGCCACCATACATAACTGTCTGCAGTCAAAATAAACAGCTGGGCGAGGCTTGCCACAACCTCTTATAGCAGAACTCTTAGAAGCCATGAAGATTGCATTTTCAAATGGTTTTTAAAAAAATCAAAGAGCGATATCCTAAGAATGGTACAAGACATTTCTTTTTTAATAGATCTAAAATGAGTCAAGAGTAACTTCTAGAAATAAAACGACCCTCTTCCTGATACCAGAGGTTCGGTGGGCAGATTAGACACACTTGTGAGAGTATTAGTGGAGTGGAAGAGAGCTGAGGAAATACCCTGAATGCTCCATTAGGGGCAAAGAGGTTGAGCATAATGAAAAGAGGTTGTAAAAACAAAAAGTCGGTCTGGAGAGATGGCTCGGTGGTTAAGAGCACTGACTGCTCTTCCAGAGGCCCTGAGTCCAAATCCCAGCAACCACATGGTGGCTCACAGCCATCTGTAATGGGATCTGATGTGTGTCAGAAGACAGCTACAGCGTACTCACATACATAAAATAAATAAATAATTCTTTAGAAAAACAAAACAAAAAGACAATGAAAAAGACCAACATACACATCTCACAGGCATCCCAGAAAGAGAAAATTAGAAAAGAGAGAAAGATAAAAAGAAACACTATTAAAAATCTATTATCTAGGTTCAAAAACTGACCTAACCAATTGTTGTACAACCCCGAGCAAGGAATAACTTCCCTGTGACCCAATTCCCTTAGCAAAACAGGCCTAGGGTTCTTCTGAGAACCAGAGGATATCACAGAGGTGAGGCCCAGCGCACAGAAATATGCCATACATGTGTCTCTTTAGCACTGACGAGAATGTCCCTGTATTAGTAAGAATAAAACTCCTGTTCAAAAAGAAAATCACAGTGGGTCCACTGCACCATCAACAAAAGTAAGCCCACAGCCAGACCTACTATGTACAGTACACGTCAAAGCATCAAAGACAAAGTTAAAATCTGTACGCAACCGGAGAGGCAAGGCAGATTGCCGACAAAGGCAGGCTACTTGGGCATGCAGCCAGAATCCCCCACCCCGACCCCAGTAACCTCAAATGAGGGCAGCTGAGAAAATAAAATGTCTTCAGAGTGCAGGGGACAGTAACAATCAACCTCAAACTCAGAGAAACTACCGTTTACGACTGATGGTAAAATATAGGCGTTTTCTAAAGTAAAATATATGCTTACTACTGACAAGCCCTTACCTAAATAACCACTAACGGGTGTGCCTGAGGGAAATGAAGATGGGAGCTGGAACTAAGAGCCATGTTTGAGGCCCTGGCCTCAACCCCTAGCATCCGAAAAAGTGAGGGAAGAATTGGTCCTGGAAGGCAGGTAGAAATATGGGTCGGGGGAGCCAAGAAGCAGCCGGGCCTTTTGTGGCTATGAGTTCGTCATGATCCATAGAGGAGACCAAGTAAGGACGAAGCTATTGTGAAGGCGAGTCCCTCTCAGGCATCTTTAGGGGACTGACCAATATTTGGAGCCCTGCTCTTATCTGAAGCACAAGGTTAGATTTAGTGGTTTGTAATGTCTTTGCCGAGGCCAATTCTCCACCGTCGGATGGGAGACCAAAGCTGTGGGAGAAAATGGACTAAACATGTGGAGACTTCCAAACTCCTGAAAAATGATCTTAGCCCCTGAGCTGAAGTCCCTACAGAAAGATGGATGCTCTTCTGCCGTTCCCAGAATGCAGGAGGGCCGAGCATGGGACATTCATAAACAAAAGCTCAGACAAGAGAGGAAGCATCAGGAAGCCACATCCTGCCTTCTAAACTGCTTTCCACAGGCTCTCTGTTTGACGGAAACCCAAACATGTCTTGTCCTAGGCACTTTTCCCTTTAATTTCCAAACTGGTGGAAATTTAATCCCTGCAGCTCTGAATCACGTATGACAGATTTCTTGGGAGCTTTTCCTGACCTGGGAGCAGCTTGTCACAAGATGCTCTTAAAATTTTAAATTGAATTTGTTCTCAGTTCCTCTCTGTTTCTCCATCCAAGGTCTAAAAATTTGGATAGAAGCTAGGAGCTTGTTGAAGAAGGGCCCCTCCACTCTTCCCAGGCATCCAACCAAAGGAGGCATGGCGGTGTGGGCTTGGCTGGGTCCAAGAAACACTGTGGTTCTTCATCCTGGCTCTAGTCGGGCCACAATTCTACTCTCAGCACAATGGCTGCATTTGACGCAAAGTTGGCCAGCAAGCCTTTACTCTCCAAGTCCTGTTTCCTTAGGTGTCGAGAGGCGTTCCACCCAACTTCATTATCCAGGAGCAAACCTCACAGCAGAGGGCTGTGGTCCACACTGGCCTGCTGCTAACCAGAGCGCAGCCCCAGAAAGACGTCAGGAACAGAAACATTTCTGTCAGGATGTATTGCACAGTATTTTCCTACAGCCGTTCTCGAGCTGGCTGACGGTGAACGGCCCTGGCCAGCCCTAATGCTTCAGCAGTCTGTGGTCTAACCTTGGTTCCAGAAACCTCATCCAGCTTGGTGGGGAGCATCATCACATCCTCACCCACAGACTGCTTCCCAGATGTAGAACCACTGGAGAAAATGTTGAGGCTGCCTTTTCAGACCCCCAGTGTTGGTTCTGAATTTTTTCTTAACAACAGGTTTTATGAAAGCATCCCTTGAAGTCACGTCTTCTCCCGTACGTCCACCTTCTTAGTTGTTTAAAATTTAAGCAGATTTTGCACCAGTGCTGTGGAAGGAAGCCTGCCAGAAAGGAAGGGTTAAAACTTGCCGTGTATGGAGTCTCATGGGCGCCAAAGGCAGTCTTCAGGTTAATGGCTTTCCCACCTTGTCATCTCTCATTCAGGGGTTCGAATGGCTCACTCGCTGCTTACGCGGCATGATTTTAGGGTTGACCTTTTCTGTGTCCCTCAACGACACTGGTATTCTACGTCTGTTAGCAACTCCACCTGTGCTATGATTATCAGGGAAGGAAAGAGAGCTGGTTGGATATGAAAGTACGCTAAGTCCCAAAAAGCGATGTAAAGAAGTAAATTAGAGTCTAATACACGGAAGACCATGGTTTGGCAGAAAGCATTCTGGGATAGGGACCAAAAAACAGGGGTTGAGCCGCAGCTCCGCCATCTTCCTATGCCTTAGCTTCTTCCTCTGTAACTTGGGACCTCCGTCTTGGTACCACCCGCGCCAGTGCTATGATTGAGCATTAAAATGTCCATCCATTCTAGGAACACTAGAGCTGATTAGCCCCAGCCAGATGGTTCTGGTTCCTCCTGTGGGGATGCACAGCTCATTCCTCTGCTTGGGCTCTTGGTGAATAACTTGGGGGACCCATGTCACACTAGGGGGCTCCCCAATAGTGATGGGTTACTTTGTGACAATCTTCTGTGTAGCTCAGCTGGCCTTGCTTTCATGATTCTGCCACAGCTTTCCTAGTACCAGAGCACATCAGCACACCCAGTTCCTGGTGGTTTTAATGAAGACTGTTGAACCTCTGATATAACCTTTGCTGTCTCCTGGAGAAAGAGCTTGCCCATGTCAGCTTGGGAACCTGGCCTCTGGCTACCCAGAAAATCTTTGCATGACTTACATAAAGTGCAAACATTACAACTGAACACTGATGGGCTATTAAAAAGAAGATTTTTTTTTGCATCCTTTGGGTTTGTAGGGTCCTCGGTCACCCTCATGGATAACTTTTTTCTTGTAATTTCAGTAGATCATCTCCAAGACAGGCCTCGGAGCTCCCAGACCCGGTGTCAGGGTGAACCACTTTGTGAGCCCCAAGCTGCAGCAATGGGGGGTTTGTTTTACCTTTTGGCTTGAAACAGCAGAGTGACTTTTGGGAAGGAGCCCTAATTGACTCTCCTAGTGGAGCACTGAGATGGAGATCCCTGGAAAGAATGATGTTTGAGGCCAGGGTACCAGAGCCCAAGGCACACACTTCCTTTCACTAAAACCAGTGCGGTGCCAGCAAACAACGGCATATGGGAAGTAGAGGCGGCCAAGAGCCAGGCTTCTGGACTTCCTCAGCCCAGCCTTGCCAACCAGAACTATTTCTTGTTCTGGTTTCCTCACACAAAGGCCCTGTGCGTGACCGAGAGGCTGACCAGCCCCAGGATGCCCATGTTGCCTCTTCTGCATAGCAACTTTAAAAGACTCAGAAAAGCTGGGGACCTTCCTGGCGATTTCCTGGTTTTAGTTTGTTATCCTTCTTTTCCTGTTCTTTCTCTCTTAATATCTCAGGACTGGAGTTACTTCTGTGGATAAATGACCAGTCTCCACACGGCCTCACCCTGCAGATTCTGGGTGTCTTCAGCAACCTTGAAGCACACCATATTAGGACTGGGGATCCCTAGCTATGTTCCTCATTTCCAAGTGGTCTATTGGACAGATAAATCACTGAGTAAGTATGTACGTGAGACACATCATATGCAGACTCAGTGCTGTGCAGGATACAGATCCCCTGGGTGCAACCTTTTCCCAGTGCAAAGCCAGATGCAGGAGGAGAGGCAGGGGGTTGTGGCAAGGGGCAAATAGAGCCGTTTCATGCCGTGGTTCTCAGTCTGTGGGTCGTGACTTCTTGAGGGGGTCACAATATCTGATATGACATTCTGCATGTATTAAAAGGTCACAGCATTAGGAAGGTTTTGGTTTGGTTTTTAGGCCGGTTTTGCTGTGTATCCCAAGTTTGTCTCCAGTTCTCTACATAGTCCAAGATGGCCTCGTACGCACTCCTCCTGCTTCAGCCTCCTGAGTTCTGGGATACAGATGTGAGCTCAATTATTAGTCTGTTTAAAATTTGATTTCCCTTGATAGAAATTATCATGAGATATTGTATTGTTTGCCGTATTTAACATGTTCAGAGTCCTGGTCTTGTGGGATGACCTTGTGAAGGACTATATTTTTTTTTATTGTGGTAAAATGCATGCCATATAAAATTTGCCATCATAACCATTTAATTACACAGTTCAGTGGCACTAAGTATGCAGTATTCCGCAACCATTGCCACCATCCGTCTACAAAGCTCTTGTATCTTGCAAAATTGAAGCTCTGTACCCATTAAACAATAACTTCCTGACTCACTCCTGCTAGTCCCTAGCAACCACCCTTTCGTTTTACATCTCCTCAGAATTTTACTGCTCCAAGTACCACAAACGAATGGACTCCTGGAGTATTTGTCTTTTTGTGATGGGCTTATTTCCCTTAGCGTAATGCCCTCAAGGTTCCTCCGTGTGGGAGCATATGCCAGAATTTTCTTCTCCTTTCAGACCAAGTAACCCTTTATTGTTTTGTGTTTCCAGGGTCTTGCTTAGACAGTCACCTTTAAAAAATACGTGTGTTACTGTTTCATTTCGTTTTGTTTTGTTTCGTTTTAATATAGCTACATCTTCAAGACATGGACTCCACTTTTTCTGGATGTGCATAACACAGATCATAGAGCCATTCTCTCTTTTGTAATTTAAGAAATTACGAGAGCATTTTCCGTAGCGATCACCCCCGCTGTTTCACAGCATCACCGACAGAACGTAAGAGCCCTGTGCCCTTGCCGGCTTCTTATCTCCTGGTTCTGTTATTTGTTGGCTGGTTTCTGTTATTTTACACTTTTGCTTGTCTTGATGGCAACCAGTCTAATGGGGGTGAGGTGGTATCTCCCCGCGTCTTTGATTTGGATTTCCCTAAAGATTAGTGCCGAGCGTCTTAGCCTACGGTATTAGCTAATTGCGATCCTGCTTTGAGGCAGCCATGGAGCATTGAAGGATGAACAGAGCTTCTGTGGGGAGAGATGAGAAGGAAACCTCAAGTACAGAGAGTAAATACGAAAGCCCCGGGCATATAGAAATAAATGGCCGAAGCGAGACTGGAATCTATGCAGACTGAAGTCAGTCAGAAGGCTTGTAAGCACCGTTGGAGTGGATGCTGGCCGAATTTTGACTACCATCCACTAGACATTAATAGCATCTTATATATACGTCAGACACAGGCCAGACCATGCCGGAAATGCCAAGATTCTCTCGGCCAGAACTCTGAAGGTGGGATGTCTTACTTTGAATCAGGACACATACACAACACAAAACAACAAACTTCAGCATGCGGTCAGAGAACATTGACCAACAATTAAAAACCAATTGCAGCTAACCTAAGAGAAAGAGGGTTAGCTACAGAAATTTGGGCCATGGAATATGCTGGAATGAGTGTGCCTTAAAGTTGTCAAGATTGCACGAGGCACCACAAAATAATAATAGTGACAATAAGAGACAATGATGCCTAAACTCACCGCAATGCTGCCACATATAGAATATACTCACATCTTTATATATAACATACGTGTTGTTAGTTATTTGAGGTGCACCTCCTACATGCCAGGCTCTGCGAGAGGCCCGCATTATTAGCTCATTCTACAAAGGAGAAAACACAGGCTTAGAGGATGGAGCACTTGGCAGAATGCAAGCTCTGTCTTTACTTTGTGCCCACGAAACTTATTTTGGCTGGAGAGATGGCTCAGCGGTTAAGAGCACCGACTACACTTCCAAAGGTCCTGAGTTCAAATCCCAGCAACCACATGGTGGCTCCCAACCATCTGTAATGAGATCTGAGGCTCTCTTCTGGTGTGTCTGAAGACAGCTACAGTGTACTCATATATAATAATTAAATCTTAAAAAAAAAAACCAACAAAACAACAAAACGTATTTTGATTTTTCAATAACAGAACTAAGAGAACTCTGCCTACTGTGTGCAGGAGCTTAGATGAGATTCAGGAGGCAGTGTTTTTGGGAAAGATTATTTTGTGATCAGACCTTTGTCTTGGGAAAGTAATTCTGATCACCGGGCCTAAGACAGGTGTTATAACCCAGACAAACAAGATACAGATCCAAAGGCATGTGGGAAAGAGGCTAGGACAGGAGCCGGAAAAAGGGCTTCTCTCTAGGCATGATGACTCCAGGGGTGGAGCACCAAAACAGTCCCCACCCGTCCCTTGCTGTAGAAATCCAAGTGAATGTTACCTTTCTTTTTCTTTTTCTTTTTTTTTCTCCCGGAGCTGGGAACTGAACCCAGGGCCTTGCACTTGCTAGGCAAGCGCTCTACCACTGAACTAAATCCCCAACCCGAATGTTATCTTTCTTTGGAGCAAAGGATCCTGGGGGAGCTGTAGCTGCAGTTGTCATGAGGCAGAGTCCCTGTGACATGGAATCACTGTTCTTCTATCTCTACCATGGCTCACTGGGAGTCCCTACATGCTTTGCTCTGATAACATCATCATCAGCTCTTGGCTTTGCTAATGGCTGGGTTTCCCCCGGGTAAGGTCTCTGGGAAGCTTCGTGACTCCAATCCAGACCATCATCTCTCAACTTCAAATGCCACGGGGAGTCCTGTAGCTGAGCATTTTGTGTTCCACTGTGGCCACTACAGCAAGGAAGGTGGGAGGGTTTGCTTTGCATGTTTTCTTTTTCTAGTCAGTGGTTGTCATGAACCACGCGGGGGGCGGGGGGGGGAGACCACAGGCCATGTTGAACCAGCAAGCTACAAGCCCAAGCCCAACAGCATCATTCAGAGAACTCAGTCAGGAAGATCTCAGGCTTCAGAAAACTGAGACCAGCATCCCAGGCTGGCTTGGTCACTGAGTTCTGACAACGCTGACTCTGAAAGGCCTGGCAGGAACTTAATCCTGAATGAAAGAGTACCGCAGCCAGATGCTTTGGCTCTGAGGAGCCTGAAGAGGACAAAGCACAGCTGGGAGCTGAGGACCAGAGTAGAGGTAGGGCTGGCTCAGTGATGGTGGCTTAAAACCACCAATGTGAATCCCTTTCACATGGGGTTTGAGAGTCAGAAATGCAGGAATGGCTTTGCCAGGTGTTTCTGGCCCAAGGCCTTCAGTGAAGTTGTAGCCAAGCTCTTGACAAGGGTTTCAGTCATCTGAAGGTTTGGCTGGACAGGAAATCCACATCCAGAATTCCCACAAGGCCGGTCAGTGTTAGAGAGTCTCTGTTCCTTTCTTTGTGGTCCCCTGTCTGTGGCTGCTGTATAAGACTGGCTTGGTCGCTGGATTGACTGAGTACTCTGGAGAGGGCAGAGAAAACAGATAGAGAGTCCCAGGTAAAAGGTAAAAGAAAATGGCCGGAAATTTTTTCCAGTGCCCATGTGTTCGAGATGCTGCCCTAGTTTTTCTTCTATTAGTTTGAGTGTATCTGGTTTGATGTGGAGGTCCTTGATCCACTTGGACCTAAGCTTTGTACAGGGTGATAAGCATGGATCGATTTGCATTCTTCTACATGTTGACCTCCAGTTGAACCAGCACCATTTGCTGAAAATGCTATCTTTTTTCCATTTGATGGTTTTGGCTCCTTTGGCAAAAATCAGGTGCCCATAGGTGTGTGGGTTCATTTCTGGGTCTTCAGTTCTGTTCCACTGGTCTATCTGTCTGTCTCTGTACCAATACTATGCAGTTTTTATCACTATTGCTCTGTAATACTGCTTGAGTTCAGGGATAGTGATTCCCCCTGAAGTCCTTTTATTGTTGAGGATAGTTTTAGCTATCCTGGGTTTTTTGTTATTCCAGATGAATTTGCAAATTGTTTTGTCTAACTCTTTGAAGAATTGGATTGGTATTTTGATGGGGATTGCATTGAATCTGTAGATCACTTTTGGTAAAATGGCCATTTTTACTATATTAATCCTGCCAATCCATGAGCATGGGAGATCTTTCCATCTTCTGAGGTCTTCTTCAATTTCTTTCTTCAGAGTCTTGAAGTTCTTATTGTACAGATCTTTTACTTGCTTGGTTAAAGTCACACCGAGGTATTGTTTGGGTCTATTATGAAGGGTGTCATTTCCCTAATTTCTTTCTCGGCTTGTTTCTCTTTTGTGTAGAGGAAGGCTACTGATTTATTTGAGTTAATTTTATACCCAGCCACTTTGCTGAAGTTGTCTACCAGCTTTAGTAGTTCTCTGGTGGAACTTTTGGGATCACTTAAATATACTATCATATCATCTGCAAAAAACAATGGCTTATGCTCTAAGATCAAGAATCGACAAATGGGATCTCATAAAACTGCAAAGCTTCTGTAAGGCAAAGGACACTGTGGTTAGGACAAAATGGCAACCAACAGATTTGGAAAAGATCTTTACCAATCCTACAACAGATAGAGGGCTTATATTCAAAATATACAAAGAACTCAAGAAGTTAGACCGCATGGAGACAAATAACCCTATTAAAAAATGGGGTTCAGAACTAAACAAAGAATTCACAGCTGAGGAATGCCGAATGGCTGAGAAACACCTAAAGAAATGTTCAACATCTTTAGTCATAAGGGAAATGCAAATCAAAACAACCCTGAGATTTCACTTCACACCAGTGAGAATGGCTAAGATCAAAAACTCAGGTGACAACAAATGCTGGCGAGGATGTGGAGAAAGAGGAACACTCCTCCATTGTTGGTGGGATTGCAGACTGGTAAAACCATTCTGAAAATCAGTCTGGAGGTTCTTCAGAAAATTGGACATTGAACTACCTGAGGATCCAGCTATACCTCTCTTGAGCATATACCCACAAGATGCCCCAACATATAAAAAAGACACGTGCTCCACTATGTTCATAGCAGCCTTATTTATAATAGCCAGAAGCTGGAAAGAACCCAGATGCCCTTCAACAGAGGAATGGATACAGAAAATGTGGTACATCTACACAATGGAATATTACTCAGCTATCAAAAACAATGCCTTTATGAAATTCATAGACAAATGGTTGGAACTGGAAAATATCATCCTGAGTGAGGTAACCCAATCACAGAAAAACACACATGGTGTGCACTCACTGATAAGTGGCTATTAGCCCAAATGCTTGAATTACCCTAGATGCATAGAACACATGAAACTCAAGACGGATGATCAAAATGTGAATGCTTCACTCCTTCTTTAAAAGGGGGAACAAGAATACCCTTGGCAGGGAATAGAGAGGCAAAGATTAAAACAGAGAGAGAAGGAACACCCATTCAGAGCCTGCCCCACATGTGGCCCATACATATACAGCCACCCAATTAGACAAGATGGATGAAGCAAAGAAGTGCAGGCGGACAGGAGCCAGATGTAGATCTCTCCTGAGAGACACAGCCAGAATACAGCAAATACAGAGGCGAATGCCAGCAGCAAACCACTGAACTGAGAATAGGACCCCCATTGAAGGAATCAGAGAAAGAACTGGAAGAGCTTGAAGGGGCTCGAGACCCCATATGTACAACAATGCCAAGCAACCAGAGCTTCCAGGGACTAAGCCACTACCTAAAGACTATCCATGGACTGACCCTGGACTCTGACCTCATAGGTAGCAATGAATATCCTAGTAAGAGCACCAGTGGAAGGGGAAGCCCTTGGTCCTGCTAAGACTGAACCCCCAGTGAATGCAATTGTTGGGGGGAGGGCGGTAATGGGGGGAGGATGGGGAGGGGAACACCTATAAAGAAGGGGAGGGGGAGGGATTAGGGGGATGTTGGCCCGGAAACCGGGAAAGGGAATAACATTCGAAATGTAAATAAGAAATACTCAAGTTAATAATAATAATAAAAAAATGGCCGATGAGACTGGAGCGTGTGCAGACTGGAGACAGCCAGGGGGTGTGTACAAGTCACCCGGGTGGGCGCTGGCTGGTCTTCAATTGCTTAGCATCCAGTAGACATTCCCAGCACCTTACGGGTTAGGTAGAGGAAGCTTCAGTGTCCTTTTTGATACAACCTCAGATGCACGTGGCCAACACCACGGTTCATGTTTGTTGGGTCATATCACCTCAGTCCTTGCAGAATGTGAGAGCCATGCAGCAGTGTGGCTGGCGGGAAGCAGGGAACTTTCATTGCACAATCAAAGTTCTGGTGGGCGTGCCACATCACAGGTACCTGTTAAATCCACACTTGCCACAATGTTGGAAATCTTAAACAGCTTTGTATTTTAACCTATGGAGGATGCAACGACTTCAATTGAACTGATGCTACACAGCCCATAGCACCGTTGTACCGATGGACAATGCCACAGAGCCCAGCACTGTACCCCGGTTTTTTTTAAATGTACTTTATGTGCACTTGTGTAGTTTCCTTTATTAGACATGTGAGAAGAGACAGCAAGCATAATTCTAGCCACATGATAGTTGTTTAATCGAGAGTTACTGGGGGACGCATCATGCCCCTCAAATTCTGCTTTATTTTACTTTATTTTATTGTGTGCTATTGTTTTGCCTCCATGTATGTCTGTGTGAGGGTGTTGGATCCCTCAGAACCGGAGTTCCAGACAATGGTGAGCAGCCATGTGTGGGTGCTGGGAATTAAACCTGGTTCTCTGGAAAAGCAGCCACTCTGAGCCATCGCTCACCCTCCCCACAACCCCTCACACCCTCAAATCCTGCTCTTATACGGTTTGGGAATCTGGGGTTGTCAGTAAGGAAAAAATAATAGTAGTAAACGAGACCTTGGTCAGACACATGATCAGTCAAGTTCAGAGCGAAGCACGGTGGCCGCCTCTTGTGTCAGGAAGAAGGTTGGCTTTTGTTGGAAGTTCAGCAGTCACCTACTGCCCGTGGCTGGGGCTAAGGACCAAGCTCTCTGGCAGGAGGCTTCAGGAAGCTCCATTCCTGTACCAACCCTGGATTGGTAAAATGCAGTCGGCCAGGCAGGCACTCAAGAGGAAATGGCTCTAACAAGCAGAACTTCCTTTTAAATCCCTCCATGATTTGAAAACTGACTTTTAAGTGGAAAGCACGTCTGCTCTGTGAAAAAAAAGAGGGGTGGGGCAGTGGGGAGGGGGTCCTCGCCTTGTACAATGTCACCAGCACACGCTACTAATCAGTCATGGGGAACTAATTCTGACTCTTCGATGCTAGATCACGGAAGCGTCATCGATGGTGGATACTATACTCAGCCCCATGCGAGGGAAGCACAGTGGTGTCAATCACTCTCCATAGTTGATAGGACTAAAAATCAACCCTACTACCTCAGATTAGAATCCTAGGGAGGAGGAGCCCCGCGCCATCCAGCCCTGCCAGCTTTTCTAGTGCCTTTGGGGTTTCCTGGATTAACAGGTTTCTACTAGACGTCCAACATGCCAACATGGCAGAATGACCTTGAGAAGCCCGTGCCTCTTGTTTTCTCAGTGAGTTGACCTTGGTCCCTCTTGTTGCTTGCACCTCAGCGTTTCCTCTCCGTGGCTCTGCGTTTGTGGCAACTACGGAGCCTCAGGGCTGCCTATGAAAAATGCTCTGCTAGATTGCATTGCCCCCTGGCTCCAATGAACTGCTCTGTAAATCACACGATTGTTAAAATGTCCTAGGGAAACTAAACCACTTTCTGGGGCTCAGAGAACACAAGGACATTAATCAGAGGCAACCATTACAGGACGAATATTAGGGAAAGTTAAAAAAAAAAAAGAAGGAAAAGAAAAAAACATGGTTTTAATGTGTGGAGCTTAGAGAAGTGGGACTGGGGCCAAACCAGAATATCTTTACTCGTTCATAAATACCCTGATACAGGAATGCATTATCTCTGAAGGCCTTAAGCCCATTTAGTTTTATATCAAAACAATATTGAACACCTGCTGCACCTTAATGATCCAGTTCAGGCAGCACAGGGTGAGGACGGAGTGGGGGTGGGGCACACTGGATAAATCAGGAATAACCTTTAATCAGACTCAGCTGGTTGTAGTGAGGATGAGGGGTAGGACGCAGACTCCGGGAAAACAGCTAAGACTGCTGATGGGGACTAGAATTCAGGGAAGGAGGCTTTATGGGGAGGCCATAAACCATTCCGTACTAGGTGAGATGGGAAAACACGGACAAAAGGGAAGAAGAAACGAGGGACAAACAAGGGACAGCTTCCGCAAACTTTACATCCTAGAATATTTAGTCAGCAGAATTTCGTTCAAAGGATGTTAGCCTTGCTTATCCTGTGCACATGGATACGTGCTGGTTGGTGTGCATATGTGCATGTGTGCATGTGTGCATGTGTTCATGTGTGCACGTGTTCATATGTGTATGTATGCATGTGTGGGATGTAATTGGGAACATGCCATTTCCCCCATGTGGAGGTCCTGACCTTTGGTCTCCGTCTTCCATCCACCTTGTCGGAGATGCTTGCTGTCTCTCGTTCAGTGCTCTGTACATTAGGCTAGATGGCCAGTGAGCATCTGGTGATTCTGCCTTTGCCTCCCATCTCCGCTAGGTTGCACGGAGATTACAGAAGCTCGCACTGCTGGCTTGAGATCTGAGGATACGAACTCAAGCTGTTAAGGCTTTCATGGCAAGGGTTTTACCCGGTGAGCCATCTCATTGGGCCTCACTTGGCCTTTCACTGCTCTGATTTCTCATTATAGAATTTGATTTCTAATAAAATTTGACTTAAAAGTAGAAACTTTGTGCCCTCCAATGTCTTGTCATCTAACAGTATGTGACAAGTCCAAGGCTGTACTGTCCGTAAGCACATATTAGAGACAGTCTTTAAATCCCAGCTGTCCAAAATGAAGGTTGCCCAGAGGGGAGGGCAGCAAGCATTCCTCTGATTAATTGCAAAGAAAAGTCAGCAGCAAAGGTCAGCGTCTCCCTAGCCTTGCTATTTCTTCACATCCCAACCACACAAAGAGAGCAAGGGTCACCTGACATACCACCGACCTTTTAATATTTTTGTCTATAAAACCAGGTGGTGGTGGCACACTCCTTTAATACCTATACTCAGGAGGCAGAGGCAGGTGGATCTCTGAGTTCAAGGCCAGCCTCATCTAGGACAGCCAAGGCTACCCAGAGAAACCCTGTATTGAAAAACGTGTGTGAGTGTGTGTGTGTGGTGTGTGTGTGTGTGTGGTGTGTGTGTGTGTGTCTGTGTGTGTGTGTCTGTGTGTGTGTGGTGTGTGTGTGTGTGTGTGTCTGTGTCTGTGTCTGTGTCTGTGTGTGTGTGTGTTCGTGTTCTTGCTCAATAATAATTATGGTTATACTGCATGACTCTGAGATCAGCAGCCCTGGGTAAAGATCATGGCTCTATGCTTTCTAAGGCAAGGGAATGAATTATTTCATAATTTTTTAATCTGTAAGAACTGAAATAATAGAAGTATTGGCCTCGTGTGGCTTTTGTGAGAATAAATTTATAATCTGAGAAGGGGTGTGAGAACCAGAACATCATCAAACAAGTAGTTAAGTGCTCAATAATGTTACTAGTGTGAGCACTGTAATATATTCCTAAATCATCTCCATGTTATTTATATGTGCATAAATGTATACCCGTACACCCCTTCTTAAAAAGTGTCATATTTGCTAGGTATGGTGCACACGTCTTTTTTTTTTTTTTTTTTCTTTTTTTCGGAGCTGAGGACTGAACCCAGGGCCTTGCGCTTGCTAGGCAAGCGCTCTACCACTGAGCTATATCCCCAACCCCACGCGTCTTTAACCTCAACGGGCAAGGAGACAAAGGCAGGCAGTTCTCTGTGAGTTCGAGGCCAACCAGTTTGAGTTCTAGGTCATAGAGAAGAAGCCTGTCTGACAACAACAACAAAACACAAAAAGACCCCACCATGGTTTGCATATGGTTTTGATAATCTTCTTTAGACTCGCAGTGTACTATGAGCATTTTACACATCATTAATCTAAACACCAATTTGAGAGCAGCAGAGAATGTCATTACATGAATGGACCCTAATGCATTAAACCAGACTCCCATTGTTAGACAATTCAGTTGTTTTTCAATGCTCAGTAGCCTAAATGCTTTGTGAGGTACTACGGCCTGTGGAAGCTTCCTGCACAAATAATTGGTTTTTTGCCTTAGGAGGATTCCCAGGACTAGAAAAACGGAATCAAGAGAAATGCAATTAAGATATTATAAAAAGAACAAATGCATTTATAGAGAATGGGGGGGGGGAGAGAAACAAATACAATTCTACCGCACTAATGCAACTAATGTAATTTGAGTGATTTAGACATTCCAGTGTTTCCACTGGTACTCAGAAGAGATAGAAACTTCAAGTAAAAGATGGGCATGTGTTTCTTATTTCCCTTCCCTTCTGAAACCCACTAGAATGACAGTGAAACACAAACTTACTGCGTTGATGGGAAGAGAAGACGGCAACAGGCAAAAGATGCAAACAAAATTTGGAGGGCTGAGAAGCAAGCCCCATGGCTGAGAACTGAGTGGATCCGGGGCAAGGGAACCCATACAATGACTTAAAGTCTTCAGCTGGGTTCAAAATCAGCAGCTGGGGGTCTCCAAATGCCTTTGTGGGGTTTTGTCGGGGGCTCTGAAAGAAAGCAATTGGCCTAAGACATGCTAACCACAGCACCTAAGTTAGGAGGATGAGGTGCTGGGAGGGGTTGGATGAGGACTCTCAAGAAGAACGGATTTAAGTGACGAATGATATATCTAGCGTATCGGTTCTCAACCTTCCTAACGCTGCAACCCTTTAACACGGTTCTTCACGCTGTGTTGACCCCCCAACCATAAAATTATTTTGTTGCTACTTCATAACTCTAATCTTGCCACCGTTATGAATCGTAATATAAATATATGATATGCAGGATATCTGGTGGGTCTCAACCCACAGGTTGAGAACCACTGATCCGGGGGAAGTTAGAGGCCTCCAGGGCCCCACACCCTCTCATCAGTTCTCATCCCTGCTCCCAGACGAGAATTGGATGGCTCTTGTATGAGAAACTGGTGAGCCCAAGGAAGCTAATTAGGGAGTGAACCCCCTGGGAAACATCTCCACACAAATTATGATGAAAATTAGTAACTGACAGATTATCTTCACACCACATAGAAACGATCAATAGCGACCACTCAATAAACACATCAACGGCTTGGTATGCTGGCACATGCTGGCACATGCTGTTAGTCCCAGTACTTGGAGGCAGAAGCAAAGGGATCTCTGTGAGTTTCAGCACTGTCTAATCTATATAGCTAATTCCAGGACAACCCGGGCTATGTAGTAACTAAGATCTCCTTTGAAACAACAATTGATTTAAAAAAAAAAATATATATATATATCAGAAAACACCCAGATCCCTGACTCTGTTGCCTGCCTGTGGATCCTGTTGCCCTGGCTGGGCTGCCTTGTCTGGCCTCAGTGGGAGAGGATGTGCCTAGTCCTGCAGGGACTTGATGTGACAGGGTGGGTTGGTACCCAGGTGGGGACCTCCCCCTTCTCAGAAGAAAAGGGGCTGGGGATTAGGGAGACATGTTTATGGAGGGAGGGGCTGGGAGGAGAGATGGAGTTGTGATCAGGATGTAAAGTGAATAAATAAATGGACAAAAAAGAAACAAAGTTTGACCAAAACAGAAAGAGAGAAAGAAAGAAAGAGAGAGAGAGAGAGAGAGAGAGAGAGAGAGAGAGAGAGAGGGAGAAAAGAAAAGAAAAAGAAAGAACTCAGAAAACAATTAGGCAAAAGACAAAGAAAAAATCTCTGAAAAATATTGCCTATATAAAACAAGAACAGATGCACCAGTTAATTTTTATTTTATTTATTTATCTATTTATCAACTTGACACGTGCTAGGATCATCAGGGAAGAGGGAACCTCCATCAGATTGGCAATTCTATAGGCCATTACTTGATTCAACAATGGTCGTGGGAGGGCGCAGCTCACTACAGGAGGCATTAGCACTGGCAGGTGGTGTTAAGTTATATAAGAAAGCAAGCTGAGCAAACCATGGGAAGCAAGCCAGTAAGCAGTGAGCTTCAATTCCTGCTGAATGTTCCTCCAGATTCCTTCCTTAATATCCCTCAGTGATGGAATAAGGCTTGAGAGTTGTAAGTTGAAAATCCACCTCCCGCCCAACTTGCTTTAGATCATGATAGTCTATTCCAGCAACAGAAACTGTGGGAGGAGGAGGAGGAGGGGGAGGAGGAGGAGGAGGAGGAGGAGGAAGAAGAGGAGGAAGAGGAGGAGGAGGAGGAAGAAGAGGAGGAAGAGGAGGAGGGGGTGGAGGAGGAGGAGGAGGGGGGGGAGTGGAGGAGGAGGGGGGTGGAGGAGGAGGAGAATCGTATAAAAATTTAAATAAAAGTTACTCTGGATAGTTAAATATACAAGGACAACAACAAAAAACAACCCTTTTTTTTCCCTCTAAAGACAGATGCTTAAACTTTCCCAGAAATAAAACTACAGGCCTAGTTAGAGAAGAGAAAGCTACATCAAGAGAGTACAAGACCATACCTAGGTCAGAGGTAGTCTCCTGTCACTCAACGCCTTACATTCACTTCCCAGGGCTGCCAGAAAAAAAGAGTATAGTTAGATCTTGTGGAGGAAGAGAAGTTTTGAAAAGCATTTCACAAAGAAAGAACCAAGAAAACAGACAGGAAGAAGCCATCAGGGACTCAGAACACAGAGCAGTGGTCAGTCGAGCACTTCGCCAGCATATGTGAGCCCCTAAATTCAATCCCCAAACTCAGGGGGTCAGGGTGGGGTAATTGAGCCAGGCTTGGTGGCTCAGATCTGCAATCCCAGAACTTAAGAGGTAAAGGCAGAGAATTGCTATGAGTTTGAGGCCAGCCAAGGTTGCACGGTGAATACCAGCTCAGCCAAGGTTATATTATGAGAGTCTGTCTCAACAAAAAAAAAAAAAAAAAAAAAAAGGAAAACAAAACAAAACAAAAACCATCACAAGAATAATACATCTTACTAAATAATATATTGGTCCAAAGTTGAATAATAAGAGAAAGGTGTAACATTATAATGTAAGACATTATTCTGTAATTTTTTTAAAATGTATTTAATTTATATGGGTACACTGTAGCTGTCTTCGGACACAGCAGAAGAGAGCGTCAGATCTCACTACAGATGGTTGGGAGCCACCATGTGGTTGCTGGGAATTGAACTCAGGACCTCTGGAAGAGCAGGCGGTGCTCTTAACCACTGAGCCATCTCTCCAGCCCTACTCTGTAATTTTATCACTAGAAGTTAAAAGATCTGGGAGGGAGTGTCCAAACATCAGGTTGTGGGTGACAGGGTGGGCGTGTGACCAAGGGATAGCTGTAACATGAACCAACACAAAACCGGAAACTCACTAGTTTCTTTTCCTGTGTTAAAATACACACCCCAAAGCAACCTATGGAAGAAAGGGGTTATTCTAGGTTATAGCTCCAGAGAAACAGAGGTCATCACTGGGAGGCTGGGGGGAGGCATAGAAACAGACAGGAAAGGCACAGCGACAGAAGCAAGAAGCTGGCTTACAATACCTCTTCCACACACAGAAAGCGCAGAGAGGTGGTGGGCAGATGGGAGGGGGAGGGACTTCTCTGTGATTCAGAAACTTGTCGAAGTTTAAGAATGCATGTCTTAGGGTAAATCATTTTCTGTATGACCAAAGTGGGACTGTAGATGCTTTATGTTCCAGCTTACCAGAGGGAAAAAGTGTGGAGGGTTTTTTTAGGGGCCAGGTCCTGGTGTCCATTAATTACTTCTACATGTATCTACTTTGTAAGACCTTCTCCCATGGTAACCCTGGTTACCACAGTGAGTTGGGAAACACAGTCTTTAGCTGGATAGCTACATATTAGCTATTGTCATAAGGAAAGAACAGATTTAGGAAACTAATCAGTAGTTTCTACCACATATATAGTCTGGGCACTCGGGAATCCAAGACAAAATAAGCGAAGATAAATCTGTAGCTGTTGTTGACAGTGTGTCCTAGTCACAGAATGACCTATTCATTGGGCCACAAAAAAACCAGTCCAGATGCAAATAGGGTGGCTGGAAATGTCCAGGAATAGTTGCCAGAGAAAAGAACAAAACCAAAAGAATACCTGTATTTGAAATGCATTGCCAGATCTTATGGGTAAATTCGTGACAGGCAAACAAAATACAAAAACCAGAAAAGGATTAGTTCCAGGGACAACAAGGAGTTGAATGGGAAAGGGGACCTAATTATAGGTTTCTATGTGGCTAACCTGAGAATAATATTTATATAGTCATGATGTAAATATTTAATATTGATTGAACCAAAAATGGCTATGTGACTATTTGGGGAAGGTGAGTCCACTGAAAGTGCACACAGGCCAGGTAATGATTACAATACACAATGTTTTTATAGTTCTGACTGCCTGTCAGCCAATATCTAAGATCCCCATGTATTTGACTCTCTGTCTCTGTCTCTGTCTCTGTCTCTCTCTCTCTGTCTCTCTCTGTCTCTGTCTCTCTGTCTCTCTCTCTCTGTCTCTCTTTCTCTGTCTCTCTCTGTCTCTGTCTCTCTGTCTCTCTCTGTCTCTGTCTCTGTCTCTCTCTCTGTCCCTCCCCCACCCCTCTCTGTGTGCCTGTGGTCATGTATGTCCAGGTGCACCTGTGTGTGTTTATGTGTGACTACATATGTACATGTGTGTGGGCATTGTCTACATTTTTTTTTTAAAGACAGGGACTCTCACTGTACTCCTAGAGTTAACTAGGCTGGCTGGTTAGCAAAAATCTAGCAAGTTTCCACAAAGAGATGAATACAAAGGAGATTATTCTTGAAGAAATAAGAAGCAGGAGGAAAGAGAGTGAGGAAGGAAAAGACTGTGTAAGACAGAGACATCTCTCTTGAGTGCTTGTCCTGGGCTTGGGTCTAGAAAGAAAGCACTGGCTTCACAGAAGTCCTGTGGAGAGAACAGACAGCTACTGAGTGAACACCTCAATGGTGTTCTCTCTTTCTTCTCTCTTTCTCTCTGTCTTCCTCTCCTTTCTGTCTCTGCATCTCTGTGTCTCTGTCTGTCTCTATCTCCCTCTCCTTTCTGTCTTTCTGTCTGTCTTCCTCTCCTTCTTGTCTCTGTGTCTCTCTGTCTTCCTTTCCTTTCTGTCTCTGTTTCTCTGTCTGTCTCTGTCTCTCTGTCTCTGTCTCTCTCTGTCTCTCTCTCTCTCTCTCTCTCTCTTCCTCTCCTTTCTGTCTCTGTGTCTCTGTCTCTCCCCAACTCTCTCTGATGGATCCCAGGCTTGTTTAAAACTCATAATCCTCCTGCCTCAGCCTCCCAAGCGCCTGTATTACAGTCTGACTTGCAGAGTGGTTTGATCTGGGTTTCTAACATGAGACTCTCTCCTCGGTGACCAGGGCAGCAGTAGGAAAAACTCTGACTTTAACACCGAAGGTAGAACATGAGTTCAGGACCCTGGGCTCCAGAATGGGAGTTTCTCTAAAATAAATAAACAAATCCAAACAAACAAAAACCCACGAAACAGTAACAGCAGCAAGAGGTCGACGAGGTGGCAAAGTCGTACTGAGGTGACTGACATGTAAGCCCCACATGTAAGGCGAGGCTCATCATAACTGACAGCTGTCTATTGTGCGGCCTTGGGTCAAGGCATTCGCTTCCCATGAGCCTTGGTTTTCTCTTTTGCAGACAGCATCACAGTGCACACATATGAATAATCCACTGTACTTCCCAGAGCTGGATTTCATTTTCTATCTTACTGAGCTAGCTTTGTTTCTTTCTTTCTTTCTTTTTTTTTTTTCAAAACATGAAACATATAGCAAAATTGCACGGTTCTCTTCTGGAAGGACTCGAACTCTACCCCGTGCTCTTACATACCTCTCGAAATATTCTCTCAGTTACTCATCAGAGAGCCCTATGAAGTGAAAGGTATCCCCCCATCCCCGTTCACAACGGTGGAAATCAAGAAATACCCCATTACCTCCAGGCTCCTGAGCAGAGCCAAGTCCTAAATCCAAGTCTCTGGGGGAGAAATTAGAGGCTATTCCAAGTGGACAGAGTGTGTTGTGATTACGGGAGATGATACAGCTAGGCAAAAGCAGCTGCACTTAGACAATAGATGCTACAGTGCCAGCTCTTCTCCCGGGGCTGTGGACAGGCAGACACGGGATGTGATTACGGTCCTCGTTTGAGCGCTGTCGCTATAATAAACACCCTGACCAGGAGCCGTGTGCAGGAGAAAAGGGTTTACTCGGCTTACTCTTCCAGATCACATTAAGGGAAATCGGGGCAGGAACTCCAGGCAGGAATTGCTCTCTCTGGCCCACGCTCGCCGATTTTATACACTCAGACCTGCCTGGCTAGAGATAGACTCGTACTGTCCCAGACGGCTCCCTCCACATCAATCACCAAGCAAGGCAATCTCTCACAGACAAGACCACAGGCCAGTCTGATGGAGGCAAAGCTTCACCTGAGGCTCTCTTTTCCCGGGCGACCCTAAGTTACGTGAAGTGGATAACAAAAACTGACCAGGTGTGCTGGCTAGTTTTAGGTCAACTTGACATTAGCTAGAGTCATCTGAGAGGAGGGAACCTCACCTGAGAATATGGCTCTGTAAGAGGGGGCTGTTGGCAAACCCGTAAGGCATTTTCTTAGTGATTGGTGGGGGAGGGCCCACCCCATGGTGGGTGGTGCCATCCCTGGGCTGGTGGGTGGTCCTGGGTTCTATAAGAAAGTAGGTTGAGCAAGCCATGGGGAGCAAGTCAGTATTCAGCACTGGCCTGTGTGTCAGTTCCTGCCTCTGGATTCCTGCCCTGTTTGAGTTCCTGTCCTGACTCCCGTTGACAATGAGCTGACATCCAGGAGTATAAGCAGAAGAAACCCTTTCCTCTACAAGTTGCTTTTGTTCGTGGTTCCACCACAGCAATGGTGACCCTAACTAAGACACCGGGACAGATGCCATTCTCCCTACCGAGTCCAGGCCTCACCGTCCTCTTGTTTGCGGAACGTTTACTTCTCTGGTCATTTTACTTAGAAAATAGTAGAGTCGGAAAAACAGCTGTCACTATGAGGACTTCTGTTTGTGAACCGGTGAAGGGGAGAGGCCTTGGGTTGACTTCCCCAACTGAGCTAAGGAGATCAAATAGAAGGAGGGCTGGAGGACTCAGTCAAGTAAAGCTATGCTGAGGCAGAAGGGCCTTCGAGGTGGCCAACAGATTTCAACCCTGTGCTTGGCCATGGCCCCCTTCAGCCTCTCCAGGCAATCTTTGTTGCTAAGGAACCCCTCCATGTGGCCTCACTAGTGCTGAGTCACTGAGGCCTGACTGAGGCCTGACTGAAGCCCAAGCCTGAGGCCTAGTTGGACCTATACTGGATGCTTTTAAACGTCTTCCAGACGCTTCCCCCACAGCACCTCCATTTCTCCTAAAGCAATTACTCTGCTAGGAAAGAGTCCTGCCCACAGTTCCGAGCTTCACTCTGGTCTCCTTGAGGGAAGGGGTCTTTTGGGGGGGGGGACTCCTTTGAGGAGGGATATTCTCTGAGAGTTTCCTCAGAGGAAGGGTCCCCTCATTGGAGAGGTCTCCACAGGGGAGAAATCTCCTTAGGGGAGGGGTCTCCCCCAAGGGAGAGAAAGGAGGGGCTCTGCAGAAGAAGGATTTCCCCAGGGGCAGTCTCTCCTTAGCTGATGCTGGCTAAGGCAGGAGGGGGTCTCATGCCAGGCAGCTCCCACAAGACAGCGAGAGCTAGTACAGTGCAACTAGCATCCTGGCGGCCTCCAGAAGCCTCTGGGGGCCCTGTAAGAGAGAACTTGGCTGGTCCACAGCCATCCTGCCAGGACTGGGGCCTCTTGGCCTAGCCCCCTAGAGGCGCTGGCCAGCATCCCTCCCTAGTCTACATCCACATTGGTCATTCCCCTGCCCCCACTGCCCTTTAACGGGACCGCTGACAAGTTGAATACATCGGGAATAACAGCCATTTGTTCTGGTTATCGCTGCCGGTATTGAAGCCAGATGTGTGTGTTGCTGACATTGACATGGTACATCTGGCTGGGTTTTTGGTTTCCATCGTGCAGTTTACCACATCCACCCCAGTCTGCTAGAAGACAGGAGGCAAACATCTGGAAGTCATTGCAGCTGTCACGCTTCAAGGGGATCCTGTACCACAGAGAAGAGAATTCAATACGTAACTGAGCAAAATTATCCAGCTCGTCTTGTCAGTCCAGATTTTCAAACGCATGCGGGAGAACGGCAGCCATGCTATGGCGTCCTCCCTCCCGCCCGCCCGTCCTATGATGCTGGTGGGTTCCGGGAGCCTGAGCCATGGGTCTTCTCCATCTAGCCACTTCGCTTTTCTCCACTGAGCAACTCTCACCGATGGCCATCTGTGACACAGCGCATCAGAATATTTTGTAAATCCTGGGGAGGCCTTTTAAGGCGTTTTCTTGGTTTCCTTTTGATCTCAGTTTGCTAAGAGTTTTAAATTAAACAGTACTTAGTGCCCCCCACTTCCGTTCATACCCCGTCCTTTTCCTACAGTACCCAACGACCTAGTCTGACTCTCTATATTAAGTTTTAGCTTATATTTCTTTCCTAAGGCAAATAGTAGTCTTTATTAAAACAAAAATAAATAATACTAATTCTTACTCTGTGACTCCCCCCTGCTTTTCTCCTGCCTGGAATCTTCTGTTTCCTTCACGTCAATCCAAATCTCTTTGTCCCTTCATGCTCCACCTCAAGTTTATTTTCATCCATGAAGCCCCTCCTGGCCTCCCAGGCCTTTGCAGATCTGTCTTTTGTGCGTTTCCCTAATTAAGCATAGGTTTCTGGAGAGGAAACCCTGTTTAACGTTCATTGCCTGTCTCCTTCAGTAGCCTGTATCATGTGCTGACATATAGTAAGTCCTCCACAACCCCGTAATGCCTACAAGCATGAGTTACTGGTTTTTAAATCACTCTTTCTTCCCACACGATTTTTCTTGTCATCTAGTTTACCTTTTATGACAAGACTCACTGTGTATGTATGCAGAACGTGCCGTTGGCGTTTGGAAGTATAGCTTCCAACCACCCCGTAAATTAAAAAATAGCAGTGCTCTTCAGAGTTCTAACATTTGAAGAGTTTATTAATTTTAAGGTCTTTCTATTATAGGGTAATCACGTTTTTAATTAAAAATATTACATTGGGGCTGGAGAGGTGGCTCATTTGTGGAGAGTACCTGTTGCTCTTACACAGGACCCAGGTTCTGTTTCTAGTACCCACAGAGCAGTTCACAACCATCCGTGACTCCAGTCTCAGGGGGTTCTCTAGACCTCTGTAAGCATCAGACATACATCTAGTGTACAGACATACACGAAGGCAAAACAGCCATTCACATAAAATAAGTAAATTATAAAACACGGTACACTTATGCATAAGGGAATGGAGACATGGACACAGCATAGCATACAGGGACTGAAGGACTACTTGCAAGAGTTGGTTCTCTCCGTCCACCACGTATGTCCCAGAGTCAAACTTGAGTTGTCAGGCTTGGCAGCTAGTGTCCTTACCCACTAAGCCATCTTCTCTAGTACCAAAGTGAGAATTCTTACAAAGGGTTTACTTTAAATGTGCGTGAGTCTTTTGCTTGTGTGTGTGTGTGTGTGTGTGTGTGTTTGTGTGTCTGTGTGTGTCTGTGTGTGTATGTCTGTGTCTGTGTGTGTATGTCTGTGTGTGTGTCTGTGTGTGTCTGTGTGTGTGTCTGTGTGTGTGTGTCTGTGTGTGTGTGTCTGTGTGTCTGTCTGTCTGTGTGTGTGTCTGTCTGTGTGTGTGTATGTGTGTGTGTGTCTATCTGTGTGTATGTGTGTCTGTGTGTGTGTCTGTGTGTGTGTGTCTATCCGTGCGTCAGTGTGTCTGTGTGTCTGTGTCTGTGTGGTGTATCTGTGTATGTCTGTGTCTCTGTGTGTGTGTCTCTGTGTGTGTGTCTGTGTGTGTATCTGTGTGTGTGTGTGTGTGTGTGTGTGTGTGTGTGTGTGAGAGAGAGAGAGAGAGAGAGAGAGAGATACCTTTATGCCTAGGGCCTGCAAAGACCAGAAGAGGATACTAGATCCACTGGAGCTGATATTACAGTTTTAAGCCATTTACGTGGGTGCCAGGAACTGAGTCCTTGTCTTCTGCAAGTGTTCCTAACTGCAGAGTCCTGTTTTCCGTGCCTGCAGTAGTAGATTTTTATGGTAAACTGGGTTTCCTATCCATAACCTGCCCAATAGCAAACCATCAACATTTCAGTGTAAGGCCCACCCGTGCCTAAGAAACCGTTGGCCATGAATGGCTGCCGGGGGTTAGGAAATCATTTTCCTTTGGGGGGGGGGTGGCCATGAGTAAGCTGTCCGCCATCCAGTAAATACTGCCACATCCATGCACGTGTGAACAACCTTAATCAAACTCAGCGAGTTCACAGTAGCAACAGCAGAAGATGTGAAAACAAGGACAGGGCCCTGTTGGGTGTGTTTGAGAGGGAGTGGGAATAGGGATGAGAGGAGGAGGGGGCAGGTGGGGAGTATGAACAAAACACGTTATACACACGTTGGAGGTTGTCGAAGAAGAATTACTCACCTAATAGTCAGGGACCTCCGCTGTGCCTCCAACCTCTCTATAGCCAACAGCCTTGCATTCGCCTGGCAGTCACCGAGGCAAAACCTGGGAGATAAATATTTTCGGAGGGCAGATTTATTTGGCTGACAGTTTCAGTCCATCATCACCTAGCCCACGAATTGCTTTGAGCATGTAAGTACGTGGTGCATCACAATGGTGGGGGTGTACAGCACACAGCAGGACTGTTCATGTCATTATCTCCTGAATGAAAGAAGAGAAGAGGGTCTGGCCCCAGCATCCCCTTCAAAGGCATACCCTCCGATGGCCTAATTTCATTTCACTAGGCCTCATAACCTGCAAGTTCTACTACCTGCCAGTAACCCAAAGGCTGAGGACCAAACATTTGACTTTTGGGACATTGATGATTCAGACCATAACAAGTCTCTGTGCAATGAGCATTCACATTCTTGGTTGAGAAGAGGTTCATTCCCATCAGGACCTTTCCTGGGATTAGTGGGCAGCCATCTTGATCAGTGCTCTGTCTACGCAGATCCAAAACAGCACAGCACATAAATGAGGAAAGGCCAAAGTGTCTGGGCATGGCGGCATACGCCTTTAAGCCCAGCATTAGTGAGGCAGGAGGCAGGCGGATCTCTGTGAGTTCAAAGCCAGCCTGGTCTACAGAGCGAGTTCCAGGATAGCCAGGGATACACTGAGACACCTTGTCTCAAATAAAACAGCAAACAAACAAACAAACAAACAAAAATCGACAACCACAAAAGGAGCCAGCATAAGTAGCAGGACTTTCCTGTAGCGCATACATAACGTTTTCAAAGCGAGGATGAACTACGGCAGCAAACATTGGCAAAGATGCATCTGGTCACTTAGAGTTCCCCAAGTGTCCTTCCTCTGTACACTGATAAGGATGTCCAACCCCCTGCTCTCCTCTTGTCATGTGGCTAGGCAGGAATGTGAGAAAAGTAGCATCCAGGGATAAAGGAGAGGATTCAGAGAGAAGACTGCCAACAGAAAGACAGGAACACGCTGGACCATGGTGGCACATGCCTTTAATGCCAGCACTAGTGAGACAGAGACAGGCAGATCTCTGAGTTCCAGGCCAGCCTGGTGTACAGAGCGAGTTCCAGGACAGACAGGGCTACACAGAGAAACCCTGTCTCAAAAAAAAAAAAACAAAAAACAAAAAACAAAAAACAAAAAACCAAACAGACCCAGGAACGGGCCTCCGGAGGGTGTTTGCATGAAGCAAAGTAGGAAGGGGAGGGACGGGGCGCAGCCAACTCAGGGCCTTTGATCGAGGGGCTCCGCTTTTCCTCTGGGACAGCAGCTATAAAATAAAATGATCCTTAAAGTCTAAAAGCTCTTGCTTATACAATTCATTTGGAGACCACCAAACAGCAAATCATTTCTGATTAAATCCCAAATCCCACCCAAGTTTGTCCAAACTCTAAGATCCCTACACAAAGAGAAGATACCAGGCATTAAACTCCTCAAGTCCTGAAATCCCCACACGCTGTCGCCTCAGAAGGGAGAAGCTGTTTCCTCTCCCCCTGAAAAAGGAAATTACAATGGGAAGGCTGCCGATTAATGACCTAGAAAACTTCTCCAGTGGAAATGAGACTTAATTAAACTCCATTAAATCATAATTCCTGGCTTTTGTTCTTTGGCCTCTCAGTACTGAGTTCAGGCTGAATTAGCTCTGTCTCTGGGGCTGGGGGTTCAGTCTGGAAGCTCCAGGGAACACCTGCTCTTCTCCTGGAAGAGCGAGCGGCCAGTCTCCCTCCCGCAGAGGAACCTTCGAAACATCATAACGGAGCAAGTCGCGCCCCCTTTAAGAGAGAGGCTGGTCATTTCTAATTCATTATGGTTTATGATCAACTTGACAACCTGACTACTTGAGAGCCGGGATTATATCATCCTTTCATAAAAAGCTAATAAAAACAAGCAATTCATGCATCCCCTTAGTTGACTGGAAATGAGAGGTTATGTGATCGTTGTCTTGGCTGGGGACACGAGTGCTTCTGCGACTGTCCAGTCCTCACACGGAGACACGTGGAAGGAGATACTCACATTTCTTGGCTCCTGTTCACAGGACTTGGGTGTTCAAGTGTCACGCCCCTTCCTTCTCTCCCTGGGCCACTCTTCTGCCTCAAGTTTGCCTCTTGCTTTCCCATCAAAACTGCCCCTTTCCAAAGATCTTGTCATTTTGACCATTGCTCTGCATCATACATCATCTCATGATGAGTGAAAATGTTCAGAACCACAGCCAGGTACTCGTCAGCTTCCCTCACTGTTGAGCACCTCTGAGAGGCCCCAGAAGAGGCCCTCTTTCCTCTAAATGCCACCCCTCCCTTTCTAAAAAGATTTATTTATTTATACGAGTACACCATGGCTCTCTTCAGACACACCAGAAGAGGGCATCAGATCTCATTATGGAGGGCCGTGAGCCACCATGTGGTTGCTGGGAATTGAACTCAGGACCTCTGGAAGAGCAGTCGGTGCTCTCAACTGCTGAGCCGTCTCTCTAACCCTTCCACCCTTCTTAGTTCTGTTGTTCATTCTCTCGAAGACTAAAATTTTCCATTATTTAGCAGAGCTCATTTTTAAAGACCCCAGGAAAAGACCGTATGCAGCCCAACCCCTTCCCCTACCCGAGCCGGCTCTCCCCTCTCTCAAACCAGAGCAGTCTGCTTGCTTTATTGGGCACTTTTTTTTTTTTGTTCTCTTTTTCGGAGCTGGGGACCGAACCCAGGGCCTTGTGCTTCCTAGGTAAGCGCTCTACCACTGAGCTAAATCCCCAGCCCCTATTGGGCACTTTTTATCCACAGAATTGTGACCTTGGGGAAAACCACTTCCACACTCTGTAACCCAGCTAAGAGTTACCACTTAGCTCAGAGAAGTGCATCTTGCACTAGTAAAATCTAGTTAAGTCCAAAGACAAGACCTTCCCGAATAGGTCAGAATAGCTTAGACTTTATTATATAGGTCAAATAATCTAATCAAATAACCAAATGCATGTGGGCAATATGCATGGCCCAGGGAGTGGCACTATTAGGAGGTGTGTCCTTGTTGGAAGAAATCTGTCACTGTGGGGGTTTTGGAGCCCCTCCTCCTAGCTGCCTGGAAATCCATTTCCTCCTGTTTGTCATTGGAACAAGATGTAAAACTCTCAGCTGCACCAAGCCTGCCTGGACACTGCCATGCTCCCGCCTTGATGATAATGGACTGAACCTCTGAAACTGTGAGCCAACCCCAATTAAATGTTGTCTTTGTAAGAGTTGCCTTGGTCCTGGTGTCTGTTCACAGCAATGGAAAACCTAACTAAGACAACGCAGGTCAAGCCTGCGTGCCTCTTCTATCTCTACAGTCATGGACTCATCGGACGACAAAGGGACAACACGCTCCTCTAGATCTCACCCACCAGTATGGACGATCACCCAGAGCACTGGTTCTCAGCCTTCCTAATGCCATGACCCTTCCTTAATATGCTTCCTCATATTGTAATAACCCCTACACATAAAATCATTCTCATGGCTACTTCATAACTGTGATTTTGCTACCGTTATGAATTGTAACATGAATATCTGTGTTTTCCAATGGTCTTGGGTGACCCCCAAAGTGTCATTAGACCCCCACCAAAGAGGTCAGGACACAGGTGAGAACCGATGACCTAAAATTCGAGAACTCGTGTACGACCGATTTAATCTATTACTCACCTCATTATGACTCAAGGTGCTTACAAGGAAATGTACGGTTGCAGGCGGGATCGTACAGACCCATAGTTCTAACACTTGGGAAGCTGAAGCAGGAGTATCACCACTCTGAGATCGGCCTGACCTATAGGCCGGTCTCCATACTCATAGGTATATAGTATAAATGGAGAAATCCTGTCACAGAGGAAAATGCCTCCTCCAGACACCAAGAGCCCAGAGCCAGGTGTACATTTCCTCTTGTTGAGTTATTGGTCAGTGGATTGGTCAGTGGATGATTTATGAATCATCCCCAAGCATGATAGGCCATTGCCCTTGCTTTTGGTGACCCCTCTAGAAATGGATGGTAAAACCCTATTGCTGAAGATACCACGTACCCCAGTCATAGGATATGGGAAAATCAAGCTGGTCCTTACCTAGACCCTTCATCCCCTCTGGCTGTCTTTCACAGTGCCAGAAGGTGCTCTGCATGCTACAGGAAGACAAAAATAATCCACAATTTGGCCCAGCTGTGAATCATGGGAGCTCTAATAACAACTAGCCTGGCAAGATATGCCTACTGGGACAATATGGAATTCCCATGGCTAGCTAAATCCTAGGTACCAGGGGTGACTCTATTATTATTATTCTGCTAAATGGACATGGTAATCTAATGCCCCCCTAACGACTGTCTTTGTAACCCATAGATTAGTACGTTTCTCAATGCTCATCAGAGAAAGCTCTTTTTACAGTAGAGGGTGATTAGCACAGAGACACACAAACTCATCGATGTGCAAAGAATGAGACAGTGGAGGACTCAGCTCTAATTGGACATCTGTGTCACACTCTCTACTTGCAAGGCTCAGGAACCATTGCAGAAGAGGCAGTCGGAAAGGCTGTAAAATCCAGCAATAGAATTCAGTGGCAAAACAGTATTTGCCAGATTGGGCAGCAGCATTGCACAGACACAAACCCCCAGTGCATAAGACCTGTACAAGACCAAACTAGTCAAAATCCCAGCGTGGATTTGCGAGAGCCCAATGAAGTTCTCCCAATAGTTTAGGTGCTGTTTGTTACTGACAGATGTTGGGAAGGAGAGGCAGATGTTCTTTTGTTCCTTGTTTTGTTGTTGTTTCAGGGATGCAACCCCTGAAAGGCTACCCTACTCCAGCAGTTTGTTCTACATCCATGTACATGAAGTGTACTTAGTGGGTTTAAAAACAAAAGGAGCATGTGAAGTTTGGGAAGAGTAGAGATGGAGGACAGGGGAGAAATTAGAAAAGGGAAAGAGATAGATTTGATCAAAATGTATTTATATATATATGTGTGTAATTCTTTTTTTTTTTCTTTTCTATTTTTCGGAGCTGGGGACCGAACCCAGGGCCTTATGCTTGCTAGGCAAGCGCTCTACCACTGAGCTAAATCCCCAACCCCCATATGTGTAATTCTTAAATAATGAAAGACTATTACACACACACACACACACACACACACACACACACACACACAGAGAGAGAGAGAGAGAGAGAGAGAGAGAGAGAGACAGAGAGAGAGAGAGACAGAGAGAGAGACAGAGAGAGAGAGAGAGAGAAGTTGACACAGCTCAATACATCTATTTAAATGCAGTCTATCTGAAGGAATCAGGAAAAATTGCTGGGTGGTTTCAGTACCAAGAATGTTCTTCTTTTGCTAATTTAGTAACGAAATTGGCCTTTATTTATGCATTTATTTTGGTGGTGTTGTGGCGCTGATGAGATGTCCACCATACTCTTGGGCATTTGAATATTTGATCCCAGTTGGAGATGCTGTTTGAGAAGGCCCAGGAGGTCTGGAGGAAGTGTATCACTGGGGTGGGCTTTGGGAGCTTAAAGACTTCCTCTCTTTCCTTCCTGTTTGTGGTTTGAGACATGAGCCTGAAGCAGCCACTCTAGCTACCAAGCATGTCCTACTGTTATGTTTCCCCGCCATGATGGTGACAGGCTCTTATCCCTATGAATCCACAGGACCCAAATAAACCCTTCCATCTCTAAGGCGCCTTGGTCGTGGTGTTTTACCAAAGTAATAGAAAAGTAACCAAGACAGGAGGCTAAGGAAAAAGGGCTCACGTGAAGGAATCCACTTTTTGACAAAAAGTGGGTTGAAGAAGTGTATTTTCAGCGACAGTCACCAAAGGTAGGCAAGGTAAATCACTGGCAGGCAAGTCTCAGAATTAGAGACGGTATAGTTTGATAGAAAGGCTTTTTTCCCCATCTTTATTTAATTGGGTATTTCTTATTTACATTTCGAATGTTATTCCCTTTCCTGGTTTCCAGGCCAACATCCCCCAACCCCTCCCCGCTTTGACTCAACTGCTGAGACTAAGCCTTTTTAAAGATATTGGGCCATGAGCCTGACTCAGGATGGGCAACATCACTGTGGTTCCACAGGCCACGGGAGACATACTCAGTAGCCCTCCATGGCAGATCTTCCCAGGAGAAAAGCCCCGCCTTAATGTGCAGGGCAGACATTTTGAAAAGTGAAACACAGTATCTTCTCTTTCACTCAGCCCCACGCCTTGTTAAGATGATAGCAAGTCGTAACAGAAACACCTGGCGGAGCCAAAACCACTCACTTGGTGGCCAAGAAGCAACAGAGAGAAGGAGAAAGGGGCCACCTTTGAGGGAATACCCTCACCGACCTAAAGACCTCCATCTAGGCCCTGTCCTTTAGAGGTTTCATGGTATCCTAATACTACCCTGGGAACCAGTGATCTAATATATATGGGCCTTTGAGGGACACTTAGGATTTGAGCCATGCCACCTTGCATTCAAGGCAACTCATCTTGCTCCCTTAAACTCTCCCAGTTTTGCAGCAAAATTCCTTCCCTCTTTGTTTCTCTCAGCTTCTATATTCCCTCCAGAATGCTACTCTCCGAAGCATTTTTCTCTGGGGCGACTTTCTCATACTCAGGCTCTGTCCACCCCAGGGTCTGTAAAATCATGTCTGCTCCCATAGGAAAGCTGGGTAGGATGTGAGGCAGAACCCACGTTGCCACCTCCACCAATCTGTCACACTTGGAAACCCAATTCACCTTGCTCGGGGTCTCTTACCATCACCTCATGAGGTCTGGCCTCTGACTTCTAGTCAGCTGATCTCCAAATCCTGCTGAGACACAAACTGTGCCTGACCTGATAATCCTGATATATGTTCATCCTTTCAGGTGATGAATCTTCCTTGGATTAATCCTGATCCCCGCCCCCCACTCTCCTTTCAGCTTTAACCTATCCTTTGTATGGATGACAAATGACCTAGGCATGTTTTCTTTTTCTCCTTGGCCTTGTCTGCAGCGGAGAAAGTATCCCCAGAAATAGACCGCGGATCGTTCACCTCCGTCCTTCCACTTGCCTCCGCTAAGCACCCTCTAAATCAGACCCGAGGCTCCAGAGGGAGCAATAGCCTTTCCTTCGCAGCTGGTCTGAGTTTTGTCGTCTGGGAGACTGGGCTTAGAACAGCTTGAAGTTAGGAGTGAGTCGAATGAAGCTTTAAATCTCCTGCACTTAACAGCTCGGCTGCAGCCTCAGAAGTAACCGCACTCCCCTCGCTGGCTTCCTCTCAGCCCTCTGTATCTATGCGGATCTGTGCTCGTGGAGCCTGACTCCAGACTCTGTCTGCCCTGGCGTGGTAGCGCTGAAGGAGGGAAGGCAGGGGAAGAAAAATTAATAGAACTAACTCATAAAAATAACAGGCTCTCTGAAGCGCACATGAAGAAATAAACAGATTAAAGCCGGGAGAGGGGAGAAGGGGTGGGGGACGGCGGGCTGTGACTGCCCTCTGCTTTCCCTTCTAGGGGGTGGGCTGTAGCTTGGGGGGGGGGGACCTGGCTGCTTTTTCCTTCCTCTGATGGACTGCATTTATAGGCGAATACTGCAAAGTTGCTAAGCAACTTTAAAGGAGGAGACGGTATCTTACATTTATTTGTGTCCCCTCCCAAAAGACCTGAATGGTGTGGCACTCTCATGAGAAAAGGAATTTAATATTTTGGGGGGAGGTCAGGGTATGATGTGCCAGGTACAGTGTTGGAGAGCTCTCACACGTTCTGGCAGGTGATGGGCTGGGCGTGTTCCAAACCTTGGAAATGAGCGAGATCTTCCCCTGGCTCAGGAGAACCACTGCCCTCAGCGCTTGTGATGCTTAAGCCAAAACTCAGCCTTCACCACTCCTCCCTTCCTCATTCCATCTGAGATGCTCCTGCTATGGTGGCGAAAGAGGGAAGAAGGCTGGCACATAGGGATAATTTAAAGATTTGAAAATATATATATATATATCTGGGTCAGCAAGCTTCCAGTGAGAAGTGAGAACTGAGGTCTTGGCTAGTGCCTGACTTTGTCTGCCCATGCCATTCTTTTGCGTTCCAGTGAAGGGCCTCTCAGGGGGAATGGTATGTACAGTGTCCTGTGGCTCTTCATAAATATATTGTCAGCTCTGCTTCTCAATTCCTAAGCATGTAAGGGTAGATACACCGTACAATGTAAGGATTGATACACTGTACAATGTAAGGATACAATGTAAGGAGAGATACATTGTACAATGTAAGGATACAGTATAAGGATAGATACATTGTACAATGTAAGGATACAATGTAAGGATAGGGAAGGGTCAAATGCAGGTGCCTTGCTCAGGAAGTTAGATAGATGTAGGTGAACACCTTAGAGCCACAGCAAGCTTTGAGGACACAGAGCATAGGGACAAGCAGACTGGATTCACTATCCCATCTCTCCCTATTTACACTGTCACAGCATGGTCCCCGGACAAGGAATGTTCATCTCAGAGAACAGCCTGTAAGAGTCACTTCTCTCTTTCTACCAGATAGGACCCAGGAGTTGGACTGAGGTCATCAGGCTCGGCAGTAGGTGCTTTTATCTGCTGAACTGTCTTGTTAGGTTTAGTCTTAGATATAAGTCTTTCTGTCTTAGGGTTACTATGGCTGTGATGAAACCCCATAACCTCTTGAGAAGGAAAGGGTTTGTTTCACTCACAGTTCCATAAACAGTTCACTGTTGAAAACAATTAGGACAGGAACTTAAGCAGAACAGGAACCCAGAGGCAGGAGGCAATGCAGAGGCCATGGAAGGACGCTGGCTTGCTTGCTATGACTTTCTTAGCTTGCTTTCTTATAGAACCCAGGACTACCAGCCCAGGGATGGCAACACCTATAATGGCCTGAACCCTCCCACATCAGTCATTAATTGAGACAATAACCTACAGGCTTGCCTGTAGCCTGGTCTTGTGAAGGCATTTTCTCAATTGAGGCCCCTTCCTCTCTGATGACTCTAGCTTGTGTCATATTGACATAAAACTGGCCAGTACACTCTGTTAGACTTTTTTTCCTAAATAATTGGGCTCTCTCTCTCTCTCTCTCTCTCTCTCTCTCTCTCTCTCTGTGTGTGTGTGTGTGTGTGTGTGTAGGGAGAGGGAGAGGGGGAGGGGAAGGGAGAGGGAGAGGGAGAGGGAGAGGGAGAGGGAGAGGGAGAGGGAGAGGGAGAGGGAGAGGGAGAGGGAGAGGGAGAGGGAGAGGGAGAGGGAGAGGGAGAGGGAGAGGGAGAGGGAGAGGGAGAGGGAGAGGGAGAGGGAACTAGTCCAGGGCCTTGCATATGAGACAAGCATGCTAATAATAAGCTGTATGTCCAGCCCTTGAAACTTGGTTTTTTTGTGTCACCATCAATGGTACAATTGGTTTTTCAGGTTTTTTTGTTTGTTTGTTGTTTCTGTTTTTGTTTTTGTTTTTTGTTTGGTTTTGGTTTTGTTTTAGTGCTAGAGGGTCTGTAGCTGATCTTTGGCTACTATGTGAGTTCTTCCTCCTTCTATCTTTCTCCACCCCATTTTCTTCCACACTTTAAACTCCCTAACATTAGATAGGAGAGAGAAAGGGATAAAGAGGAAAGGAAGAGAGCTCTGGATAAAGGAAGGGGTCAGAAAGGTGGTGACATTGTTAGACTACTTCCTGCTGATTAGTTCCTTGGGGCAAGTTTGATCTTCCCAGTCAAGATATCTAATTTCGGGGTTGGGGATTTAGCTCAGTAGTAGAGCGCTTGCCTAGGAAGCGCAAGGCCCTGGGTTCGGTCCCCAGCTCCGGAAAAAAAAAAAAAAAAAAAAAAAGAAAAGAAAAAAAGATATCTAATTTCTTCTTATTTCTTCTTTGCACGTGACTACTTAACTTCGACCAATAGCAACCAACAACAAACCACACCCAAACCACAACTCATCAACCTCTTGGGGGCCCTAGCATTTATATATCCTCTGAAAGGTCCCCCAAATTCCAAACATCACACAATCACGGAAACTATCTGCAGCTGGCAAAATCACACCTCATCAGAGCATGAGGCAAATCATAGTCAGCTACTGGGGACACTCTGGAGCAGCCCCATATCCCACACCTGGGATTAAAATGGAAACATATTCTTATAATACTTCTGTTTTTTAATAAAGAGACCAAAATTCTATAATTCTCACTACAGGGGCCAGATCCAGGAACTGGGGCATACGGAGTAAGCACTCTGCCGCTGAGCTAAATTTTCAGGCCTACATATAAGTTTGCTAAGTTTTTGCTAGAAAAATAGAAATGTATTTGATTTATGCATATTATATTTGCACACACACATATATATGCCCTTATATTAATGACCCTGCCATACTCACATATTAATTCTGAGTTTGTCTAAGGCATCTCTTAGATTTCCCATGTAACCCGCATGAATCCAAGTTTCATGTCTTCCTCTATATCTCTCTTATCTTTTATATCTCTTAATGTCCTTTAAAATGGACAATTAAAAGAATTGCCTGTCAAATGCATGATATTGATATATAGCTCCAGTTTTTGTTGAGCTGATAAATAGGTGACTATAAAAATGATTTATCCCTAGACCAAGAAAATTAGGATATAATCCATTCATTTTTACGAGTGCCTAAGCTTATGTGTAGATGAGGTGAAATAAATTAAGAGGGGAAGAGCACAGAGACGAGATCAAAATCAGAGATAGGTGGCTGAGCACTCCATTGGTAGAGGGCTTGCTTAGTAGGTACGAAGCCCTGGTTTTCTCCTCAGTGCCACATAAACTGGGCATGGTGACGCAATCTCATAACCCTGGCCCTCAAGAGGAGTTAAGGAGATCAAGGTCATCTTCAACTGTAAGGTGAGTTTGAGGCTAGCCTGGGATACGAAAGATCCTATCTCACAAAAGAAAGACATGGAAACCCATACTATATATTTAGTGACCTACTCATTGACACGAACATAAGGGAACTGCATATTTAAAGCCAGGCCCAGCTCTTCCATGGACTGTCCTTCTCATGAAATGTACATGTTATCAAGAAAGAGAAAAAAGTATATATATATGTATATATATATGTGTGTGTGTGTGTGTGTGTGTGTGTGTGTGTGTGTGTGTGTGTGTGTCTTTGAAGGAAATGGAAGCAGCCATGGATCTTAAACCACACAATTCAGCACAGATTAATTATCTTGGGACTCAGTAAGTCAGTGACCCATGGCTTTTGGACACACACAAGTGGCAGGTAGTTTTTTAAACTCTGCCTCTTGAAGACAGAGCTGGAGACCAGGAATCAGGGCTGGCCTATTCAGGGCCAACCCCCAATGTTCCATCAATAAAGCTGCTCAGAGAAAAACCCGGGGCCCTGGAACATAGAGCTTCTACAAGATTGCCCTTCTACCCAAACTGGATGAACCACCTGACACCTGAGACTCACCAGCCTGAGAGGCTGTGACGCCATAGAGCAACTGTCCTATGCAGTCTCCAAAATGACTTTGCTTCAGTTCCAAGGACTTAGGGAAGCACAGAGGAGCCAGGATCTGGTTAGCATGTTTTTATGAGATCATCTCCCTTCGCCACTCATTTAGAACTCCAGGTGCTATGCCATGAGTGTCTTACATATAAGACACTTTTGCTCACGTAAGCTCATGAAATCACAAAAACCCTGAGACTGACAGTATAGCAATAGGGAAATAATTGAGGCACAGAAAGGCTGGACTGGCTTTCCTGAGGTCACACTTGTAGAAAGGAAAGACTGAAGTTAATCTGGCCCTGAAGGCCAATGGCTTGTTTTATGGGGAAGTGGGTTTGGTGAGCTGGTAGGAAGATAAGCCAAGCAGACTTGTTTACAATGGCAGCACCTCCCAGTTCTGTGTGAAGATCACCCTCCTGCTGTGAAGAACACTTTTCTGAGGCTCTTGATTTTGTCTAAGAGGAGGACTCAGGGCGTCCAGCCAGGGCTCCTAGCTCTCTATTTCCACTTTGTGCTGGGGAGCTGGAAGCTAAGAGTGTGAAAACTGGAAGCATTTCTACGCTGCCTAGGTGCCTGTTGTCCCCCATGAATGACTGCTTCCTTGTTTCTGAGGCTGGACAAGCAGCCAACTGCCAGGCAAGCCAGTCTGTAGGCACCCCCTTCCCAGCTGGCGCAGAACATGGACACCCCTTGCCCACGGTGCTAGGCCGTCTGTCTGCACAGAAGCATCCGGCTTGAGCTAATGAGCTGTTGGCATGGATGGGCAATTATTTTAGATCATTAATATCTGCCAAACTTGCTTTTATAGCCATGGCCTGAAATCAAATCCTCCACCAGAAAGCAAAGGCTCTCTGCCTAATAACTCTCACATGCCTGCCATTGCCTCGAGCTCCAGGTCCAAGGTCAGACTGTGTTAAACTCAGAGAAGCCATGTCCACAAGTTGTAATGAGGGGCTTAGAACCCTGCCATCTTCCTGTCCAGTAAGTCCTAGGCATTCCTAGACCACTGGTCTGAACCAAAAGCCAAGTCTTTCACCTAGGCCTGGAGTGTGCTGGCTAGTTCTGCCCCTAGAAAGCACATTTTGCTCTAGGCCTCCAAGGCCTTGAAGATTGGCACATTCCAGAGCAGTGGTTTTTAACCAATTATGGTTTGTGACCCCCTTTGCAGATCACATACCAGATATCCTGCATACCAGATATTTACATTACAATGCACAACAGTAGCAAAATTACAGTTATGAAGTAGCATCAAGATAATCTTACGGCTGGGGTTCACTACAACATGAAGAACTGTATTAAAAGGTTTCGGCATTGGGGAGGTTGAGAACCGCTTTTCTAGAGCCAAGCTACAGGTCCTGATCCAGCCCAGCTCTTTCTGGCACCGTAACTCTGTTCTGGTCTCCCCGTACCTCTAGGTCAACGTCATGGTGGTTTATCCTAGTTAAGGTTTCTAGCACAGCAACAAAACACCAGAACCAAAAAGCAAGTTGGAGAGAAAGTGGTTGATTGAGCATTGCTGTACATCACCAAAGGAAGTCAGGACAGGCACTCACACAGGCAGGACCTGGAGGCAGGAGCTGATGCAGAAGCCATGGAGGGTGCTGCTTACTGGCTTGCTCCCCATGACTTGCTCAGCCTGCTGTCTTATAGAACATAGGACCTGCCAGCCCAGGGATGGCTCCACCCACAATGGGCTGGGCCCTCCCTCTTGATCACTGATTGAGAAAATGCCTAACAGCTGCATCTCATGGAGGCATTTCCTCAACGGAGGCTCCTTCCTCTCTGATGACTGTAGCTTGTGTGAAGTTGACACAAAAGCAGCCAGTACATGGCCCTTTCCCCAGCACAAGCTGCTGGAGAGAGAGAGGATCTGGAAAGTCCTTAGACACTTTTTTTTAAAAAGTTTTATTAGCATCTGCTAATCATACATCATCACGGGTTTCATTATGACATATGCACTCCCATTAACCCTCTCATCCTGGGCTTAATCCTCTTCCTTTTCCCGACTACATCTTTCTCTACTTTGGGTCTTTATTTTGTCAACCAATGAGTTTAATTAGGGTTGGTTCCGGGAGCAATGGCATGAGGCAGTTATCTATAGGAACATGGACCACTGAAGAAAATGGCAAAGCACTTTTCTTGAAACATGACTTGGCAGAGGAGGCAAAAAAAAAAAAAAAAAAACAAAACAATGACCCACTTCTGCACACTCTGTACAATGGCTTCTTTTCACAACCATCCAAGGTGACCACTCAGGGGTGCAGCTGTTGTGACTACATGGAATACATACTGTGCACACAGGATGAAGGCAGAACTTTGGGAGCCCAATCCAGTTTCCACTTAGGAACAGGACCACCACTCTGGGAGGCCCAGGCTCTCTCTGACTTCCCTTAACTTGCCAGCCTGTGCAGGCGAGGGGTTAGAGTTCACAAGATGGAGAGAGTCCCTTTCTGCTGCCTAGGAAGTCTTCATGCTTCCTCCCTTTACAGGACAGCAGCCACATGGCCGAAGCCTTTTACTGATCACAACTGAACTCCCTCCTACCCATGGCACACCTCCAGATGGCTCGAGAAGTATCTATGTTCTTCCCCTACTGACTTGTACTTGTCATGAGGCTGGCAGTAGAACCCAGGGTCTCACACAGACTGGGCAAGTGCTATACCAGGGAGATAGATACCCACAAGCCTCTCCTGCCATCGTCTGAGTTCATTTTCTGTTCCTACTGCTGAGTGTTACAGATTGGGTCTGTTTGTTTGCTTGCTTGCTTGTTTATTGGTTTTTTTGTGAGGACATAGTTTCTCTGTTATAGCCTTGGCTTTCTTGGAACTAGTTTTGAAGACCAGACTGGCCTCGAACTTACAGAGTTCCATTGCCTCTGCTTCCTGAGTGCTGGGATTAAAGATGTGTACCAGCGCCCAGCTCAGTATATTTATTTTTAAACGAAGGTTTATTTAGCAACTACTTATGGAATCTGGGAAATCCAAAATGTACCACTGTCCCACCAGAACTTGAAGATGTGAATCACAGAGTGAGACCAAGTAAGCACATGGGTGCCATCTCCCTTCCTAATAAAGTACTAAAGCCTTTCAAATGGCCTACCCTCCTGACTTCATCTAATCCTGACTGCCTTCTCAACGGCTCTGCCTCCAAATACCATCAAGATAGACTTTAGGGATTAAGTTTTTATCTAAAATATTCATATTTACTTATGTGGGTGGGATAGTGTGTGCATGCCACCCTGTGGAGATCAACCTTCTGGCTGGTTCTTACCTTCAACCATGCGAGGCTTCGGGCTTGAACTTGGGTCGTCAGGCTTGACAAAGAGCATGTTTACCCACCGAGCCCCTATTCTTAATCATTTCATATTAACGATCTTGTTTTCTTTTGAGTTACCCTTCTACAAGGTGGGAGGGGAATGCGGCCATGAGTGTAGGTGCTGACAGAGGCCAGAAGAGAGCATCAGATCCTCTTCCAGACAGGGGTGAGCAGCCCGATACAGTGGCTGGGAACCAAACTCAGTCTTCTGCAAGGGCAGCAAGTATTCTTAACTGTGACGCTATCTCTTCAGCCTCCTTTCTTTCTTTCTTTCTTTCTTTCTTTCTTTCTTTCTTTCTTCCTTCCTTTCTTTCTTTCTTTCTTTCTTTCTTTCTTTCTCCCTCCCTTCCTTCCTTCCTTCCTTCCTCCCTCCCTCTCTCTTTCTTCCTTCCTTCCTTTCTTTTTTAAATTTATCATTTTGTTGGGCAGGGGCAGGGGACAGGGAGAGGCGGGCAGGACTTGTGCCACCATGTGTATGCCATGGTCAGGGGTTTGCAGAACTGTTTTCCTCTTCTGCCCTGCCAGTTCCAAGAATGCAACACAGACGCTCAGACTCGACAATTTGCACCAATCTTGCCGGGCTTCCCCAGGCTACCCTCGCGCCAGCACGTGAAATCTTGAGGGACACATTCGGGCCCCAGCAGTTACTTTGTCCCTTCATCCTTCCCTAATTCTTGTCCTCAGTTTTCTTAGTTGTCCTAGTCCTTACCCTTTCTTCCTTCTCGTAGCTCTTTCTCGCCAGCTCTTTCTTTCCTCGGTCCCTCCACTGTCCTCCATCCTCCTAACTCTTCCCTTACTCTTTTTCTCTCACTCTCTTCCCTTTTCTGTAAAAGAGCATTAGTTCTCCACAGTGGGGAGTTATGGTGCCACAGCCAGGCAAGCCCCCAGAAGTAGGCTCCACTTCTTGCTGGGTTTGTGCTGCCCAAGGCTTGCTCATTGCCAGACCCAGAGGACATGTTTACACCAGACTTGGCTTTAGCACCTCAGCTGACCAGCTACAAGTGGTGATGCATGATGGTAACCCCGGCACTGGGGAGGTAGAGGCAGGAGGATCGGGAGTTCAAGAGTCTTGGCTCCACAGTGAGTTGGAGGCCAGTTCAGCTTCATGAAAACTTGTCTCAGAAACAAAGACGAGGAGGAGGGAGTTCAGGTTACAGGAGGCGATGGCTTCATGTGTAGAACTTCATCCTGAGCAGCTTTTATTTCTCTACATCTGTCTGTTGAGCACGGCTTCTTGTCAAGCCCTTAGCAGCAGCAATCAGCTGCTGGAATGGAGCTACAACTTCACAGACTTCCTTATGAATCACTCCAAGCCTGGAGCTCCTTTGTAAAAAAAATCTAACTTCGATCTCATCAAGTGACCGGGTGCATTTAGCACGAGTGAGACACACGGTAAAATCTCAGCGCCTGTGGTGATGATGAAGGAGATGGAGGGAAGGATGAGGAAGAGACAAGTGTGGTCTTGCAACTTTCAGACTGGAGGAACCGTAAGACACCAGTAGTGAGAGGATTAGGAAGACGCTATTAATGCTCTCCGGGGTCAGAGAAGGGCGAGAGAAACAGAGTGGAGTGCGTACAGAGTATGTGGGCAGGAGTTAGAAGCCACAGTCAGGAAGGACGTTCCGGACAGATGAGTCTGTAAGCAAAGGTCAGAAAGTGGCAACCCATGGCAGACATGAGCATCTTTTAAAAAGGTGAAAGTTAGGTTGAAAATAAAAAAACAAAAAGTCCAAATAGAACCCAGAGGAACTCCAGTGGAGGAGGCCTTGTGGTCGGTAGGGGTAGTGGCAGGGTTGGGTGGGGGAGGTGGGGATGGGGAGGGTGTACGTATGCGCAGCAGAGGCTGACAAAGCCATGTTAGTGATGGAGAGTAAGCAGGGAGCCCGGGGTGCCTGGAATCCAGGTGCAGAATGTTTTCCCAAGGTGAGCAGGGCTCTAGAATCATGTCTTTGTGCTGACAAGAAAGACTTGGAAAAGGGAAATGCCAATCCAAGGGAAGGAGAAGTGGGCAGAGGTCTGTCTGTGAGCAGACCTCGGCCTCCCAAGTTCTGGGATTACAGCCCGGTGCCAGCAGGCCCGGCATGCACTGTTTGGGGACAGCTTTTTCCTTTTCACTAACAGGAAACCCCAATCCCATTCCTCTTCTCCCTTTGTGTGTCAGCTACCTTTCTACTTCCTGTTTCTAGAACTCTGGCCACATTAGCTACGTCACATAAGTGGACTAGAGTTTGTCTTTTTCTGTCTGGAGTCTTCACTTAGCACAACCGTCCCTGGGTTCATCCACGCAGCAGCACGCGACGCTGTATGTATGCATTGCATCTCTTTTATTAACATCTGTCGATGGCCACTGGGGTTCTGTCTTGTAGCTACCACGCTGGGCCTCACCTAGCATCATGCCTTGAGGAAAAACCACTGATGATCTTTAAATCTGCATCTCCAGTCCGGACCTGTCCCTTGAGTTGCTAATTTATAAAGCTGTCTGCTTGTAATCCATCTAGAACTTGATATTTCCCAAGTTGAACTTGAAGTTTCTGCCCCTCACTTCTCCCTGTCCTTTCCATCCATCCTCCATCCTGCTCCACTGACGAAGCAAAGTCATGGCACTCCGTATTCCAGGTATCGCCCCTCCCTCCTGGACCACCACGACTGTCAGGCCCTGCACTTGCTCTGTCTTTATGACCTTCTCCCCACGCTATGGCCAAAAAAGTCTTCTTTTTTTTTCTTTTTTTTTTTTTCTTGGTTTTTTTTTTTTTCGGAGCTGGGGACCGAACCCAGGGCCTTAGCGCTTCCTAGGCAAGCGCTCTACCACTGAGCTAAATCCCCAGCCCCCAAAAAAGTCTTCTTAAAGATTGTTAACTAAGCTTGAGCCCTTCCTCTCCTTTAACCCTTCCAAAGAATCCCTCCCACTCCTACCAGAGAAATGTCACCAAAGCACAAGCCACACGCACTACACACTCTGGCTCTGGCTCTGTCCATCCAGGTGAGCTCATGGCTAACTACCCCTCCTGTGACCGCAAACCAGTTATTCCAAAACTCGGTGCCTAGGAAAACAAACATTAATTCTTCCACAGTATCCGGGCAGGAGGTGGGAGTGGTCTGCTGGGTTCTCGGGCTCAGTCTCTCACAGGCTATAATCAGAGTGTGGGCAGTGACTGTGGTCATCTCAGATAGCCCAGGGAGCAGTGAATCCCCTCTCAACTCACAGGGCAGTTGGCAGGGCTCAGCTCCCTGAGGGCTTGCAGGCTGAGGGCCCTGGTTGTTCACAAGCAAGAAAATCCCTCACTCCCTCGCTTTCTTGTCAAATGGGTCTTTCCACGGGGTGACACATTGCAGGGGTGGGTGAGTGAGTAAGAAAAGAGAAAGTACAGAAATGGAAGCTTGGGGATTTTGGAAACAATGTCTACAGTATCCGCCATATTCTATTGAAAGCACACTGCACTTGAAGACAGAGTGATACAGAAACATGGACCCTAAGGAGAAAGGGAACACGGAGCTCCACTGAGCTGACTGCCACACTTACTTACTCAGGTGGGCAGGACTCTGTTCTGTAGCCCTGCCAGGCTCCACCCTCAGTACTCTACCCTCAGCCCTCGGCCTGGAACAGCACCCCCATACGGCTTGTTCACCTCCTTTTAGTCTCTGCTCATATAGCCCCTTTGGGTGAAGATTTATCTGATTAGTTTTTTGAATCATCGCAGTAGTCCTGTGTGCCTTTCTGTCCCAATTTCTTTTCTCTCTTTTTTCCCATAACACAATTATTTTCTTTTCTTTAAAGATTTGCTTATTTTACTTATAGAGCACACTGCAGCTGTCTTCAGACACACCAAGAAAAGGGCATCGGATCCCTTTACAGATGGTTGTGAGCGACCATGTGGTTGCTGGGATTTGAACTCAGGACCCCTGGAAGAGCAGTCAGTGCTCTTAACCGCTGAGCCATCTCTCCAGAGCCCAACGCAATCACTTTCTAATGCCCCACTGTTTCCATGTCTCTTCCCATTAGAGTAAAAGTTCAGGGGGAGTTTTTCATCAAATCGTTTCACTGTCGTAACCCTAGTACCTAGAACAAAGTCTGGCACATTGTAGATGCTCAATGTATCCTGTCATTTTCCTGTCTGTGTGTTTGTGTACGTGTTGGCAATGTGTGTGTGTGCACAGGTGAGTGCACGTGTGTGCACGTGTGTGCGTGTGAGTTGCAAAACATTGGCTTACAGAATATACATATACAGGGGGGCAGGGAGCAGGGGGCAGGGGAACAGACACAGGGCAGAGAGTAAAGTGGTTATTAGAACTCAAAATGGGACCCCAGAGTCTAGTTTCATGTGCCATCTTACCCCTCTTTCTGAGGGGACTCCCAGAGTATTATAAGTAGTCCTGGCTAACATGAGGGGCAAATCTCCTTGCGTGTACCTGGGAGTCCACAGGAAGCCACCCTGGTACTTTGAGCACAGAAAGGAACGGACAGCTCTGTCGCTGCCCTACAGTGTGGGCGCTGCGCGTGTTAAATTAGCCTTCTTCCATTCAAAAGTCTGTGAGAGGATATTCAGGCTTCCCAAGAGCCACTCTTGCAAAAGACCCGAGACCACATCGTGCACTCTGTGCCCTGTGGTTATCATTCTTTATGTCGTTCAACAGGGAGCCCCAGCTATGCAGTCCCAGGCACTATACACAGACAGGAAAAGCAGAGCGCCTGTCCTTAGCGGCACACGAGGGAGGTAGACAGCTAAACGACTAGGTTGCCCCTCTAGACATTTTCATTTGAGCATCTCCGGAGCTGGGCAGCTAGGTACTTCCTAAAGCCACCGGTTATCCCGGTTATCCCGGCAAAGATTCCACTGACTGAATTTTTCTTTTTATGAATCGGAGTCTGTTTTCTTACAGCTTCCGCCTTCAGTCTTAATTTTATCCTGGGGCTCCATACCGAATAAATCTACCGCTTTTCCAAATGACAGCCTTTTAAGTATTTGAAAACAGTAATCAAGTCCCACAGAGAGCTCTCTACAGACTTGTGGCCGCCTGGGGTGGGGGGTGGGAGGGCACAGTTGGCAGCTGCCCTGAACTGCTAGGGATATGCAAGCTAGGCTAACCCCAGTGAGGGCCCCACAAGCAGGAGGGCTTTTCTGAGGCTCCTTAAGGACCCCCCCCCAAGACTCCCAGTGGTTCCCCTGAGGATCCCTGAGGACCTACAGGACTCTCACTGGCTCCCAGAGACTCCCCATAGCTCTCCTGAGGGTCCTTGAGGACCCTCGAGGCTCCCGAGGACTACCGAGGGTCCCCGAGAGTCTCAATGGTCCCCCCCCCGAGGACCCCGAGGCTCCCAAGGACCCCTGAGATTCCCAGTAGCTCCCTGAGGACTCAGAAGCTTCTCCGGAGCTTCTATGGCTCCCCAACACCCCCTGAGTCTGGAAGACTGTGGGGCTCCCTGGATGCCAGGGCCCCCGGCTGCGGCCAGGACAGGGCTTTGCGGAGTCAGCTGGGGTTCTGTGTGTTCTTTGTTTCAACTAACCGCAGTTTTCCAAGTACCTGCTTGTCTGACGCAATAGGCCTTGTGTAAGTCTCCCCGACAAGGGGCCAGTTTTCTGCTTCTTTTTTCTTTTTGCACAGCCCAAACCCAGCTCCTTCTCCTGGCTGGCCCAGCAGGTCTTGAATTCATTAAAGTTCCATTTGGCCAAGCTCTCTCCAGCGCTCTGCCAATACTGTGGGCAGCTGTGCGCAGGCCTGGAGACCTTGCAACAGGAGAGAGGGGTCACAGGGTGCCCGGGAAAGAGGAGGGGGGCGGGAAGCAACACAACCTTAGTTATTTGCTGGCTGGCTGGCTAGCCACGGAAAGGATAGACCAAGCCCGCTCCCCTCCGAGACTTCCCCTCCCAACACCACGACCACCAAAAATCATTCTCAGAAAAAGGACCAGGATATGGGAGGAACACGTGGGCTCAGCCTGGAACAAATGTACAAGAAAGCTTGTTCTCAAGAAAATATTTTGATTCCTGGCTGCAAGGGGAGAGCAAAGGGAATTAAAGGCCTGTTCTCATGTGCAGGAAGTTTTTCTGTACTTTCCCTTTATCTGTGTGCTTGCTTCCAGTTAAAATGTAAGAAAGTGAGTTTAGGAGCGAACCAAAAGCAAAAAAAAAAAAAAAACAAAAACAAAAACAAAAAAACAAAAAAACAAAAAACCCAGCAACAACAAAAACCAGAACAGCACTCTTCAGCTTCCCATCCATCTCCTCACTTCTCAGGCTTCAACCCAATTTGCTGCCTGGCTCAGATCCGCCGAAGCTGCTGCTACTGTACCCGGTCATACAGGAATACAAACCATGTCTCCTACCCTCTCAGGCTGCCTTCCTTCTCTCTGCTATTCAGAATGTCAGTGTGCTCATGTCTGGGGACATCTAGGACACTTAGTTGGACAGAGGTGTGTCTTTAAAGTTCCTCAGAATGCTGCCCTCGCTGAGGACAGAACTGACCAGAACTCCATATTCAGAATCCACAAGGCTCACTCGGTCTGTCTAGCAGCCAAGTCCGAATGAGGAAGGCAAGGTTGGGTGACTCCGGCCTGGGATAGCAACACTATCCCAGGAAGACTGAGGGAGGAGGATCATACAAGTTCCAACCATCCTGGATTACATAAGGAAACAGGGCCTAAAAGCATAGAGGTGGGAGGCCAGGGGAAATGGCCTAAGTTTCTACTGGGTCCTCAAAGCAATTCTATTCAAACCAAGTACCTCAACCCTCTTGTTCTTGTTCTAGCAAAATATGCCCTCAGAAACAGGCTTCTTCTTCTTCTTTTTTTTTTTTTTTTTTTTTTTTTTTTTAGAAACAGGCTTCTTTACAACCATTTACATTTAAGAACAAATTCAAAACCCTACTCATAGCTGACCTAGAGCTAACTACCTTTCCCGTGGCAGGATTAAGGGGGCCAACCTCTCCTGGGCCAGCGCCCTCTAAGAGAAAGGCTTACAAGGCTGGCACATTCTTGTCATGATCCTCTGGAAACTCTATAGGTAGCTTCCCTACAGGCTTCCACCCTCAAGGGTCATCCTAAACTCTGTACTAGAAACCACTTTAAACAAAAACCTGAGGAGTGGCCATCATGGTCTACAAAGCAAGTTCTAGGACAGCCAGGGCTACACAGAGAAACCCCATCTCAGAAAACAAACAAACAAACAAATATTCTTCTATGTTGAAGGCTCAAGAGATAGGTCAGCAGCTACTAAGAGATAAGTCACATACCGTTCTTCCAGATGAGCTGAGTTGTAACTCTAGTTACGGGGAAATACAATGCCTCTGGCCTCTGTGGACACACACACACACACACACACACACACACACACACACACACAGACAGTAATAATAAACAAATATCTTTTCTTACAAAGCTTTTATCTTCAAGCCGGGCAGTGGTGGCACAGGCCTTTAGTCCCAACAACTTAGGAGGCAGAGGCAGGCAGATCTCTGAGTTTGAGGCCAGCCTGGTCTACAAAGCAAGTTCCAGAACAGCCAGGGCTACACGAAGAAGAAACCCTATCTTCTGTGTGTGGGGGCGTGGGGGTGTCAAGGGGGTTAGGGTCTCATCTTCCAAGTTTGGAGAAAGGGTGAGGAAGCTACTCTTAGCAAACAGGAGCCCCTAAGGTCAGTGTGAGAATGCTCATTGCAAGTGGATTGGCCTGGAAATACTCCTCGATGGACATCCTGGAGTGTCCTGACCCCTTGGTTGTGGAATTCTCTCTGAAGGGTGGGAGAGACATCCTGAGGGGGGGGGGGGGGGGAAGAAGCCCTGCCCCTTCACAAGATCAAACCCACAGCCCAGCTGGTGTGTGCTTAGCCTAGCGGGAGGCTTTGGGCTTTGATGTGCATCTCTCTTGTTTTCCGAGCCATCACCATCAAATGGTATTTTTTTTGACATACATGTCTCCGAGTTAGGCAGGTTAAGCTGGGTCATTCTGCTTTAGTGTAGGAGACTTTGTCTCCCCACCCTTAGACATTCCTGCAGTTGGGGTCTACCAGCCTCTCTTCGCTAAGAGCCCTGGTCTACAGAGAAAGACTAGCAAGCTTATCTTCTGTGACCCCATGCAGAGGTCTTTGCAGACCCAGATTAGATTTGGTTGGTGGTCTCTGCCTCAGAGCTAATGAGCTGCAAACACTTCCTTCAAAAGGACCCGCTTGTCTTTGAAACCTGCACAGACTCACCCGGGAGTACCTCAGAATACCACAGCCTCCAGCAGGCAGCCCTTTCCCAGCAGGGATGGGAAATCCCAGTGTGTTCCAGGAGGATCAAAGGATAGAGCCAGCTACCAGTCTTCTGCTCATCCAACCTGGGCCTCTTGGCTGAAAAAGTGTGGTTTAGCCTGGTACCCCATAGTTTGTACACAGTAGGAAGAGCTTAACAAGTACCATTTGTCAAGCTATTAATCCTACCTCAGACCCTGTGCTAAGCACTGTGCATACTGGAGCTCCTTCATTTGCCTCACAAGCCCTGTTTTAAAGATTCAGAAACAGAGACATTCTACAACTAAAGCAAGCTCATGCTGTTGACAGACCCGCGGACTCCGCCGTAGGTCTAGCTGACTTCCAAGACCACCGGTTTCAACATGTGGCCCACTGGCTTCGTTGCTATTAAACTTTGGAAGAAGCCTTGATCTACATGCATATGGGATCCATGTGCTTAGGGCCAAGTAGAAACCAGTCTGTACCTAAAATAAGCCGTCCTATAGGGCCAACAAATATGGGAGAGCGTAAGGGAAAGAGGTAGTCTCAACTGGAGCTCTGCACTGGGCCTCACCACACAGCTGTTTGGGGGAAAGATTCTGAACATAAGCTCTGTCAGCCTCTACTAAATGAAGAAATGAGAACAGTTGCTGGTTTGGGAGCTTCCAGAGACAGCTTTCTCTCAGTACAGTTTATGAGAACTGGGGCCAGTCTCCTGTTTCATCGCCGTACAAGAATGTCCATTGTATTATACACAGAAGGTGAGCATTAACTAGACCTAAAGGGAAACAAGTTGTAACAGTAGAGTAAGATGAATCTAACAAGACTAGACTGAATGTGGAGTTAGTGCTTGAATGCTTAAAACTCATGGGGGTGGGGAGGATATGAACAAATCAGTTGCTATAACAAAATACCAGAGACTAAACACATTATAGAGAAAAGAAGTTAGCTCCCACCTTCAGAGATCCGCTGGCTTGGTGATGGCCTTCTGGATATATTACAAGCAGTGGCATAGTGGTGGGAGCATGAGTTAAAGAGAGGGGTCACAGGGTGACCTAGGAAGGCAGAGATTGGGGTTCAGGCTTGTTCTAGGGTAGCAACTCGCTCTCATAGGAGGTAACTGGGATTCTATAAAAACTACTTTAATCTTTTCTGAGGCCACACCACTAGTGCTCTCATTGCCTCCTAGCAGGTCCCATCTCTCAAAGGCTCCAGCACATCTCAGTTTCACTGTACTAAAAGCTTCCAGCCATGAGCCCTTTAGAGACACTCTATCCAAATCATAACTAACTAACTAACTAACTAACTAACTAACTAACTAACTGTCTGCTGTCTCTCTCTCTGTCTGTCTCTCTCTGTCTCTCTCTCTCTGTCTCTCTCTCTCTCTGTCTCTCTCTCTGTCTCTCTGTCTCTGTCTGTCTCTCTCTGTCTGTCTCTCTCTGTCTCTCTGTCTGTCTCTCTGTCTCTGTCTGTCTCTCTCTGTCTCTCTGTCTGTCTCTCTCTGTCTCTCTCTGTCTGTCTCTCTCTGTCTCTCTGTCTGTCTCTCTCTGTCTCTCTCTGTCTGTCTCTCTGTCTCTGTCTCTCTCTCTCTGTCTCTCTCTCTGTCTCTCTCTCTCTGTCTCTCTCTCTGTCTGTCTCTCTCTGTCTGTCTCTCTCTGTCTCTCTGTCTGTCTCTCTCTGTCTCTCTGTCTGTCTCTCTGTCTGTCTCTGTCTCTCTCTCTGTGTGTGTGTGTGTGTGTGTTGAGGCAGGAATGTTGAAGATACCAAGACTCGAGCTATATCAGACATGGTGGTGCACACCTTTAATTCCAGCACTCTAGAGGCAGAGGTAGGCAGACCTCTAAGTCTGAAACCAGCCTGGTCTACAGAGTGAGTTCCAGGACAGCCAGGGCTACCCAGTGAGACCTTGTCTCAGACAGACAGACAGACAGACAGACAGACAGACAGACAGACAGACAGTTGAGAAGAACAACATTATGTATAAAATACCAACCAAAGCAGTGTACACTAGACTGCATATAAGTCCTGCATTGTCCAATGTGGACTGACTGCCCAGATCAGTGGGAAGGGCTTCACACAGCAGAAAGGCACTTTTGTGGGCCCTTGGAAGTTGTGCGCAGGCGCCTGAGGCAATCAGACACTGGGGAAGAAGCAGGAACTATCTGCCGAGGAGCATGCATAGGTAATCATAAATAAAAACACAAATCAAATCTGCACTGTGTCTCAACCTGCCGTCTTAGGGCTCAGAAGGCGCCGGGAACAGTGCAGCTCAGCTCTTTGCAGACAAACGGAGGCCTGAAGAAATAAAGTTGCAATGGCTAAGCTTCTTAGCCTCCCTGGCTTAGTGGCTATTTGTCTCCATGGAACTGGGATTGCTCTGTGGACGAGATCCCAGTTAACCTAATAACATCCTTGGGAACCAGCCAGGAGGCGAGATGGTGACAGCGGCAGGCAGCGGGGATTTGGCCCTGTGTGTTACAGGTCCTTGGAAGCAGACCAGGTTCTCCCGCTCAGTTTTGTGGCTCTCTCTAGCTGCGGTGCAAGGAGAAAGTGAACACTGTAAGAAGCGCAGAGAGTGAGGGGAGACTGTAGCCTCTGCCTGGTCCTCTGGTATCAACCATACTTGCTACCCAGCTGGGTAACACACTGCAATGAAGTACAGATTGGGCCACAAATTCACCCATTTTTATATGGTATTTGATGAAATTTTTGCCAACATATAGACTCCTGTAAACATGTCCACCATGAAGACACATATTTCCCCATCACCAAAAGACTTTTTCATACAAGGGCCACTATAGACACCAACTACACACAGACACACACACACACACACACACACACACACACACACACACGGACACCAAACATACACCCTACACACCACACATACACACACACCCCACACACTCCACTCCACTCCCCACCCCAACAAACACCACACAAATACCACAGAAAAGGATATGAACATATACACCACACACACACACACACACACACACACACACACACACACACACACCACAGACAAGCACAGGAACATACATACACACCACACATACCATACACACACTTCCCCCAACACGCCACACATACACGCTATACACACACACACACATACCCACCCCCTACAACCACCCCACCCTAAGAAGACACCATTTTCTGTCATGTCTCTAAGATATATAAATAGAAACAGGCAGCATGGAATTTGTCTTCCCTTTCACAAGCTGTCTTCCTTTCCTCCTCTGAGTTGCTGAGCAGAGCCTGGATGTGTCTGTCTGTCTATCCACTCAGCAGTTACCGCACTCACGCTGGAATCTTCCTAGGTTTGAGATAATTTGAAAATGGCTTTCATGAACATCATGTTCATGTCTTTAGATGGACGTTCACGTGGGTGAAAGCTAGGAGTGGCACTACATATGTTTCCCTCTGTAAAATCCCCAGACATTCCCAAAGTAAATGAATTTATGTTTCTGCCTCACCAACACTTTTTTTTTTTTTCTGTATTTGACTGTCATTGTACTGTTTGTTTGTTTCCTGTTGTTTTAGACAGGGTCTTGCTATGTCAGTCTGACTGGCCTTGAACTTTCAATCCTCTGACCTCTGCCTCCCCCAGATCACTGCTCCATTTTTATTTTTTGAGGCATATTAAGTTACTTAGACTGGTCTTGAACTCACTGTATAGCCCAGCAGGACCTGACCTGTGATTCTCCTGCCTTAAGCCTCAGAGTAACAGGGATTACAGACCTGACACAGTGAAGGGTTAAAATTTCTAAAAGTTAGTCATGAACAAAGTCCAGACATGCCTGAGAGAATTTGAGATAGGGCTCACTGGCCCGACTATCAACTCCCAAGGACACTGGCCATCTGGAGCCACCCCCTCCCCTTCCTTCACTCCCTGAGGATGGGTCATCCCCCTGCTGCAGTGAGATGAGTTGCCCTGCCCACATTGCTGAGATGCTAGATTACACGTATGCTTTGTTGATGTAACTCCGTGCCAAAAGTAACTGTGCACCCTTTGTATTAGCCAATTATGTGTATTCACACGAAACCCCTGGTTTTCCCTATATAAGCTCCTGCCTAGAGAGGCTCGGGGCTTGACTCAATCTCCTGTGTGAGATATGTGTCCCGAGATCTCGTAAATAAAACTGCCTCTTGTTGATTACATCAAGACCGGCTTCTCGTGTTTCCTGGGGGTACCTCAACCCGTGACTGGAGCGAGAGTCTCCCCTAGTCTGGGGGTCTTTCAACAGCAGAGCCAGCTTCAATGTTTTAATTGGGTCTCTTTCTTATTGCCAAGTTGACTTCCTTATATGTTTTGGATATTAAGCTCTTATCAGAGAAATGGTTTGCTAATATTGACTTTTTAATCCACCTATTGATTATTATTTTTAGTGGTTGTCCTGAAAATTTGTGCTATATATCTTTACTTCTTTGTTTATTTATTTATTTTGAAACAGTCTTAGGTAGCCACGGCTGACCTCGAACCTGCAACCATGTAGTATATAATCTAGAATGACCTTAACTTTCTGATCCTCCTGTCTCCATATCAATGCTGGATTACAGACCTGTGGTTTTGAAAGCCACCTCATTCTTCTAGTCTCTGTGGTTGGTGACAAAAATCAGCCCTGAGCTTTTGTCTGCTAACACAGAACATGTCATTCCTCTTTGCTACCTGACACAGAATTTCTCTGCAACCTTCTGTGGTGTTAACCGTTTGGATCTGAGCTACTACAGGGGGTGATGCTGCAAGGTACTTGACCTGAGGGCTCTGTGTGGATTAATCCCCTGATGGGTTCCTAACTGAGTGAACCATTGGGAGATTGAGGAAGCCAGATAATAACTGTTGAAGGAAGTATGTCCCTGGGGCATGCCCTGGTAGGTAGATCACATCCCCAACCTTGCTCCCTCTCTGCACCCTGGATCCAGTGTGATGACAGGTCTTTGCCCAAAGCAATGGCACCAAGACACCATGGAGTAAAACTTCTAAAACTACAAGCCAGGACATGTCTGCCCTCCGGTCAAGCTGCTCCCTCAAGCATCTTTTCTCAGGGAGGGAGGTGACCTGCGTTAATCCCTAGTTATTTTTTCTTCTTCAAGTTCTGTTCTCGCTACTGGTTGTCAAGTCCAGCCAATGAAATGTTGTTGCGGAAAATCTCCAACCCCAACGAGCCTGTGCACAGAACACAGGACTCAGTTATGATATTTATAAGCTGCCTGGATTGGGCAGATTCACCACTGCACTACCCTGTCCCCAGTTATGAGATCCCTTGCGACTAGCAGCTTCTCTGGACCGGGTGGAAGCTCTCTTCCTCTGTCTCCTCCATCTCCTCATCTCTCCCTCCTTCCTCTCTTTCCCTCTCTAAAACCTCCAGCCCCACCTTTCCCTTCCTCTGCCCAGCACAGGCTTTACTTGACCAGTTAAAATGGGGAGGAGGCTCACATAAAGTCACATGAGTTCACATAAAGTCATATGATCCACCCCTGGTTGGGGCAGCCTCTCTTGAGGAAACCGAATTAGCATCAAAATACAAACAGCACCAGAGCAATCCGCAACAAAATGTTGCTTCTCATACTGTCGCTTTCTATTCTAAAATGTCTATTTAACAGGGGGGTTGGTGGTGCACACCTTAAACCCAGACTTTGGGAGGCAAAGGCAGGTGGAGCTCTGTGAGTTTAAGGCCAGCCTACTCTACAGAGCAAGTTTCAAGACAGCCAGGGCTACACAGAGAAACCCTGTCTAGAAAAACAAAAAACAAAAAGCAAACAACAACAAAAACCCCCTACCATATATGTATAATATATGTATGTATATGTACATATATATATATGGTATATATATCAGCTTAGATTTCTTAATCTTTTTATTCATAAGAGTGTGGCTTATTCTTTTACTTCATTGACAATGGTCAGATTTATCATGTAATCATATTTTTTCAACTATCTTAGGGTCATCTTCAGTTAGTTTTCTTTTTCTCATGACTCCTTAAATGCCAGGTAAATTTGCAGTAGAGCCTGACCATTGAAAATGTTGAATTGATGGGAGCTGGAGAGACGGCTCAGCGGTTAAGAGCATTGATTACTTTTCCAGAGGACCTGAGTTCAATTCCCAGCAACCACATGGTGGCTCACAACCATCTGTAATGGGATCTGATGCCCTCTTCTGGTGCGTCTGAAGACAGCGACCATGTATTCATACACATAAAATATTTCTCTAAAAAAAACTAAAAAAATAAAAGAAAGAGAGAGAGAGAGAGAGAGAGAGAGAGAGAGAAAAGAAAATGTTGAATTGTGACAAATCTTGGTTCTATTGCTTTTCTCTGAATGAGCATGGCAACTTGGTCTCTCACATAGCGGTCTGAGTGCTTTCTCTTAAGCTGAATCACTGTTTGGCATATGCGTGGTTCAGGAGCTAATGAGAAGTGTGCTCCCCATTGGGGATGTGCTCCCTCCTGGGAGGAAAATGTGCTTGCTGATTAGGGATATGTTCCCTACTGAGAAGTCAAGTGTGCTCCCTCCTGAGATGTAAATGTGCTCCCCATCAGGGATGTGCTCTCTGGGTCTTTTCCCTTGGGATCCTCCACTGCATCCAGACAGCCACAAGACATCTGGCTTCAACTTCCCCGATCCTAATTTCCATCAGTCACCTCCAGCACTTTGTCTCTTGAACCTGGTGCCATCAAAGAGGCCACAAAAGAGAAAGCTCACTTTGTGCAGTTCCCACCCTCTGAGGGTATCTCTCTCCGTTGTCTGTCCCGTTCATTCGCTCACCAGTATTTTCAGTTACTTCTCCAGATTTTTATCAGAAACTTTTGTCTGGTTAGACTTTCAATCTGTCCCCGTTGGAAGCAGAAGCCTTAGGATAATCTTTTTGTTTTTTCTTTTTTTTTAATTATTTATTTTAGGGGGACGAAGAGGGGAAGGGGATACGTGCATGCTGTGGTTCCTTGGTTCCTGCGTGGAAGTCAGAGGATGGCTTTCAGGAATCAGTTTTTCCCTCCAGTATGTGAGTCCCAAGGTAAGCTTTTAAGGATACATTACCCTACTTATAGGACTATAATTATCTTACCATTGCCCTCACAACGAAGACTAACAGACTCACCACGATCTTCAGTTAAGCCCCTGAACAGGAAATAACAGGCATTTGCACTGGTTAAAAATTCCCAGAGATGCCAGGTGGTGGTGGCACATGCCTTTGATCCCAGTACTTGGGAGGCAAAGGCAGGCGGATCTTTGTGAGTTTTAGGCCAGCCTGGTCTAGGAAGGGAATGAAGGTCTCATCTGGACAAAAGAATCTGGGGCCAAAGAACATGTAGCCACCCAAAAGGATGCAGGGCTGGAGCATATGGCCTCTGCCAGAGCCAAAATGACTGAGCAGGGAGCCCCCAGAAGCCTGTGCTTTCTCCCGCTCCTCTCTCAGCTCCTGCTGGTGCCATTTTTAGATTCCAGTCAAAGTCAGAGTACCGGAGAGTCTGCAATGCTTGCCTTCTAGTGTACAGAGCCCAAAGAGAAGAGCCCGCTCCAGCCTGGACTTGCCCTCCTGACCCCTGCAAATAAGCAGAACAGACGTCTGTCTTCTGGTTCTTCACATGACCTTCACATGACCTTTGTTCTCCATCTACCTTGTCCTCCATGGATATATCCCGCCTGTTGTCAGCTTAAGTCTCAAGTCCTCTGGAAAGTCTTTTATAACTCCCCGGGCAGAATAACATCCCTCCCATATGTTCCCCAAACCCCGGTTCTGCTCTCTTACAACACCATTCTTGCTAGTGATCCATTCATTGGTCCTGTATCACAGCACAGTACTTCTGCCTTCTCCAACAGCTGGAGGTTCAAGGACAGAGCCTTGCACTCCCTCCTTGGCTGCAGCACTGTGTGGGGTACCACTCATTCAGTGTCAGGCCAGGTCCTTGACCCAGCCAGTATCCAGTAAGCTTGTGTCTCCTCACTACTCAGTTTGCCTATCTATCTTCTTCTAGCATCAAGTCTACCGTGTCATCGGTATTCAATCTAACCAGAAACTTTGATACATAAATTAAGATATTTTTAAAACCTCTGCCATATTTTAAAGTACCAAGTCCTACTAACTCGATGCCCACCGTGAAGTCGCCCTTCAGATGGGCATGACGGTCACACCTACAATTCCATCCCACAGGGGGCTGGACAAACAGTTATACAGCGAGTCCCAAACCAGCCTAGACAAGAAGTTATTAATGTCGCAGTATGTAGGATCTTGTCCCTTCGCTTGTACTTGTGATATATTTGAAGTCATTCAGTGTCTTCATTCAATTTTGGATAAAGTCACAGATTGAGTTGCAAACCTCTTGAAAAACATATTCAGGGACTGGGGAGATGCCTCAGTTGGTCCTAAAGCACTTGCTTTTCAAGCACAAGCACCTGCGGGTAATCCACATCACCCATTCTTTGTTTTATTTTCTTTTGTTTCTCAAAAAGCCAGACACAGTGGTGTGCTTCACTCTGTGACCTCAGATATGGAGGATAAGATGGGTGGATCCCTGAGGCTTGTGGGTCAGCCAGCCAAATCTTTTTTTTTTAATTCTTTTTTTTTTAAGATTTTATTTATTCATCTTATATATGATGAGTACACTGTCACTGTCTTACACACCAGAAGAGGGCATCGGATCTCGTTACAGATGGTTGTGAGCCACCATGTGGTTGCTGGGATTTGAACTCATGACCTCTGGAAGAGCAGTCAGTGCTCTTAACCACTGAGCCAACTCTCCAGCCCCAGTCAGCCAAATCTAATCAATGAGTTCCAATGAGAGACCCTGCCTCAAAAAAAACAAACAAACAAACAAACAAACAAAAAACAATCGGAGTGAGCTCAGCATTCTGTAAGAGGCCATGACCCTGCTGCAGAAACTGAGGGATGAGAAAGGGGAGACATCCAACATTGACCTCTGGCCTCCGCAAACACTCTCTCATCCACGGACACAACCCACACCCCCATACATACACACAACACACTGCTGTGTAACAAAACTTCTCCTGGGGAGGAGATACAACACACACATCTACTCACATCAGAGTGGGATCCCCAACAGACCAAAGTATGGATACCACCAGAGTCCAACTTGGTGAACCAATGAGTTTTATTGTAGTTACTTACGGGGTGTAGATGAGGGGTTCTTTACAGGAGCAGAAATGACTCAAAGACAGCTGTCTTCCCAAGGCCCACCCCAGCATGGGTGACAGTTCACAAACGCTGGGATATCTGGCATACTACACAGCCTACAGGCAGCTCAACAGGTAGGAGAGCGTCCTTTCCAAGTGACTCTGGTCTAAACTTCCGGTAGTCAGCTTGGCTAGTTTCTGATTCTCCCAGGCAGCTGTTCTGGCCTCAGAGTCTTCTTTGCAGCTCAGCCTGACTGAAAGCTTTCACTCCTCTGAGAAAGACTCTCAGATTTTACTATTTGCTCTGGCAGGCAGGAGCCTAGTGAATCTAGCCAGCTTCAGAGACTTCCTGAAGCTCTTTTGAGTTCTTTGCCTTCCTGCTTAAGGATAGAATGTTTCAGAAGAAACTGTTATAAAACACACACACACACACACACACATACACACACACACACACACAGGGGTACCTGCATCACATGTGCACTAGCACACAGGAGCATACATATACAACAGACATATTGAAGTTCCAGTTCCTGGGGCTGGGGATTTAGCTCAGTGGTAGAGCGCTTACCTAGGAAGCACAAGGCCCTGGGTTCGGTCCCCAGCTCCGAAAAAAAGAACCAAAAAAAAAAAAAAAAGAAAAAGAAAAAGAAAAATGAAGTTCCAGTTCCCCGACACCTCAGAAAGAGGATCTTTAGAAATAGGATGATGTGGTCATATACTGCAGTAAGATGGGGCTTTAACTCAGTTTGGCTGACATCATCATAGTAGAAAGACCACGAGTCAGTACGTGGAGAACACCGCTAGAAGAAGAGACAGAGACTGAACACGGCCACAAGTCAAGGCACACATCAGAAGATGGGAAAGGTCCTGGAGGGTGATACCACGTCCACACCTTCTGATTGGAGTTATGACCTGTTAGAATTCTGAGACAAAAGCCATGTGCTGTGCTGTGATCCTAGGACGCTGACAAAGATGCTGAACATCTTTCTGTCAACTTCATCTCAAGAGGCACAGCTGCGGTAGTCAGTTTCCTATTACTGCTATTTTAGCATGCTGCGACCAAGGCAAGGCAACTTATAGAGGTAAAGGTTTACTTGGGCTTACGGGTCCAGAGGGACAGCTTCCATCATGCCAGGGATGTCGCGAGCATGACAACTGCAGCAGCAGGCTAAATTCATTTCTAAAACACCAGCAAGAATAAACTAGAAATGACGGGTGACATCGCTTCTCCGTCTTTTGGCTAAGATCAAGTATAGAAATGGTGGCTGACTTTTGAAATCCCAGTGATGTACTTCCTCTGGGAAGGCCACACCTCCTAAACCAGTGGTTCTCAACCTTCCAAGGCTGTGACCCTTTAACAGTTCCTCATGTTGTGGTGACCCCCAAACACAGAATTTCTTTTAATTCCTGCTTTATAAATCTAGTTTTGCTACTGTTGTGAATCATGTAACTATCTGAGTTTTCAGATGGTCTTAGGTGACCCCTATGAAAGGCGCAACCCACAGGTCAAGAACCACTGTCCTAAATCTACCCAAACAGCACCACCAACTGGGGACCACATATTCAAACATCTGAGCATATGGGGATCCGTGTCATTCAAACCATCACAGGAGTCTAATCCAGGGACGGACATCCACTATTCCAGCTCTTGAGAGGTTGAAACTGGAAGATCTTGAGTTCAGGGCTCTGTCTTAACTTCCCCCTACATAAGCAAGGCAAAACAGTCTGGGTCACTTATACCTTGGGTTTCTTTTCTGCTTAGCCATGAGGTCGGAGTAAATCCCAAAGTTTCAAAAGTAAGGAATCCATGATAAAATACCGGCAGTGATTAAATAATAATGTTCACTGGTAGTCGTGACGATCTGAAATGTATAAAAAGTGAGACCAATCTCATGTCTGTGTAGCATAAGATGAAAACATGCAGCATTTTGAGAAGGGTAGATGGAAATAGAACTAAGGGTAAATAATAGAACAGTTGGCATATGTAGATGAAAAAGCTGTGAGTGTGGTATGGGAAAGACTGACGCTTGTGTAAACACTGAACTATAGTCCATTAAAAAAAAAAAAAAACTTCTGAATTCTACGGCTAAAGACGCCCAGGAGAATGCACACATGAGGGTCCACAGGAAGATCAGGAGGCAGTTTATGGAGACATAAGAGAGGCAAACCGGCTCTGCATAGCCCCGGAAGGGCAAGAGTCCCGTCACTCTTGAGAGGTATCCTCTGGTTCAGCAAATATCAGCTCTGTACAGAGTTACCTATGCTACTCACTGTATCGGCTCTGTAGAGATGGTATCACGAAGCCTTACCTGTGTTACCCGCCATCTTAGTTATGATTTTACTGCTGTGAAGAGAGACATCATCACCATGGCAACTCTTATAAAGGAAAATATTTCACTGGGGCCGACTTACAGTTTCAGAGGTTAGTCCATTACCGTCACGGAGAAACATGGTGGCACCCAGGCAGTCACGGGGCTAGAGAAGGAACTGAGAGTTCTACCCGGAGATTGGAAGGCAGCAGGCAAAGACGGAGACAAGGCCACGCCTACTCCAACAAGACCACACCTCCTAATAGTGCTGCTCCTTACGAACCTGTGGGGTGGGGGGCATTTTTTGCTCAAACCAACACATTCCATTCTCTAGCCCCCATAGGCCTGTAGTCATATCATAATGCAAAATGCATTTGTCTGACTTTGAAGGCCCCCATAGCCTCCAACAGTCTCAAACTTGTTTAAAAGTCCGAAGTCGGAGGTCTCTTCTGAGACTCATGCAGTCTCTTAACTGTAACTCCCTGTAAAAGTCAAAATGAAAAAGCAGATCTCAGACTTCCAAAGGGGAAGAAAAGAAGTCTAGTGAGGAAATACTGGACCAAAGCAACATTGAAAACCAGATGGGCAAACACCAAATTCTGCATCTCCATGTCTGATCTCGAAGTGTTCTCTTCGGATCTCCCACTCCTTTCAGCTTTGTTGACCTCAATGAACCTCCTTTCTTGGGCTGGTTCCAGTCCCCGTTAGCAGTCCCTCAGCAGACATCTCGGGATCTCCAAGGCAACCCATGCTTTACCTTCAGAGCTACACACAATGGCCTCCATGCGGGGACACCGCTGACACATACCTGGCCTCCCTAGCTGCTTTTATTCACGGAGGAAGACTCCACCCCTTTCTTCTGTCTTTGACTCTAAAGCCAGAACCACATGGTCAAACTTACCAAGTTCTGCTGCTCACTGAGCCTGCAATAGGGTCCCTCACTCAACTACATCTTCATCATCTTTCTTCTACTTCAATGGTTTCCTTCACTGCCTGAGCTCAGCTGCTCTCTCGATCTGTAGACCTGGATGGCCTCAAACTCAGAGATCCACCTGCCTCTGCCTTCAGAGTGCTGGGATCAAAGGTGTGCATCTCCATGCTTGGCCCTAAGCTTTTCCTTAATTTCTTTTCATTTTTTGTTTGTTTGTTTGTTTAATTTCTCTTCACAATTTGGAAGCTTCACTGGGTGGGGTCTTGCCCTGAGGTCACCACTCCCTTTATCCAACGCGATTATCTTTAAATGCGTTTATTTCCTTGAACATAGGACTTAGCTCCATTCCACTTCCTGGTACCCTTTTTCTCCTCAAAATTGTAGATTTTGTGTTTTGTCTTCAGCTTGCTCCTTTTCATTATAAATTTAAGCAAGCATGACCACCAATAGCCACACAACAAAGCTGGTATATTAGGCTGTCGTGAGATTTCTCTGCCAGTGCAATTAATCCAAACTCTTCAATTTAGATTCAGGCAGATTTTTTGTTTGTTTGTTTGTTTTTGGACAAAAAGCAGTCACATTCTTTACCAAAATATCAGCACAGTCTCTAGGCCGCATACTAACATTCTTCTCCTGTGAAACTTCCCGAGCCAGGTCTACACAGTTCAAATCACCCTCAGTACCACCATCTTCCGTGTTCCTTCTAGGACAGCCCACTACGCCTGGCCTAAAGCATTCAACTGCTTTTCTAATCCAAAGTTCCCAAGTCCACCATCCTGCCAACCAAAAGCACGGTCTGGCCTATCGCAGCAAAGCGCCATTCCTGGTACCAACTTCTGCCTTAGGGTTTGATTGTTGTGAAGAGATACCATGACCACAGCATCTCTTATAAAGGACAATGTTTAACTGGGGCTCACTTGCATTTCAGAGTTTTGGTCCATTATCACCCTGGTAAGAAGCATGGCGGCATACAGACCTGACATGGTGCTGGAGAAGGAGCTGGGAGCTCTATCTGGATCCAAAGGCAGCAGGAAGAGATTGAGACACGCATCCTCCAACAAAGCCACACCCACTGCAGCAAGGCGACACCCCCTAATCCTTGCTCTCCCTATGGGCCTATGAGGGCCATTTTTATTCAAACCACCATAGCCAGCATTTTTCCAGGACATGTTAAACTAACATGATGAAAGGGTCAGGTCTTAAAACCATAGCCACTTCCCCTACCCAAGCAGCACCTGGGGACAGTTTCAATGAGAAGCAGAAATATGTTCCTGTTTTTATACTAGGCTATAAGAGGAGGCCATTTTGACCAATAGTGGCTGGTGGGGTAGATCTAGGAGAGCTAAGGACTGTAAAGATGCTTGAGTTATGGTCTCACACTACCCTTAGTTCTAGAACACCAGGGATTCATCTCCAAGGCTCACACAGCATGTCTGCCTGTTCTTATAAAAACAGACGCTTTGGCGAGATGCCACCTCCCACCGGAACGTTGCTCAGCATTATTTCTGTTCTTCTTCTATGCGATGAGCCGTAATCTTCCTCTCAGAACTCAGGGTCTTTGACTCCCAAGGCATCAACTGCTCTGGTCCCTGCTTTTGGATTGAGAAGTGTTTTGTTTGTTTGTTTGTTTGTTTGTTTGTTTTTAAATTCATGTTTGTTATAGGAAAGAGCCAAACCCAGGAAGGTTAACTGGTAGAGAAGACATGACCCACCATCATCCAGCTCAGGAACTTCCCCCTGAGCTGCTCTTGGGTTTTGTCCACATTCTGATTGGCCTCTCAGGTCTGAAGAAACCGAAAGCCTCCCATGGCTTCCTTTCCCTAGCATGGGCATCTATCTCTTCTACAGTATGAGTGTGGGTTAGCCTTCCATGACTGTAACAAATGCCAGGGATAAATCAAGTTATTAAGAGAAAAGGCTCCTATTCACTCACAGAGACGGAGGCTGCAGTCCATAATTGGGCAGCCATGTTGATTACTTTAGGACCCTCGCTGGAGTCAGGAGAATCTATCATGGAGGGAGCCTGTGGAAGAGCAGCATGGTCAGGAACCTCGGGAAAAAAGATCAGTGTCCCACAAACAGACCCTTCTGAGGGCATGACTCCACCAGTCCCACTCTGTGTGTGTGTGTGTGTGTATGTGTGTGTGTGTGTGTGTATGTATATGTATATGTATATGTATATGTATATGTATATGTATATGTATATGTATATGTAGTTCCTACCCTCTCAACACCACCTCTCTGGAGACTATACCTTTAACACAAGGGTTTGGGTGATTTTGACGGTCCAATGTGTAGCATCATGTTTCATGTGTCCAACCCACAGCCTGTGGCTGCAGGGATGACAATGAATATGTCCCAACAAAGAAACGTTAAACCTATTTAAAGCGTGAGCAATGTTTTGACTTTATTTTCTTAATAAAAACTCTATTGTGAGAGTCTTGAACACAAACATTGTAGATGGCACTGTCGGGTCATGCGGTATCAAAAGGCCTGTCATGCTTGTGGCTGTGCTGGTCTCCTATGCCCCAATAATCCTAGGGCAAAGCCTGGTTGTCACACTTACCTGTATGGCTTCTATCCCTTGTTAGCCCTGACTTAGGGAGCTCTGGATTACACGGGGGGGGGGGGGGGGGGGTTGCTTGTCATTCTGAATCCAGCAGCTCCGAGGGAGAAGCCTTACCCTGTGTATAGGCGTACAAATCTCTTTATCTCTAGCCTAAATATTGCCAGTTCGCTCTGCTGCTCCCTAAGGCCTGGCCTCTAAATCACCACTAACCACTGCTGTGGCCTCCTGAAGTGGCTTCCCAGGTATTCATGGACCATCCACAGCAGTCTCCATGTGCTTTGGTTGCTTGCCATTTACTCGTTTTTCCCGTCCCCTTGGTCAATAAAATGGGTAGTTTGTTAGCTTGTTTTTCGTTGTCGTTGTTGTTTTGTTTGTTTGAGAAGGGCTGCCCTGGCTGCCCTAAAACTTGCTATGTAGATTAGGCTGGCCTTGAACTCACACAGATCCGGCTGCTGGGTACCACCACACCTGGCTATCTTAGATAATTTGTTTTTGTTTTTGGGACAGGGTTCTCTGGGAAGCTATGGCTGTCCCGGACCTTGTTCTGTAGGCCAAGTCGGCCTCTAACTCAGAGAAATCCACCTGCCTTTACCTCCCAAGTGCTGGGATTCAAGGCATGCACCTCCAGGACTGGCTAAAGTGGATAATTTTAAGTTAATATTGTAACTCTTGGATATTGGTGTGGCTTGCCTGCTCACCTCCTCCAAGTCTTTCCTTGAATAGCTTGTGGAAAGATCTTCTGGGCAAGCCCACAGGAACCTCTGCCTGAACAAGGCTTTGCCTATGCTCCCTTCTCTAGAACCCCTCAGCCTCTTAGCCTCATAGCTCTTACAGCAGTTAGCCGCATTTGAGCTGCCATCTGCAGGTTTACCCAGTCCGCCTTTTTAAATGCTGTCTTCTCTAACTAGACTATAAGCTCAAGAGAGGAACTCCATCAGTTTAAACACACACGCGCGCGCGCTCGCGCACACACATACACACACACACACACACACACGCACACACACGCACATACAAATGAACACATACGTGCACACACATACATGTGCACACATGCACAAACATATACATACACAAGCACTTATAGTAGTCTACACAGATGCACTGGGTACAAGTACACAACACAGACATAAACACAGACACAGATGCAGACAGACACACAGACATTGGTGTTCTTGAGATGGGCACTAAGGACCCATCTGGCCAAGATAGCCTCAAATTCAAGATCCTCTCCTCTCAAGACTCCTGAGTAGCTGGTATGACCCAACACACACACACACACACACACACACACACACACACACACACACCACACCACACACACACCACACACACCACACACACACCACACACACCACACACACACCCCATACCCCACATACCACACACACACACACACACACACACACACACACACACCAGCTTCATGGCTATTGGAACTGTGGTACATAGAAGATTTCCTGACATACAGCAAACACCGGGTGAATATTTGTTAACTCAGTGAGTAATAAAATCTAGGCATGCTAGTTGACATGACCATATCAAAAACCACAGACGAGGGGGTTTAAAGGGCAGAAACACATTTTCTTTACAATTCTAGGAGCTAAAAAGTATGAGGTCTGAGTCTGGCGGGGTCTGGCTCTTGTTTGGGGGCCCCTTTCTGGCTTACAGATGGATGATTTCTCACTGTGCACACAAGGCATTTACTTAGCAAGGGTGTTCAGAGAGGGAAAGGCAAAGACAGATGTCCCATAAGTTCACCAGTCCTACCGTAGCCTCTTCTAAAAACTTTATTTCCAGTTACAGGCTCACAGGTGAACATTAGTCAGTCAGTTTTCTGTTACTGTGACAAAAACAAAAAACAAAACAAAAAATCCAAACTGGCCAATTTATGAGGGGACATAAAGAGCAGCTCCATCAGTCTTGATATATAGTCGAGTCATGACAGTTATGTGTGGTGGCAGAGAGATGTTAAACTCGTGGCAGCCGAGAAACAGGGGGGTTGTTGGAGTGTTGAATAACACCCCCCCCCCACCCACTGGGTCAGACGTCCTAAGTCACCTTCTAGTAGAGCCTACTTCCTAAAGGTTTCTGGGCTAGAGACCACAAGCCTTTATCAAATGGGCCTACAGAGAACTTCAAAACCAAGAATGCCTGCCAGTGCTTCAGCTATGACTTGGGAGAGATACAATTTCCCCCAACAGGTGCGATATTGCGGACCAATGGCATAAACCACTTGTGGGGATGAGGACAGTACAGTCCAGATGCTGAGGCAATAGTCTCTCTGCTCACCTCCAAGAGAGCCCCAAGTCAGGTCTGCCAATCACACGTTAGGATCAGACTCTGAAAGGAGAGTATATGTGACCCTAGATCTCCATCCTGTGTGGTGTTCACCTCCAAGTGTCAGGATCAAGGACTTCCCTTCCAAGGATTCTACTCCTCTGGCAGACCCTGGAAGTGGGCATAGTGACCAGTGCTCTGGGGTCCTCTTTGCAGAGATCCATCACTGACCTGTCGACCTAAGCTCACCCAATGTGCAGCCAAGGCTGTGCTCCTCAGGTGCTGACGATAGACTGGTAGGTCAGGCTGACTTTTCATGCAACATTAGAGGAAAATTAAGTGTTGGCAATGTGTGTGGGACGGACTCCAAGGTGACAAGGGCTCCGAGAGTGCGTGGGAGAAACCGACAAGGAAGCTGTGGGATTCAAGTTGTGTCTAGAAGGATGTGTGGGCCCTAGACACGCAGAGGGGAAGGAGGAGAGCATTGTGGGTAATGACAAGGGATGGGGTGGTGACAGTACATTAGGAGTAAGTCACATCAACCCAGGTAAGGGGTTGCGATGACGACAGAAGGCCAGAATTCATGCAAAGGATGAGCTGCTCTTCTGGTACGGCTTCTTTGCAGGGGCGAGACGCTCCATTCTGCCCTCTGTCCTCCTCCCTACTGGATGCCACGGGCTAGGTTCAAAGGGCCGGTGCCTCCATGGTTTCTGGCTATCTTCCCGAGAGCATTTACTAGCAGACCTTTGATTTTTCACACAGAGCAAGCAGCTCCTTAGCTCTTCTCATTGTCTTTCCCATCAGGCATTTCTCTCATCCGCGGCCAGTTCTGGGGTAGAAGAGCCCCCACTTACTTGAGCAGGGCCCAAGCTTCCTGGGCTCTGAGGTCCAGTGCACATTGCTGGGGAGAACTGCCAGCAAACAGGTCTTTTTCTTTCTTCAGCCTGACAAAAACCCAGGCAGCTGCACTGAGCATTTGTGTTACACAAAAGGCCAACTCAGCCCTCCTTCCTGCCAAGCCGCGTTCCCAGTGGTTGGGGTGTGTGGGTGTCCTCTGGACTCAGGGTAAGTCCAGCAGCAGCCAGGCCTAAGCCCTTGCAGACCCACAGGAGCCAGACTGTTTCCATTCCCAGAGAAGCACCGGGAGGCAGCGCCCTCGGTTCTCCAGTCTCCACCCACCAGGCCTCAAACCCCACCCCCAACCCCCAGAGTGCTTTGCAACTGAGCAGGACTCCGGGAGGGAGCAACAGGTCTCTGAGGACTCAGGCCTGGGCTGAGTTGAAGGGAGGCAGTGACAAAGACAGGAGACCTCAGAAAGAATGGGGGAGCAGTGAAATGATCATAACATATTCGTGGGCCATGAGAGTGCCCCATCTCCATTACCGTTACCACGACCACTGTCATCCTCAGCCACGTCACACACATAGTCAACAGGCTGCAGAGACCAGGCTCAAATGGACGTTGTTTAAAGAGGATAATAACGGGCTAAGGCCATAGTTCAGTAGGCTGCATGCTGGATCCCTAGCAAGGCATAAACCAGGCAGAGTGGTTTGTGCCTGTAATTTCAGCAGGAGTAACAGAAGTCTAAAATTATCTTCAGCTAAGTGGTGAGTTTAAGGCGAACCTGAGACGCATGAGACCCTATCACAAAAAAAAATTAAGATTTATTTATTTCCTACATATAAGTACACTGTAGCTATCTTCAGATGCACCAGGAGAGGACATCAAATCCCATTACAGATGGTTGTGAGGCACCATGGGGTTGCTGGGATTTGAACTCAGGACCTCTGGAAGAGCAGTCAGTGCTCTTAACTGCTGAGCCATCTCTCCAGCCCACAAAAAAAAATTTTTTTTAAATAAGTAAAAGGCAGTAATTATCACCCTCTGGAGAGTGCACACAGAGAAGGTGGATTGGGCTGTTGTTATTCGGGGCAACACGAATTTGGGATTGGCAACCAGGAATGTCTAACGTGCAGCTAACCCTCCCACCTCCTTTAATACATACAACTATTTGTCATCCCTTGGGCTTCCTCTTTGCCAACATGCGTCCTACCCACCCCTCAGGCATATCTGTTTGGAAAGTGTCCCATGCTTATCCATGCCATAGAGGTAGGGATCTTGAAGGTTGCCACATAGGACTGTTGGGTACCGCTGACTGAAGCCCTGTTGTGATGCTTCAGGGTTTGCTGGATGAGGGAATTCTACCCCTGAGTTTGCTGGATGCCTGGACATCTAAAAACAACTTGATCGGTTATGAGGGGAACAGAAGGATTATACCAGAATGGTCCAGACAGATAGATCCCTACTGGGATACGAGACCATCAGAAGTGTTTCTCTAACAGTGGAATCAAAGCAAACACACATCCTAAGGACCAGTAGCAGGCTCGGACTTCCACAGGCCCCCATGGAGAAAAGCAGGGGGGGTCCCCATTTGTTTCAGGTGTCATTAAAGTGTATGGCTAGCCGGGCGGGGCCTCAGAAGGCAGGGTCTGTAGCCGGGCAGCTGGTGAGACCCAGGAGTTCACATTTAATTAGAATTCCTGCCTAGGATGAAGGTTTGTGGCTGCCAGCCCAGGCCTTGAGTCACTGGTCATGGCCCATAAAGGCCACACACAAGTCACAGTACAGAGCTTGCTTTCCTGTGCTAGGAGTCTCCGAAACCTCTATGATCCCCAGGATTGGATGCCCCAGGACTCCACCAAAAGCCCCTCTCTAAAGGCCACATAAGCAGCGACACCGATGGCACTCTAAGCCCCACTGTCTACTCTCTCTTCTCTCCTCGTACCCCATCCCATCCCCACCTTTGATCCCAGCTACAGGACTGCCATTCAAACATCCACTGGTGAAGGTAGAAGGGCCAACCCGTAGGGCCCACAGTTGGCAAAGATTTCTAGCAAACTAAGATTTGTAAAACTGGATATAGTATCCAAGATGTGCAGAGATGGATTCTGTGGTAAGCAGCCGCTGTGCTCCGCAATATTCGCTGCAGCTACAGCAGGGAGCAAGGACAGCTGAGGTGCCAGCAGCTTGGGCATCACAGAGGCCCTGCCCCCACGTGGGAAAACACTTCCCTGTGTTCTGATCTGCAATGTGACACTGAAGTCACCCAACGTTCACCTTGTCACAGACAACTAGAATTTCCCTAGGACTGCCTCTTTCTTCAATTCAATAGTCTGCCTTTCCTTTGTTTTTGTATCCCCCCCCCCCCGGCCCCCCAAGACAGGGCTTTATTAAGTAGCTCTGACTGTCCTGGAACTCCCTATGCAGACCAGGCTGGCCTTGAACTCACAGAGATATGCCTGCCTCTGCCTCCCAAGTTCTGGGTCCACCACACCTGGCCAGTTTAATATTCTGTGTCCTGCTAATCTGTTTTCCTATCGAGGTTAGCTTTTAAGGGACTAGCACTCGTTTACACTTTAGCGTGAACAAGGGATGGAAAATCCGATTAGACACTTAGAAGACCAGAGTTTAGGGTACTAGGGTTCTGCGGGCAAAGGAAGGTGGTAGATGAAAATTGCCTAAGCTCTGAACTAGGCCAAAGGCAAGGTCATTTAAGTCAAAGGCAACTGTAGGGCCAACTGGGAGGCTACAACTGTTACTTTGTTGCTTCCAACTAACTACCTTTGCAGGTTATTTAATGGTTGCCATGTTTCTTCAGCTATAAAACAAGGAAATTCTCAGCACCTTCTTCTCCAAGGCGGTTGAAAAGATTAAACGTCAGCTAGCCTGCACCCAGGGGATCGTGAGGAAGAAGTATGGTTAGGGACTATGAAGTGTTACTGTTTCAATCTACAGCACCAGGGGAGACTGGCAGACTTCCTGTTTTACCTACACAGAGTGCAGCCTTCAGGTGGCACCTCCTTGGAGAGACAACTCCTCAAGGAAGACAAGTACCATTTTTGTCCCTCCCCAGAGGCTCCTGGAGTTTGCAGAAAGGGTAAGTGCAAAGAAATCCTTGGAACCCTCCAGTGCTCTCTCTCTGCAGAAAGCAGCTACACGCTTATTACCAACTTTCTGTTTTGCATGTAAATGAGGAGTCCCTGCTACTAAATCAATTCATGAGCACCACAAGTAGGCCCTAATCCCTTTCAGGTTCCCTTCAGGCTTGCTGCAGCGAGGTACCTAATTAACTAATAGCTAAGACTGGGGACTCATCTCTCCTGGGAGGCTCCTCTCCAAATCCCTTCTCCCGAGGGCTTTCCTGGCTTCTCACTGATAGAATCTCACAGGACACACTGGCCTGGCCAGGAAATGGTCAAGCCATTAGAATACGGGAGTAGGGGCCTGTAGGCTAATGGAAGTGGGTGATAAATAAACATATCCAATTTAACTAAAACAATCCATCATCCCTCAGCCTTCCCGTCCTCCAATCAGGTCTAATTTTAGTGCCGCTATTAGGAAAGGTCAATATATTCTGTCACTGTAGGAGGGAGGTTCTCTGCTGGTTCCTGCTCCTCACTCTCATAGTTTCAAACTATGCATATCTTTCAAAACGCAGCCTTGGCTCATTGGTCTCTCGTTCATCTATCCTACAAAACCATCCTCTGAGCACATGCTGCGTACCGGGAACAGAGCTAGAGAAGAAGGTCGTGGTCTGCATAGGAGGTAGGCGCTGGGAAGAGGCAGCCGATGGTCTGTTAAACTATAGTTTAAAACAATTACTATTTTTATGTCTTTAAAATATTTTTTAAATTAAGGGTGTGAGCATGTGAGTGTGTGTGTGTGTGCGCACACATGCATGCACGCGCATGTGCATGATTGTACACACACACAGGCACACACCTACCACAGTGTCTGGTCAGAGAAGAGTTTTCAAGGCTCTTTCTCTCCTTCCACCATGTAGGTCCCAGGGATTGAACACAGATTTTCGGTCCTGTTGGCAAGCCCTGTTACCTTTACAATAACAAATCTATAGATACAAAAATATGTGGGTGTTATTTTTAGATGGATGCCAAAATATTAAGGGCATATAACTTTAAAAAAAAAATGTAACCAGGATTGGTGGTGTGCAGTGGTACCCTAGCACTCAGGATACAGAGGCAGGAGGATGAAAAGCTGGGGGCTAGCCTAGGCTATATCACAAGACCTACCTACCTCAAAAAAAGTTTATCCACAGAGTGCCTGATCAAAAAAATTTAACAACTACTACATCTGTTTGGAGACAAACTTCCTGGAGAAGTTTTACAAATGGCATTGCCCCTCCCCCTGCAAGGACCCATCAGAATCTCCAAAAGAGATGGAAAACAGTGCAAAAAATTCAAAAGGCTTCCTGTTGGTGATAGTAACCCCATCCCCACCTTGATGCCTAGTGGGAACTGCCCGCGGACTTCTGAAAGCCCTCAGCCCCTTTCCCTAATCTGTGCGGTCATAGCCAGGCAGCAGAAGGGCCGTCAGGGCTAGAGACGTAATCAGGACTTGTTATCCCTGCCTGTGTGATTTGTCACCCCAGAGACGACTGAGCGTCAGATTACACCATAAGCTTCGGGGGATGGATTTTACTTACTTCTCCCTCCTGAGCATCCAGACTAGAAGAGTTTTGCCAGCACCACCACATTTGGCTTAAACTAGGACCCAGTGTCTTAAACTGTGGGTCACATCATTATAGGAATATGGAGCTTACGGGGGAAACTGTCAACAGTAGAAGGTGTCTGGACCCCCGAAGAGAACAGGAATTCAAAATCAAATGCCTAGTGAGCCCAGAGTATCTGTGGTCACTCACCTGTGTTGCTCACTGGTAGACTGTTGGACTGTCGTGCAGCAAACACACGCTTGGGCACTCGAGGTCTAAATGTGCTCAATGGTACTGGGCCAAAGGAATAGGCTATCAGACCCCTGTGTAGCTCCCAGTGAAGGAGTGGAGGCACAGCTCAGCAGTTAACAGGGCCTATTCCTCTTGCAAAGGACCAGAGCTGGGTTCCCAACACCAGCCATGGGACGGTTACCAACCTCCTGTAACTCCAGCTCCGTGGGAATCTGAGCTCTCTTGCCTCTTCTGGCACCTGCAGTGACACACACACACACACACACACACACACACACACACACACACACACATGCACACACACATACACACACATACGCATACACATACACATACACACACATATACACACATATACATACATACATACACACACATATACACACACATACACACACATGCACACACACACATGCACACACACACACACATTAAAAATAAATAAATCTTTGAAAAAATACCTAGTGATAATGAAAAACCATGGAATGGTAGTCACTTTGGCAGAATCTGGAATTGCTGGGCAGACGCGTGCCTGGGCGAGTATCTTGATTAGGTTAATTAAGGAGAGAAAGCAATGACCCAGTCTGGAGCCTTGGGCTGTGTGAATGGAGAAAAGGCCTCAGCCACGGCATCTGTCCACATCTGCCCCTGCTCACGGGTGCGCTACGGTCTGCTTCCTCAAGCTCCCCCTGTCTTGACAGCCCTGTCCTGGTGAACTCTGCTGTGGATGGCAGCACACCCTCTCAACACAGCCCTGTCAGAGCATTTATCACGATAGGAAAACTAAGATGAATCACAAGCAAGCTTTAAAAATAAATACGTAAATGAATCCCTGTTTCTAGAAACCCAGACCATGCAGATGAGAAGTCACTACAGATTGTTAAATACAAACTTAATTAAAAAAAAAAGAAAGAAAGAAACTAAACTGCTTACCTCTCTTTTTATAATTCTCCCACCTTCCAGTAGCACCCGGGAGTTTCCTGAGAACGGTAACCACCCAGAGGGTTGGCCTAGGAAGGGATAGGGGAGCTCTGGAGAGCCATGGGTTGCTCTAAGGCAAACCCTGGAGCTAGAGGGCTCAGTACAAAGCTGCTAATCTGCCCAAAGCTCCAACCTGTTATGCTAAATAGCTACACCGCCAAATTTGCCAAGGCCACCATGCTTAGCTGCCCTTTGCCCAGGGCTGGCTTTTAATTGGACCAAAATTGGTCCAAGGGCTCACAACCCCAGGGCATTCCACTGCGGGCCTCCTGGCAGCCCTGGGAGTAGCCTGAAATGAAGAACTGTGATCACCCGAATAGCTCCTGTTGGGAAGCTAATCCCAAAAGAGAAAAGCAAGCCTGCCCAGTCAGGGATCTGAGGACCAGGCAAGAAAATACAGTTCTGGAGTCCCCTAACTCAGGAGGGATAAAGGGTGGTTCTTCCTCAAAAACTATCAATGCCTATAATCTCCAAGCTCTGTAAGATACCAGATGATAAAGCCAAGCAAAGTACATCTCCATCTTTAGTGAAAAGCTTCAGATACAAAATGGGAAGCAGATTCATGGGCAAGGCAGAACACAAACAACCAATTTCTAACACCTCAGGAAACTGTCTCAGAGGTCTTGAGGCTGGAGAAGACAGCCTACCTGAGGCCCAGTCAACTATTAGAGACAGGAACTGGATGGTGAGGTAGCAGATGATGGGGGGGAGATGATGTGAGGGGATGATGGGGGGATGATGGGGGAAGATGATGTGGGGGGGTTGATGTGGGGGGATGATGTGGGGGATGATGTGGGAGAAGGGGGTTTCTCGTCTTTGCATCACTGCCACAAAATATGTGAGAAACCAACTTGTATCCATAGTCATTAACTCTGAAATTAAAAAGCAATTTTATTTTTACATTTATTCCTGTGAGTACCACAGCATACCCCTGGAGATCAGAAGACAATTTGTGCAGATTGTGAGAGTGGGTCCTTTCTTTCTATCTGATGGGTCCTGAGGATAAGACTCGGTTTGTCAGGCTAGGTAGCAAATGCCTTCCCTTGCTGAGCCACCTGGTAAGCCTTTGGCAGGGTAGTTTGTAGTTGTGTGGAGAGGCAGGTGACCATTGCAGACGCTGGGGCCCCAATATCTCTTTTAAGGATGTGTACCCAATGCCCCATTTCCTCTAATTGGACCTCACTGTTTTCTATCACCTTCCAAAAGCACCACCAGACAGAAGCCCACACAGGAGTTTGTGAGGGCAATTAAGATCCAAACAGAGGGGCTGGGTGTGGTGGTGCACACCTTTAATCTCAGCACTTGGGAAGCAGGCTGATCTCTGAGTCCGAGGCCAGCTGGTCTACAAAGTGAGTTCTAGGACAGCCAGGGCTGTTACACTGAGAGAGCCTGATCCAAACAGAGGATGTAGTTCAGTTGATAAAGTGTTCACCTAGTGCACAAAAATCCAAGGTACAACCCATAGCCCCTCATAACCAACCAGTGATGGTGCACCCCTATAATTGCATACCTTGGGAAGAGTCGAGAGGATCAGATGTTTAAGCTATCCTCAGCTACACAGTGAGTTCAAGAACAGCCTAGCGTATGGGAAAGTTTTTCTTTAAAAAGGGTGGAGGTGGATGGACTCAAACCATAACAGGTAGGACACTGTGATTCTCTCTGGAAATCATTCACATTTCTGGAAACAGGCAATGCTTGAGGCTGACTCTCTGAGTCTACACAATTATCTTCAAGGTCCAGTCTCCTGCCCTTCAGGGGTTGCCCAGGACCAAGCCTCACCAGGTGAGCCACTGAGGATCTTGGGAACCCACAGTTCTCAAAGGGGAATCAGAATTGCCCTCTGCTCTCTCACTTTTGACATCCAAAGCATTTGCTTCCCATGAGAATCCACTTGGGACACTGGTCTACTCTAATGAGGGAACCAGATATTAAAAGGGGAACCCTCTCATTACCCCAAATTATCATCAAGACTCCGGATGGTTCAAGAAAGACAAACCACATTCAAAATCTCACACGCTGCATGCTGAGAATCACTAACCAATTACACAGGGCAAAAGGGGCCAGAACTGGCTTGCCACGGCCACACACAGACAGCCACAGCTTGAGAGGGTGGCTGGGGGATAAGACAGTGGGTCGCTAGACTTAAGGATGCTAGCTTCGCAGTGAGAGTTCTCACTGTCCCAAAAGGAGTGGGGGCAGGGCTCTCCCAGGAAGCCATAGTACAGCTTAAAAAGGCCTGAAAAAGGGAAACACTGACCTCCCTTCCCTGATAGTATCAGAACCGTGGAACCCACAGAAGCATAGTGGGGAAGACATTCTCCAGAGAGAATTTGCATAGCAGAGATGCAAGGCATACAATCCCCCTTGACTTTTGAGGCCATGCAGGGGCTGCTTGGCACATGTCCCTTTATGGATACATGGAGCTGGATCCCTTGTGCTTCAGCTCTAAGGAAGCACAAGCCAAAATGACTTAAAGCACCAGAAATGCATTGTCTCACCATCCCGAGATGGAGGTACTCCCTCTGGATCCTGGAGTGAGAGCCATTCCATACCTCTGCCCAGTTTCTCCTTACTTACCGGACATCTTTGGGGTTCCTTTGTCTGCAGAACTACACTCCAATATCTACCCATCACCGCGGCTATCTCTGTCTGTCTGTCTGTCTGTCTGTGTTTCTTCTCTTATTATAAGACTATCATTTATCTAAACTAAAGCTATATGCTGTAAGGCCACATTCTAAGATACTGGAAGTGAAGATAAATTTCTAGGGATGGCATAAATTTATTCCATAATAAACACTCCTTCCTGTTGCTAGATCAGAGATTCCTTAAAAAAAAAAAAAAAAAAAAAAAAAAAAAAAAAACAAGCCTTGTTGGAGTAGTTCATTTCATCTTGGTTTAAAGGAGGTAGGAAAGATTTCATTCCAGTTGTCTATGGTTCTCAAGGCTGCCATGATGACCTCAAAGCACCCTGTGGTTGTGCATGAAGAAATACATGATTAGCAGAGGGAAAGGAGCCCAGGACTTTGCACCAGCCTTAGTCAGATGCCCCAGCAGATAGAAGTGTTTTAATCTGTTTGTAATAAGTATAAATACCCAAGGCTAGGTGACAACAGACCCATGGATTTATGACTCTGTCATTGAATGATCCAAATAGCGTGGTACCAGGACCATAGCTTCCTGGCTATATTACAATATGGTGGAGAAACAAGGAAGAGAGACAGCTATATGCAGAAGGGGCTAAGGTATGGGGTGGCCTTGATTAGTAACAGCCCAGTCTTGAAGATTCAAATTCATGAGGCTGAGGTGAACCAACCTGATCGCCCTCCACTCAACTCCACCTCAAAGGTGTTGCCAGCTCAGCACTGGGAACCAAGCTCCCAGCACACAACCATGTGGGCGGACAACACACCTTATCGAAACCATAGCCAGCAAACAGACACGTGCATACAGACAGACAGCCACACACGGAGGGGGCCAAGGAGAGGCTTGAGTTCTCTTTCAAAGAAGACTGGAGATCTTTCTCCTACTGAGACTGGTTGGGTGAGGAAACGTCCACCTGTTCATCTCCTTCCTGCCCTCTAGCTCCTTCTAACTCAGAAGTTCTCAACCTCCCTAAGGATGCAACCCTTTAAAACAGTTCCTCATGTTGTACTGACCCCTTCCCCCAATCAAAAAATTATCTTGTACTTCATAACTGCAATTTTGCTACTGTATGAATCCTAATGTAAATATCTGATATGCAGGGTCTCTGATATGCTACCCCAAAAGCGGTTGCACCTCACAGGTTGAGAACCGCTGTTAACAGGTGGATAGGGGCTGTTCCGTGAAGCTGAGAGCCACAGCTCTCATTGGTGTTAGGAAGCAAGCCTCTCAGCTTAGGGTTGAAGTTTTCAAATGTGACTAGAACCGATGCTGGCTCATACCTTTATCCCAGCACTTGGGAGGCAGAGAGAGAGGCAGGCAGATCTCTGAGTTTGAGACTAGTCTACTCTATGTGAGTTCCAGGTCTACACAGAGAAGCCCTGTCTTAACAACAACAAGAACAACAACAACGTGAGAACTGAGTCTTACGTGTGGGGACAAGGCTGTACAGGTAGCTTAAAGCTGACAGGATGTCTCAGGCCATGTGTGGGGAATCATTCAGGGACAAGCTAACCAGCAGCACAGAGAGGCCATACTGAGTAAATAGAGGCTGCTCTGGGAAGGGAAGCCTCATGCTATCTCAAGATCACAGTCCTAGGAGTCGAGCTTCCTCCTTCTACAGTCACAGCGAGTTTCTCTGAACCCGATTTGTAAATGTCTCACATTCATGCCACTGCCCCGGAGCAGACAGCTCTCATCATTATATGCTAGGGAGCTCAGCTCCAACAGCCGATTCCAGCATCCTTGATGTGCCCCGGTGAGACAGGTCCTAGACCTCGTCACTCCGAAGCCAGACGATGAATGACATTGGCAGCAGTACAAGAGGCTCTTTGTCAACATCCGCCTTCAGAGGATCAATACTCTGCCCTTCAGATCGCAAGTGTCAAAAATCAATGAGATGTCTCCAAGGAGGCAACGCTAAGGAAAACAGGGTCAGGCTAGCCAGAGGCAGCTCAAGCAAGTGTCTCCCAGGACCAAGCTTTTTAGAGTGACACAGACGAGGAGCAGAAGGCTCTCGACGCTTGACTTCTGAGCATAGTATGGTACTAGAGCAGTGGAGGTCAAACAACTCTTTCTCAGGGACCAGTCACCTAAGACTGTTGGAAAACACTGCTATTTACATTGTGATTCATAACAGTAACAAAATTACAGTTAAGAAGTAGCAACAAAAGTAGCTTTATGGTTGAGGGTCACCACCACATGAGGAGCAATACTGAAGGGTCGCAGCATTTGGAAGGTTGAGAACCACTGCTTGTACCTCTAGTACGGAGTATAGGACATATTCTGAAAGAAGATGCACCATGGAAATGGCTAGGAAGAACGAGTAGAAGTTTTCACTTGACTGATATTCAACAATTGCAGAGAGTGAAATCTGCTGGGACCGAGTCAAGTGGTTCCATTAGTATACACCAAGAATGTATTGAGGCCCCAGTGCGAGTAAAGCAGAGTTAGGCACAATTTGGAATGTGAAATGGACGGGGCAGGGCCATATCTAACATGTACCCGAGATATTTGTCTTGGGCGGTACTGGGGATTGAACCCAGGACTTCTCAAACGCTCAGCAAGCATGCCACCACTGAGCTACATCCTCTGTACTTTTAGTTTTTATCCAGAGATAGCATCATACTTGGTAGCCCAGGCTAGCCTTAAAGTCTCCATCTTCCTGCCTAAGCCTCTCGAGACACTGGGATGACAGGCAAAGGCTACCAAGCCTGTGATTATTTTAGTCAGACCCAGGGAGACATATGGATCAGGAGACAAACAGTATCCAAAAGGTAGTCCATTTACAGTTTCCTAGAGGAGACTTATATATTACCACACAGAGCAACTCTCGGAGTTATACTAGCTAATTTTCTATTGCTGTGATAAAACACCCTGACCAATGCAACTTAGAGAAGAAAGGATTTATTTGGGTTCACAGTTGCGGAGGGTGAGAGTCCTTGGTGGTGGAAGGAAGGTGTTGCAGCTGGAGGTGAAAGCTGAGGGCTCGCATTGTGAATCACAAGCACAAAATAGAGAGAGTAAAACTCTAAAAAGGTGACTCTTTAACCCCTCAAAGCCAGCCTCCAGTGAAACACTTGCCCTACCCCTAGTGCTATGGTTAGGATTAGTGCCTCTCACCCTTTGCTCCGAGAGTGTTCAGATTTTGTCCTCATATTTGAATGACAGTTTAGCCAGGTATAAAAGATTTTTTTTTTTTTTTGAGACAGGGTATCTCTGTATAGCCCTAGCTGTCCTGGAACTCATTCTGTAGACCAGGCTATCCTGGAACTCAAGAGATCTGCCTGCCTCTGCCTGAGTGCTGGGATTAAATACACATCAGCCCTGCTTTTTGGAATTTTGTTTGTTTGCTTGTTTTAGGGTTTTTGTTTTGTTTTAGGAATAAAAATATTTTAACCAGCATTGTAAGCACTTTTACTATGTGATTGTCAGGCTTAGTAGTCCGCAATAGCCTGTTGTCCCTTGTAGACTGCTCCAGTTGCCTTGGAGACTTCCTCTGTACTTGAGGTTGTATATTTTACTAGAAAGTGTCAGGTTTTAGATTTAACCTATTGTGCCTGTGTGTCACCTTGACTCTTGAAAATCATCAGCCTTTATCTGTCCCTTCCACAATCTTTCCACTTTTCTTCAGGGAACTCCTATTGTACATATATTAATTAAGTCTTTTTAGTCTATCCTCCATGTCTTTAAACATCTTTTAAGGGCTGGGGATTTAGCTCAGTGGTAGAGCGCTTACCTAGGAAGCGCAAGGCCCTGGGTTCGGTCCCCAGCTCCGAAAAAAAAAAGAACCAAAAAAAAAAAAAAAAACATCTTTTAAATGCCTTATATCTTCTTTTTTTTTTTTTATGACTTGATCTACAGATACACTGTTTAATTAGTAAGCAAAGAATGTACTTGTTGCTGAGGGAGATGGAAGAGATAAGTCCCAATTATTAAGCAAGTTTAAAACTAGTTTGGGATCTGACCTTTATTGAGCTTATCCACCAGAGTGGAAATAATGTCTGTACAAAACCAAATGTTTGTTACTATAACTTCTGCATCACAATTAAAATCCAAACAGTTTTTTAAAAACAGTCAACTCAATCAAAACCCACCACTTCAGATTCAATAGCTTCTTTGAAGCCACAGTAACACTTAAATATGGTTAAGACTCGAATGCAGACATTTGGTTGGTTGGAAGGCTAATTAAGCCTCCAACTTGCTCAAATAGAATTACAAAAAGGCAAAATTGTGTTTTTCACAGAGATACAGTCCACTGGAATCGCCAACACTGGACAGCTGTTAAGAGTATTTAGAGTCCTGAGATAATAAGGAATCCAGGCATCCTTAGACAGTCTTCTGTTGTCCTTTCTTCCCGATCAGTGATTTGTGGATGTGTGGGATGACACCACCACCAGCAATCGTAGCCTTGATCAGAGAGTCCAACTCTTCATCTCCGCGGATAGCAAGTTGCAAGTGACGAGGGGTAATACGCTTTACCTTCAAGTCTTTTGATGCATTTCCTGCCAACTCAAGTACCTCTGCGGTGAGGTACTCCAGGATGGCTGCGCTGTACACAGCTGCGGTCGCGCCCACACGTCCGTGGCTTGTTGTCCTAGATTTCAGGTGTCGATGAATACGGCCCACAGGGAACTGCAAGCCCGCTCGCTGGGAGCGGGAAACCGCCTTTGTCTTGGCCTTTCCAGAGTCTTTCCAGCCTTACCGCCAGCCATCTCGGACTGTGCTGAAGCTCGGACAAGCGAGGAAGAGACGAGGCCAGGGGGACGCTCAGCGAGATCCCGGCGCCCACTCCTCCGGCGTACCGCGATTCAAACTGCCGCCTTATATCTTCTTAATCCTTCACAGCGAATTCTCGATATTTTTAGCTTTACCTTTCAGTTTGTTATCTGATCTTTATATAGATTGTTTGCATGAAACTATCATATTTTAATTCCAGTGCTTATATTTTTATATTTTTATGTCACGTGACTGCCGTTTTTCCACCATTCTCTCTCTCTCTCTCTCTCTCTCTCTCTCTCTCTCTCTCTCTCTCTTTTGTTACCTTTTAAAATTACACTTAGGCATTTAGATATTTGAGCACACATTGTTTTTTAAATTTTATTATTAGTATATATGTGTGAGAGGAGATGAGAGAGGGAAGGGAAGAGAAAGAGAGATCTGTGTGTGAATATATACGGTAGGTCAGAAGAGAGATAACCCTGTAGACTGGATTCTCTCTTTCTATCTTTATATGAGTCTCAAAGATTGAACTCAGTTCATCAGGTTCATGAAACAACGTCTTACCTACTGATCCATCCTTCTGACCCTGAGGACATTTTTTAAGAATCCTCCTTTTTGAGATTTAGTCACATTCTCTGACACATGAAGGATTGTTTCCTGGTGATTTGCTGAGTTTGAGCCCACACTGAATGGACTCCAAGCTGGGATCCAAGTCCGGCCTTCCAAGTGGCTTCTGTGTTTCCACTGATCTCCCTAGGCTCAGGATCATCAGCCCTTCTCCACTTTGATGTTAATATCTTAGTCTAGGAGAGCCTTGGGCACCTGGACGATTATAAATTAGAACCAAAGGGCTATTTTTCCACCCAGACCCAAGTCAAAAGACACAGGTTTCTTTGCTCGTTCTTTCTACTCATGTGGCTATTAAATAACTGGACATGTAGTTCAGAAATGATCTGAGCTTCATACAAGAACCTGACTTCTAACCCCTGTGCCCAAGGTGATGTCATCACAGAAGTGGAGACCCCTGTGGTCGTCATGATCACAAGCTACCCCACTGCTAGGGCAGCCTCAGTCTCTGACCACACATGTGTTTAACTAGGTTTTCAGCTCACCCTCCAGTTTTGTCCCTGTTGATTTACTTTATTGCTTTGTAAGCATGTGAATGAGTAGCAGTAGTAGTAACAGTAGTAGTAGTAGTAGTTAATGTAATATCTAGAATTCCTAGGTGGTTTATAATAATAAAAAAAAAAAACCAGACAAACAAAACAAAAGAAAGCCTTCAGATTATACTTCACAGTACTGACAAATTCATCTGGTCCCGTCCATAGATGCTGGCTCTCCTAGTCTGTTTATAATTCAGACCCTTCAGAAGCACGTTAATGCTTATGACCTCTCAGTAATGCCCTCCTGTCCGTCAATCTCTAGAAATAGGTAACTGATTGGACCACCTCATCCTGAAGAAAGGGCTTTTCATCCTAAGACTCCCATAAACCGTGGGAGGACAAGGAGTTGGGAACTTTTGAATCAGATCCAATCACATGCCATGGTGGAAGGAGGAGGGGGTCTAGATTATAAAGTACTATGTTCCAGTGCTATCCCAGCCAGGAAGTTTTCTGCTATGCTCCCAAACACCCATGTGTTAAAGGCTTGGACCCCGGGGTGGTACTTGTTTTGGAGATGTTGAAACTTTTAAGAGGTGGGGCCTAATGAGAAGTTCTTAAGTCAGCTGAGCACATTCTCAAGAGCAGACTTAGACTTCAGCCCCAACCATGCCGTCTTTTGCTTCCTGGCTGTTGCTACAAGTAGTTCTGTTATGTGTGCCTGTCATGGCAATTCCCTCTTAAGGAGCCCAATGTTATGGGGCTGGTTAATCTTTGACTGGAACCTCCAAAACCAAGGCTGAATCTTTTCAAGTTGGGTATCTCAGGCATTTTGTCACAGAGGTAGTTAGAAATCTATTTCCTGAAAAACCATCCAGACAAACAGGGTGCTGGGTTTGCCCAGCACCCCTGGAACAAGCTGAATGAAACAGCTATTATGCACGGAAAAGAGCAAACAGCTAGCTGGACAGCCCGGGGCCAGCTGTGAGGACTAATGTAGGGTTCAGTCTGAAAGACAGCTCTAATGAGCTACTGGCTAACATTTTTGTCAAGCGTTTAGACATAGAGATCAAAGGGAGGTGACAAACTTGATGCCCGACACAAAGCTAAGAGGGACAGAGAACACATTCCAGAAACGAGGCTCAAATGGTTTCAGCTAATTAGCATAAATAAGATTAAATTTAATCGGGATTAGGCAAAGCCCTGTAGTTAGGTCCAAAATGCCAGTTGTAAAGTATGAGATTGCTGTACCGGGCTTGGAAGTGATTCTTAGTACATGGACCTGAGCTGGGGAGGGTGATCATAACTCACCGTGCCCTGATTACCTCTGCTCCTCCTTAGTCCTTCCAGCCTAAGAATTCCCCCATGGCCACCCACTCCAAGAGTGCTCAGAGCCTTAAAGACCTTGTGTCTTCACTGTCAGTCTTACACAGAGCTTGGGTTCTCTTCCCCGCTTAAACTTAGCCCCTCTGCTTGAATCATGGGCTTTTTGGCTTTGGAAAAGATTTTGGAATCTGTTTGGCTTCCTTTCCTTCTTTCTTTGTACATATATTTATTTATTTCTGTGTGTGTGTGTGTGTGTGTGTGTGTGTGTGAAAGAGATAGACAGACAGACAGACACAGACAGACACAGACAGACACCCTCATTATGCAGCCTGGTTAGCCTAGAGCTTTCTATGTAGATCAGGCTTTGTGTGAGTGAGTGTGTCTGTGTATATCTCTGTGTGTCTGTGTGTCTGTCTGTCTCTGTATCTGTGTGTCTGCATCTGAATCTGTGTATCTGTATTTGTGTATCTGTGTCTGTGTCTCTGTGTCTCTGTGTGTCTGTATGTGTCTGTCTGTGTCTCTGTGTGTCTGTATGTGCCTGTCTGTGTGACTGTGTGTCTGTAGGCATGGGTGTGTCAGGCACAACTTTCAGGAGTCAGTGCTCTCCCTTCCTGCTCTTGAGGAAGGGTCTCCTGCTGTTTGTGTCGCTCTGCATACTCCAAGCCAGATGGCAACTAAGCTCCCAGCAGTTCTGTCATCTCCGTGCCCCATCTTCCTTTAAGAGTGCTGGGATTATGGCCACAAGCTACGATTCTGGCTGTTCTGCAGTTCTAGGGATTGGACTCAGGTTGTCCAGCCTGCGGCGCAAATGCTAGCCCCTCCTGGACCTTTTACTCCTCTCTTAGCTCTATGGGTCACGTTACTTAGTTTCTATATCTTTAGAAACTAATGCATGTGAGGAGACTTGCAAGAATGGAGGCTACATTTCTCCTGGAGACAAGACCATGAGAACCAGAGGAGTGTCTTCAAATGAAAGAAGGAACAGAAGGCCCCGGGTTACTCTGGCAAATATATTAGAACTGGAGGGGTGTGCTGCGTTCTATGTCAACTTAACATGAGCTAGAGTCGCCTGAAAGGAGAGAACCTCAATTGAGAAAATGCCTCCATAAGATCTGAGTGTTGGGTATTTTCTTAATTAGTGGTTGATGGGAGGGGGGCCCACTCACTGTGGGTGGTGCTGTCCCTGGGCTGGAGGTCCTGTGTTCTATAAGAAAGCAGATTGGCCAGACCACATGAAGGAAGCCAGTAAGCAGCACCCCTCCATGGCCTCTGCATCAGCTCCTGCCTTCAGGTTCCTGCCCTGTTTGAGCTCCTGTCCTGACTTCTTCCTTCAGTGAACAGTGATGAAGAAATGTAAGCCAAATAAACCCTTTCCTCCCTGAGTTGCTTTGGTCGTAGTGTTTTTACCACAGCAACAGTAGCCCTGAGGAGGATGAGGGACATGTCACTTAACTGTCAACTTGACACAAACTAGACTTACTTAAAAAGAGGAAAGCTCAGTTGAGAAAATGCCTCCTCCATCAGATTGGTTTGTAGGCAAGTCTCTGGAGGCATTGTCTGGATTAACGACTAATGCGGGGAGGGTCCCGCCCACTGTGGGCAGTGCCAACTCTGCACAGGTCCTGGGTTGTATAAAAAAGCAAGCTGAATGACTGGGGAGATAGCTCAGCAGTTAAGAGCATTGGCTCTTCCAGGGACTAAGCCACCATCCAAAGACTATACATGGACTCCAATTGCTGGGCTCCAACTGCATAGGTAGCAATGAATAGCCTAGTAAGGGCACCAGTGGAAGGGGAAGCCCTTGGTCCTGCCAAGACTGAACCCCCAGTGAATGTGATTGTTGGGGGGAGGGTGGTAATGGGGGGAGGATGGGGAGAGGAAGCCCTTTTAGAATGGGAGAGGGAGGGGTTAGGGGGATGTTGGCACGGAAACTGGGAAAGGGGATAACATTTGAAATGTAAATAAGAAATACCCAAGTCAATAAAGATGGCGGGGTGCGGGGAGAATTGGCTCTTTCAGAGGGGATGAGTTTGATTCCCAGCACCCACGAGGTAGTTCAAAACCATCTATAACTCTAGTTCCCCCTCTGGCGCCCTCTTCTGGCATCTGTGGGCATCAGGCTGCATGTGGTGCACAGACAAAATGCCGAAAACAGGCAAACAGGCAAAATGCCGAAAGAAAGAGAGAGAGAGAGAGAGAGAGAGAGAGAGAGAGAGAGAGAGGACTTTTAGAAAGAAGCAAGCTGAGCTAACCAGTCACTCTCTAGTGGTCTCTGTTTTAGTCACTGCTCTAACTTCTCTTCCTGACGGGTGAGACCTGGTAGTTCGTTGTAAGATGAAAGTCCTCTCCCCAGTTGTTTTCAGTCAGTGTTTTATTACAGCGGTAGAAAAACTAAGACAGGAAGGAAAGCGGAAAGACAGGAACACCCATTCAACAGAAGCCAACTCTGCGTGAGTGCTTACTGTATGCGCGGTAATGAAGATGTACTTTGGGCCGTGTAAGGAGGGACTGTCTAACAAATCGAATGCACTACATCTAGCTACAGTGTTGATGGGTCCCTGAACTCCTCCGGAGTGCAGCAAAGAAGATGGCTGCATTCGTCAGTGGGGAGGATGACGCTGTCCGGGGGGCAAATCCTGGTTCTGTACTACCTCTCCTGAGCCAGGCAAGCCCTCTCGGCAAGGCACAGGCACTAACTGCCAGGCAGGAGAGGTGACAGGCCATGAGTTGTCCTTCCAAAGGGATCAGGATGACCTCCCGAAACATCTGCTATACTTCTCAACCTGTCTGCTTTGCTTCTGGCCCATTAAGCTGGCCCAGCCTTACGCACAGGCTGCACCTGCAGGAGATAAAGACTAGCTGAAAACAGTAAGGGTGTTGACAGCAATCCCCTAGAATCTTCTCTTCGGATTTGGCTCCAGTCCCTTCCGCCTGGCTTCTGGCTCTGTCGTCACCTCCGTTATTTGAACCTTGGCTTTGCTAATCCAATAGGCTGGGGAGGTTTCCAAACCCCAGGGAGGGTCAGAGTCATCTAGAAGACAACCTACGCCACTGTTGCTGGTCCTTAGACCAAAAGTTTTATAAATTAAGTTGGTCTGAACCGGGCCCAAGAATGTGTATATCTGACTCCTTCCCTGCTGACGCTGGGGGGTGTTGGGGATGATAGTCTGAGGACCTAGAATCACCCCTCTAGACCGAGGTACACAGGTCTGCCCTCAGCAAAACCCTCCAGGCTAACTGAGCACCACAAGACCTCACCTTCATCTATTTAGTTACCAACCCAGCCCCCGGGCATCTTTGGAAGTTTACAAGAAATGAAGGTCGAAAGTTCCCTAGCGTTTTCTTCTTGCAACCCAGGGTTTCTTGCTTTACTGAAATGAAAGCGCCTCAGACGATACTAGGACATGGCTTTATAGGAGAATTCATTTGAAATGTTCTGGATATGATGTTCCTTCCTAGAAAATCTATGTGCTTTGAAAACGAACAAACAAACAAACAAAAAGCCATAAACCTTGAATTCCTCCGGATTTCCAAATATAAACATATACCCCATGACCTTATAACTAGAGACTGAAGTATGTAAGCAGACCTCCAAAAGTAAACAGTGGTAATCGGATACTAACTCTTAGTCATGTAACTCTTGGTGCTAGGCTAGTCCAGAAATTTATACAAGCACAAAGTGACGTACACACGCATATGTTCGTGCACACTCACACGCACATACACATGCATGCACACAGGCACGCACATACACTAGCAAGCACGTGGGCACACACATGCACACGTGATTTCATTTCTCACAATAGGCTTATGAGGAAATTCAACTCATTTCACTGATAAGAAAACTGGAGAGTTGGATGTAATCCTAACAGGGAGGAGCTGAGGCAGGAGGATGATGAGTTTGAGGGACATAATAAGATCTTAAAGATAAAAGACGGGGTTGAGGATTTAGCTCAGTGGTAGAGTGCTTGCCTAGCAAGCACAAGACCCTGGGTTGGGTCCCCAGCTCCGAAAAAAAAAAGAAAAGAATCAGAGTACACAGTGGAGAATTTATGCATCTACCCTGACGTCCTCAACTAAAAAAATGATAAATCCAAGACCCTGGAGTGCCACTCCAGAGTGAGTAGTCCTGCACAGCCAGACATGACTAAGACCCTGAGATCTGAGTGCTGGCACCAGACAGTGTCCTCTTCCTGCTGAAAACCTTGACCCTCACTTGAGATTCAAATTTCAAGTACCTAAACTCTCCACTCATTCCTTAATTATTTTATTATTTTCCAGTCACTCCCAAGAGTCATGTTCCCTGGTCTAAGAACTGAATTTCATGCACTAGTAAGCAGAGAAGCATGGGGGACCAGAGCAAAGGACCCCAAGGCCGGCCAACCACATCCGCTGGAACTTGAGCAGAACCTGACTCTTCAGGGCCTTGTTTAGGTTCGTCTTCTATTGCTGTGATAAAATATTCTGATAAAAAGAAAAAACAGTAGAGGGGGGAAAGGGGTAGTTTTAGTTCACAATTCTGAGTTATAATCCATGATAGCAGGGAAGTCGGGGCAGTCAGAACATATAACAGCCAGACATAGCCACAGTTAAGAGCCGAGGGAACAAACACAAGCATGCTTGTTCCTCAACTCACTTTTCCTCATTCTTACACAGTTCAGAACCCAGACCTAGGGAATGGTGCCTCCCACAGTGGACTGGGTCATTTCGCATCAACTAATGTAATCAGATAATCCTCCACAGACAGGCTGACACAAGGAAGATAATCCCTCTTTGAGTATCTCTTCCCAGCTGATTCTATATTGTGTCACATATAAAGCCATCGAAGGCCAGGTCTGACTTTAGTAACTTAGTGCACACAGCCCCCAAAGGCCTTCCTCAAGGTCCTATTACTTTTACATTGAGGGCCTTTATTGGGCAAAGAGACACACCGTGATGGGGATGGTTCACAGGCTGATTAGTTATAGAACTTACTGAACTGCCTGAAAATTCAATGTCCCAGCTGTGAGGTGCCCTTTGAAGACCAGGAGGAAGGCTTTTCTTGCCCATTTTCTGAGATAGCCATTTGCAGAGAGCAGTGACAACCCCACATCAGGCCGACAGCCACCCCCACCTGAGAGGCCTTGAAATGGATGATGATGTAGACTCTGGCAAAGGATCCAGCAGGGTCTGTTCCTCCCATACTCAAGCTGCCTTCTCCTCTTCAGACCCTTCTTCCTCCTAAGTCCCAGCTGAATCTGCCCCCAGCCATGTTCATGGCTGCCCCCAGACTGAAAATCCAGAATATTCTAGCCTGTTGAACACATTACCTAGGCAGTTTACCATTCATTTGCTCCGAGGTCCTCGGCTTCCTATTCAGGAGCGCGTCACCACAAACTCATAGCAACTTCCACCTATGAATGCCTTGGCCTGTGTGTGTGTGTGTGTGTGTGTGTGTGTGTGTGTGTGTGTGTGTGTGTGTGCGCGCACACGCGCACATTTATATAATCAATCAATGTATTGCCCACAGAAAGGACACGTTTGTTTTGAGCTCTCCTATCTGGTCTTTCATTGAGGGTATAGTCATACTATCTACTTCCAGCCCAAAATTTACTCACAAGACCGCCATGATAGCGATGTTGGCCTCCATTTAACTACTGAGGCAACAGTTCTTTTTCCCTCAGGACTTTGTTAGAACACAGGAGAGGGCTGGTGAATTCAACATGACTAGTCTTGTTGACCTGAAATTCAAATTCAACTCACAATGCTGTAGAGCCTTTGTTTGTGTTTGTGCACAGGTGTGTAGGGAGCACATGCGTGTATGCCTGTTTGTGTGGATGGAGGGCAGAGGTCAACATCAGGTATGATCAGGTATCATTCTCTACTTTATCTTAAAAAATATTTTTAATTTTGTGTGTGTGTGTGTGTGTGTGTGTGTGTATGAGAGGGAGAGAAAGAGGGAAAACCCTGGAACTGGACTTAATAAGCAGTTGTAAGTCACCTAACATGGGTTCTGGGAAACAAATTTGAGCCGTCTGCAAGAACGGCTTACCTCTCCACTCCTGGGATTATAGGTGCATGGTGTCATGCCTGACTTGGCTTGTTTTGTTTTTCAAGAGAGTGTGTTTCTCTGTGTAGCCCTGGCTGTCCTAGAACTGACTCTGTAGACCAGGCTGGCCTTGAACTCAGAGATCCTCCTACTTCTGCCTGGGCTTAAAGGCCACCCCACTGAGCTTTTTTTTTTTTTTTTTGCTTTTGATTTTGTACCTAGCTTGTTGACATGGGTGATGAAAATCAAACTCAGTTCCTCACCCTCACAATTGTACAGCAAATACTTTACTGACTGAGCCATCTCCCCAGTCCCCAGGAGGCTGTGTCTTTATTTGGTGATTTGGGTATTGCTACATCAACCAATCTAATTAAATAAGAATTACCCACAGATACAAGTATCCAACTGGCCTAGCTTCTCATGGGGCTGTTCTATGGCTAGGGGTAGCAGACATCTGATTAAGAATCACTGTTGAGTTGGGTGTGGTGATACATGCCATTACTCCCAGCACTTGGGAAGCAGAGGCAGGTCAGACTCTGAGTTTAAGGCCAGCCTGATCTACCAAGAGAGTTCCAGGAAAAAATACATATATCATGCAAGTATCTCTGTGTAGACCAGGTCAGCATAGGGGACCTTCCTCAGTGTCCTTCCACCTTATTTTTCTTTACATTTATTCTATATGCGTGGGAGTCACATGTGGCACAGTCTCAGTTGCACGTGAAAACCATAGCATAGCTTTTTAGGAGTCCATAGGCTTCTACTACAATACAGGGGTTCTGGAGATCAAAGCCAGGCTGTCGGGCTTGGTAACAAACACCTTTACCTGCTTGTCCTCTTCACTGTTTTTGAGACAGTGTTTCTAACTAGAGCTGAATATCAATCATTAGCTAGCTAGACTGGCTTTGCCAGCAGGCTCCAAGGAGCAGCCTGTCCCTATGTCCCAGCCCCAAATACTGGGGGTTATTGCTGGCGTGTCCCATGCTGGGAACTCAAACTCAGTTCCTCACGGTTTCATGGCAGGCACATGTGGCAGAACAGAGCCACCTTCCCAGTTTCTACATTTTTAACAATAACAAGTATTATTATCAATTATATAATATATGGTATTTATAATTGTATTATAATCTTAATTATATAGAGATTATTGTTATTGTTGTTGTTATTATTATTATTATTATTATTATTATTATTATTATTATTATTATTGTCAGAACCATTCACAGGAGGATTCTACTCAAATGAGGAAGTCGGTGCTGACCACGAGGTGGATTTAAAGTGGCCCTGGGGAAACCTCTGTAAAAATCTTCCTTTTTTAGTTTAATGTTGAAGACAAAAGGAAAAGAAGATGTCTACAAGAGTAAGACGGCAGTCATTTGCACCTGAGCCAACCGGGTTTTATCCCAGAATCAGGAGCGTTTGTGCACAGATGGGGAAATCTGTGAGTGCGGCAGGTGCCACAGACTCTGGAAGGAATGTGGCTGGGAACCAAGGTAAGAACTCATCTACCAAGGTCACATGCAGAACACACTCCTGCCGGTTGCAAGCCACCACCTCCCTTTCCTGAAGAGAGCTGAGATCATTCCACAGAAAGGTGCTGCCTGGCCTCGGCGGTAATGGCCAAGTTTAACGAACATTTGCTGCAAATATACACAGCCCATCTGGCACCGTGGGAGCGAGCAAAGGCAACCAGGTTCTGACCCTGCCAACAAGCATGAACCTGGCCCTCCGGGTAAGGCTGGATTCTCTATGCAGTGGTGGCTTTGTGCTGTGTGAAGAGGTTGGATCTGTCAGAGTATGGGGGAGGAGAGAGAGAGAGAGAGAGAGAGAGAGAGAGAGAGAGAGAGAGAGAGAAAGCCCTTCATCTAGGAATCTGGGCATGCATCAACACCTTTCAGCCACTGTGGGACAAGTGGACCATGCCACCAGACAGAAGAACTGATAAGGTTGAACAGGCTCAAACCCCGGGGAATCTCAGAATTGAGAACGGTAGGCACGGAGCCAGCTCCCTACCAAACTACCTGATCTGGGACGTGTAACCATGACACCCCACCGAGAGGACCATGACAATTGGTCATGCAGCATAAAAACCTGGAGTTCTCCATGCTAATGAGCTGTCTAGATTGGCCCTGAGTGTTCAGCCAATGAGCTTCCCTTCTGCGGCATCCCTTCCTGCAGAAGGTATTTAATCCCTCATTCACCCTGAGTGAGATGTATGCATTCACATTCGCCATCAAATAAAACAGTGTGGACAAGCAAAGGTTGTGGCCTTCCATAAGGATGGGGTGGGGGTGGGGTGAGGGGGAGCTATAAAGAGCCGTGCACTCCCGGAGAAGGCCTTCTCTCTTCTAGCCCCTCCATACTCTCTGCTCTCAGAACCAAACCCGATCCCTCTCCCCCACCCTGGGATTAGCCCTTGCCTTCCAGCTCCTGGAGGCCCTGAGAGGAAGCATGGACCTGGGTTCCCAGCTCCTAGTGGTACACCAGAGACTGGGAACCACAGCATCACCTCTGACTGGGACTCTTATCGCAGACCTTCCCTGAGTGGCTTGCTGGCAGAGCTTGGACAACCCAGGAGCAAAGCAGACACACAGCCCAGCAGGCCACATCTCCCACTGTTTGCAGAAGTCTAGACTCTGTGATCCTCTCCAAGAAGTTTGTAGGGACTTAGTTTAAACGATTTCCATTCTGTTTAGATTTTTCCAGCTTCTCCTGTCCCATCATTTTGACTGGTCCTCTCCATGGACAGAACAACACACACACACAACCTACACACATATACAACATATACACACCACATACCACACACACATACCACACACACACACCACACACACATACCACACACACACACCACACACACATACACACCACACACACACAACATACACAACATATACACACCACATACCACACACACACACACACACACACACACACACACACACACACACACACATCCCACACATACATGTGACCTAAAGACAAAGAAGTTAGCTCCTGGGCTTTCCCACATTTGTCTGTGTTCTTGGGCATGAAGGGTCCCTGCATGGCTGCACCAGGGCCCTGTGGAAGAGGAGGCTCAGAGGCTTAGACGGACAGGACCATAGGGCAGGACCAATGGACAGGGACATCCAACCCCATCCTCCAGATGCTGCTAGATAAAGGACTACACAAAAGCCAGCAGGTGGGCCCCACCATTAGGATCCACTGCCCCTCATTAGCACAATGGTGACCACGGGATCATCGGCCATCATCAACCTGGATTCTTCTGTGAGAGTCTCCATTTAGAATTTCATGTTGACCCCATATCATCAACAAATGTCCTCAAGATTATTTATGTGTTCAGCCCATCTCAAAAAGTCCCCCTCCCATTTGGAATTGGTTCAAGAACGTTTACCCACCCAGGTCTGCAAGCAAGGTTGGGAGTCCCGAGCATCGTAGACAGACATCGACTAGATGATAGGTGTCCCCGGGCCTTGAGGTCACCACACTTTCCTGCAGTTGCCTGCTGTCCCCTGTACTGCTCTCTGATGAAACCACGCCCATTAGGCTGTGGTGTGTGCATGCCGAGCTAAGTGACTGAGGGGAACTTAGGGAGACAAATGAGATTCTGATAAGGAATTAGGGAACCAAGCAATGTGTAAGGAAATCACACACCACTACTGCCATCACCTCCACAAACACAACCACCCCGCCAGGCTGTGGCTGTTCTCATGAGGGTTAGTGCTGATGGTCTGTGTGGTAGCCTTGACACAAGTACACTTCAGGGCAGTTACCAGAGAATTAACAAGAAGGAACACTTATTCACACTGTAAGCAGAGCCAGCCCATAGCCTGGGAGTCACACAGAATGAAAAGCAGACAAGAACAAAACCCCAGTGATAAAGGAAGTCATCCTGCTTTCTGCTGCCTGGCCACCATGACTTGGGCTGCTCTGCTGTGCCGTTCCCTCTGCACCACAGAGACGCCAACACCTGAGGTTCTGGGCCGAACTACACCTCTCTCTTCATGAGTCATCTGTGAGTTGGAGCCACACACAGTCGAGCTGCCGCTGAGTCTTCTGCCTCTGAATGAGATAGGAAGAAATATAGTGCTTATGTCTACCAGGAGGGCAGGCACCAAGGAGGTCCAAAAGGCCCTCAAAGAGGACCAAGAGGAGTCTGCAAAGGGCCACATTTCTGGAGGAGGGATCACAAGGTAGAAAGAAACGGCGTGACAGCCAACCCACTGGGTGGCTCACTGGGTGTTGACCAACAGTCTGAAGATGAAAGCTGGGCATAGTGGAACATGCCTTTATTCCCAGCACTTGGGAGCCAGAGGCGGGCAGATCTGTGAGTTCGAGGCCAGCTTGGTCTACATAGTGAGTTTCAGGACAGCCAGGACTATGTGGAGAGACCCTGTCACAAGAAAACAAAGAAGTCTGAAGATGATTCCTATCTAGTGATTTTCAGCTTTGCCTGCCCCCTTAGCCCCCCCACCCAAAACTGCAAGTGGCCATCATCACTAGGAAATATTCGGTCACTTAGCAAGGCCAGACTAGCCACTGTCTGTGTCTGCCTCTTTGTCTTCGCAGTCACAACCTCCAGAGAGTGCAGATCACATGTCAGCTAGAGGGCCAAGCACAATGAGGATTCAACTCTGTAGGATGTGGGTCTTGGTCCTACCCAGCAGTAACATCTTACAACCCTGCCCACCCCCACTCCCACCCCCAGGCTTCTCAGAGTTGGTGGTGGACTCACTACACTCTAGTGACAGTTGTCGCCCTTCTGATCTGGCTTCTGACACCTCTAGTGAGACCCAGCTGGGCCTCCCATTCTCCCACCAGGCTGCCTCACTCTTATCCGTCACCTTTTGCTGTTAGATTTCCACAGACAGATCAGTGGCCACCTTCTGCAAACCCTGGGACACACCTTCCTCTGGTCAACTCCACAGGGATGTATGTGGGATGACCCAAGACAAATATCAAGTCTGAGAGATTTTCTCTCTTCCCTCTCTTTTCTTAAATCTCTGCTTCAGAAGGTGGTCAAACATGTTTTTTGTTTTTGTTTTTTCACCATCTCTCCCCACAGTAAACTAGAATGCATATCCGTATTTGAATTCTTTTTTTTTTTTTTTTAAGATTTTATTTACTGGGGGAGAGTGGGGAGAAAAAAAAAAGATTTTGTTTATTGTATATGAGTACACTATAGCTGCCTTCAGACACACCAGAAGAGGGCATCAGATCCCATTACAGATGGTTGTGAGCCACCATGTGGTTGCTGGGATTTGAACTCAGGACCTCAGGAAGAGCAGTCGGTGCTCTTAACCACTGAGCCATCTCTCCAGCCCACATATCTGTATTTGAAGAGCGTCTGTATAAAAGGCTGTCTGGCCCACAGTTTCTTCCTCTGGCTTCTATGGTCTGAAAGTTCAATTAGAAATTAATTCCTTGACTTTTTTTTTTTTCTGAAATATAAAATAAACCTGGGAGAGACAGCAGCTGTGTATCTCAGAAAATACTCTTATTTTTGGTGAGGAGAGAGAATCTGAGGCCCCCAGGAAGGAGGGAATTGAGAGCCCTGAAAGACAGACCAACAATCTCCCTAGAAAGATTCCACCAGGGGAGCCAATCTTTTCTTAAGAGTTTAGCATATGCCAAATGCATCGGAGGGCAGCTCTCAAGACAGCAAACGTGGACAACAGGGGTGGGACATACTAGGTAAGTTCACACAGTGAGAACAAAGGCTGACTTGCATGCGCCAGTTATGCAAGGCCCAGTAGGACCTCGCTCCTGTTCTCAATGGACCTCCTGTTCTCAATGAGCAAGCACACACTGGTTGGAAGGAACATAAGGAAATCAAAACTTGTGTTTCTGTTTCAAAATGCTTCAGCCAAGTGATGTCACATGGAGGGGACCCAAGGAGCCCATACCCAACAAGCCCAGAGAGGGGACAGGAGAGGACCCAGGAGCTGACCATTAAGGGACAGGTAAGGGGGCTGGAACAATGGCTCCATGGTTACAAGTACCCACTGCTCTTTCAGAGGACCATGGCTCCCAGCATCCACATGGTGGCTCACACACTCTGTAACTCCAGCTCTAGGAGATCCACACCCCTGGCCTCTGAGAACACCTCCACTCATGTGCACCCACCCACACGCGGATACATACAACCAAAAATCATAAAAATAAATTTTAGGACTGGAGAGATGGCTGAGTGGTTAAGAGCACTGACTGCTCTTCCCGAGGTCCAGAGTTCAATTCCCAGCAACCACACGGTGGCTCACAACCATCTGTAATGGGATCTGATGCCCTCTTCTGGTGTGCCTGAAGACAGCGACAATGTACTCCCATGCATAAAATAAAGAAATCTTTTTTTAAAAAATACATTTAAAAAAGATAGGCATAAATCTTTTTTAACTTATTTAATCTCTGGGAGTTTCACATCATGCACCCCAGTCCTGTTCATCTCCCCATCCTCTCATAACTGCCTATTGCCACCTCTCACCCACCCCCCAAAATAAAAAACATGCAAACAAACAAACAAAGCACAGAAAACATCTTATCATGGAAGCTGTAGTGTGTCACAATGTGTCCACACATCGTCACATCTCACACGTCAAGAGAGGGGTCAGCTCTCTTGCTTCTCATCCCCCCGGGATCAGCTGGCCCACACCCACGCCTCCAGAGCCAGCTGCACTGTGCTGCCCGGTCAAGGTTAGGGACCCACTCTCCCAAGTGCTGCAATATGCAGAGGAATTTTAAAGACAGGAAGAAAAACACAGACAGACAGACAGACTGACTGACTGACTGACAAGAAGTAGCCACCAGGAAGTAAAAGACCACCCAAGGAGAATCAGACTGGAAGCAAAGGCTGCCTGGACAAGCAGGGATATGACCTGGAAAGAGGTCATCAGGTGACAGGCTAGGACAGGAAGCTGTCCAGGTGTCCAGCAATCTGTCCTGAAGGCCTGTGGGGGTGTGGACAGCGCTGAGCTACTGCCAGGTGCGGAGCTGAGCAACACGACAGTTCCAGGACTTAGGAGGCCGAGGCAGGAAGATGGAAAACTCAGCCAGCTGGGGCCCGGGCTACATCGTGAGTTCGGGCCAAGAGAAAGAACACAGTGAGACTCTTGTCAAAAACAAAACAAACGGACGAACTTGCTGAGTCAGCAGGTCCAGGCCCCTGCCCCCAAGTCTGATGACCTGTGTCCGATGCCTGGGCCCTGCCTCACATTAGGAAGAGAGAACCCACTCCCCAATATTGTTCTCTAGACTCCATACACACTGTGGCACACACACACACACACACACACACACACACACACACACACAGTCATACATGTGCACTTATACACGGACGTGCTCTCACACACGCGTAATGGAATTAAGAGAGAAAAGAGGCAGGCAACATGGGCTGTCATTTGTGGTCAGACCACTCCAGAGGCAGATGGAGGAGCCATGGGGAAGAGGTGGCGGATTTCAGAGGAACCCATCCAAACCTCGGCAGAGAGAGAGAGAGAGAGAGAGCGCTGAGAGGTGTGAAGGGACAGAGGTACTCGCTGCCTGGATTTCGAGAAGGACCGCTGCTGAAAGCCGCGTGCCAAGAAAGGGTGTGCTTAGCTGAGACATGAGTTCCAGGTGTGAAAAGTGGAGTGAGGACCAGAGAGACGGCTCAGTGGTTAAGTGCCCCAGGCAGCTCTTCCAGAGGTCCTGAGTTCAATTCCCAGCACCCACATGGTGGCTCACAACCATCTGTAACTCCAGTTCCAGGGAATTCAAATGCCCTCTTCTGGCCTCTGAAGATACCAGGTATGTGTGTGATGTGTAGACATACGTGCAACCAGAGCACTCATAAGCATAAAATAATAAAAACAGTTTTGATCCTTTAAGCTACCCCATAACATAAAGATTACTGGCTTTGGCTGAATCACATGAAGTTCTAGGAACCCACATTGCATGGAGAGATACTCACTGGAAAACAAAAAACAAAAACAATAAAAATCAAAGGACCAGGGCAATCCTGAAGAACTATAAGGGTCGCCCACCATTTCTCCCTCTCCCAGGGCTACCAGCATGGGCAAAAGACACAGCAGAAGGCCCCTCACCACTTCAGCCAATGGTTCTTTCTCTCAGCTGTACAAGGGAATCCCCAGTGTGATCCCATAGAGCCCTTCGTTCTACGTGAGAGTCCAGTGAATCTCTGCTGTACAGCCAGGATGTCTGCAGTGTTAAAACTTCGTGATGCACAGTGCAACCGATTTAAGCTGTAAGCCACTCTCTTAAGGCTCTGTCCTCCCCAGCATCCTTTGAGGTCCTCAGAGATAAAGGGCAAAGCCATCCTTTGGTTTTGCATTTCTAGTGACTATCAGAGGTTCAAACAAAGACATTTCCTACCCTCAGCTAATGACCCCTCTGGGTCTTCTAGATGTTTATCCAGTGCCTCCTGATTGCTGGGTACAGTTGCTGGGATTGGGGAGAAGCCTTCCAGACAGTGGTTCCAGACAGCTTGGTTCTGGAGACACAAACAAACAGAAAATAGTCACTCTGTCTCTCAACCTGTTGAGCACTGGGGAGATGGTGGGGTGGGGATCGGGGGAGACTTTCAAACAAGGGCAATATTTACAAAGCTATTCTAGCCATGCTAGAATAGTTATTACGGCAAATAGCCACCCTGGCTGCTACAAGTGTGTAATTTCGGCCTCTGAAGGAACATGTTTCTCAGAGCTCCTGCTGTCTCATTTTGTTGATGCAATGAGGAAAAGTCCACGCTGGTTCTCATTCCCCACCCCCAAGCAGCTGGAGCCCTGCAGAACTTCAAAACCAAGCTCCAGACTTTTAACAACAAGGAGTCTTCAGGACCT